>NC_047085.1:177544014-177854729 GCF_902459505.1 Geotrypetes seraphini | reverse complement strand
TTACAGGGCACTGCTGCGAACTTCACAAAAAGGATGCCACATAAATATCTCACCACAACTCCCTTTTAGTTCATGTTGAGCCCCCCCCCAAACCTACTATTCCCACCTATCTACCACCCCCAATAGCCCATATGGCTGCAGTTGGCACCTATATGGCAGTACAGTAGGGTTTTGGGGGTTTTTGTTGGGTGCACATGTTTCACCAGGAATGCAGTGGTTAGAGTGGCTCATTGGCCTGAGTCCTCCTCTCTATGGTTCACTAGCCCATCCTTCAGACTACTTAAGCCACCTCTGTGCAGCTCTACTAGGCTTTCCTATGCCAGGTGCTGATGTTCTGGAGGCAGGTATGCACATTTTTATTCTGATTTTTATGGCAGTGGTGGGTGTCAGTGATCAATGGGGCAGTGTGTGTGGGTTTGTTCTTTGTATTTGCAGTAGTTATCTGGTCACTTTGGATACATTCTGGCAGGGCCGCCATCAGAAATTTCTGGGCCCCTTACTGAGCAATCCTATTGGGCCCCCCACGTACCCCTTCCCCCCCCCCGACTCCCCCCCTTCTTCCATGGGCCGAATACACACATACTTTTCTCTGTCGCCGCACTCTTTGACCAAAAGATTTGTAAGCCTGCAACCACGTCAAGGTAGACTCTTTCAGGAGGGCCCTAACCTAACCTAAACTAAACTAATCTATACCTATCTATTCTAAACTAACATATGTCTAATACTGAACTAATAACAAACTAACAAACATCTGCATAATAAATAACTAATAAATAATAGTGCTAGTAGCTATAATTCACTTTTGAATGTAAAATCTCAGTTAAGGATTTCTTTTGACCTTTGTAGGCCAGAAGTAGATCACAATTGCACAATATTTTTTGTAACAAGTATTAAATGTGTTTTTATAAATACTGTAAGCTTAATAAATATATCAGAAAAAACTACACATCTGAGCGCATATCTGAACATACACATCTGTATGATCCCATCCTCCTCTGCTTGCCTATAGCTGCATCATGCATGTTAAAAATGTACGATATGTTGATATGTGCACCTTCCTTCCTTCCCATCCATCCTCCTCAGCCTGTCCTTACACATCCACAGCTGCATGTTAATGATGATGTATATGTTATGATGATAAACAAGTGCATATGAGCACATCATTAACATGCAGCTATGGATGAATATAAAAAAGAAACAATATTCTATACAATTGTCAATTTATAAATCAGCGTCTTCTCCCCATTCTCTCTTCTCCATTTCCCTTCAGCGTCCTCAGCCCACTCTCTCTCCACTTTCCTTCAGCACACGCACATAAAAACAAGCAAGTAATTTATATCATTTTCATTCTATTCATTCATAGAAATTAAAGTCTAAATAATGCCTGTCACATAACAAAACATGATTAAATTCCCTGCACAGTCAAGCCTTCAAGGATTACTAGATGTCTTTCAGCAGTTCCCCTCCCTCCCTCCCCCTTATCTTTGTGGCCAAGTCAAAATGATCTACCAACAATAAAATTTTAAAAACACAAAGCACGCTGTACGCAGAGAAAATGTTAATTATCATTTATATTCCGCGGGTTTTCAAAGAGGTCAAGGCAGATGACTTTATGCAATGTCACCTCAGTAACAACTATACAAAAATAGACAAATATTCCCCCTCCCTTTTTACTAAAACGTGATAGCGGTTTTTAGCGCAGGGAGCTGCGCTGAATGCCCCACGCTGCTCTCAACCCTCATAGGCTCCCTGCGCTAAAAACGCTATTGCAGTTTAGTAAAAGGGGGCCATAGTGCCAAATATAGACAGCATATATAAATTCTCAAAGCAGACACATTTTGATCACTAAATTGAAAATAAAACCATTTTTCCTACCTTTGGTAATTTCATCAGTCTCTGGTTGCACTTTATTTTTCTGACTGTGCATCCAATATTTCTTCCCTTCTTTCAGCCTCCTTTATGCTTCCTCTCCTCCAGACCTCATTCCCTCCCCAAACTTTTTCTTTGTTTCACCCTGCCCCCTTCTTTCTCTCTCCACACCCTCTTTTTTTTCTGTATGTCTGTCTTTCTCTCTCTCTCTTTCCGTGCTACATTTTTCTTTGTTTCACCCTGCCCCCTTTCTTTCTTTCTGGCTTCCTGTCCCCCCTTTCTTTCTTTCTCCCTCCCCTCTCCTATGCCACCACCATTGGGGAATAGGCTGCCACTGCCGCCATCGGGAACAGGCCGGCGCCGAGTTCGCCCTGCTTCTCTTCCCCGCGGGGCCGACCAACTCTTGCCACCCGACGTCAATTCTAACGTCGGAGAGGACGTTCTAGACCAGCCAGGCAGCGATTGGCTGGCCCAGAACGTCCTCTCACACGTCAGAATTGACGCAAGTGGCGAGAGTTGGCCAGCCCCACAGGGAAAAGCAGGGAGAACTTGCCGCCGGCCTGTTCCCGATGGTGGCGGTGGCACTCAAGTGGCTAAAGAGCCGCAGTTTGCCGGCCTAGGGAGAACACTGGAGGGTGGCCAGCTGTGCATCCCCTTGGAACGTAAACCCGGGGTGGGGCGTACTGCCCCCCCCCCCACCCTGGTATGCCACTATCTGTACCTCACTCCCTCCCTATGACCAAAAATTCTCCTTTCTTCTATTCCCCGTGTACACAACCATCTCTTTCCCTCCCTTCATCTCTCCCAAGTCCATGCCTTCTGTGTCCAAAAACTCATTCCCTCCCCCACCTCAGCATCTCTTTACCTCCCTTCCTCTCTCCCAAGTCCATGCCTTCTGTGTCCAAAAACTCATTCCCTCCCCCACCTCAGCATCTCTTTCCCTCCCTTCTTCTCTCCCAAGTCCATGCCTTCTGTGTCCAAAACCCATTCCCTCCCCCACCTCAGCATCTCTTTCCCTCCCTTCCTCTCTCCCAAGTCCATGCCTTCTGTGTCCAAAAACCCATTCCCTCCCCCACCTCAGCATCTCTTTCCCTCCCTTCCTCTGTCCCAAGTCCATGCCTTCTGTGTCCAAAAACCCATTCCCTCCCCCACCTCAGCATCTCTTTCCCTCCCTTCCTCTCTCCCAAGTTCATGCCTTGTGTCAAAAACGCACTCCCTCCCCCCTTTTGTGTTCCGCGTTTGCCTTCCAGCTCATCTTTGCAACTTTCTCAGCAAAACGAAGCTCAAGCCGCGAGGCTTGTCTTCTGTTTCCTGCCTGCACTGCCGCGCACAAATAGCCGACCGGAAGTATTCTCCGACGTCAGCGCTGACATCGGAGGGCAGGCTTTGCTTAAGCCCTCCCTCCGACGTCAGCGCTGAAATCGGGGAACACTTGCGATCGGCTATATGTGAGCGGCAGGGCAGGCAGGAACAGAAGACGAGCCTCGCGGCTCGAGATGTATTGAACTCCGCGGGTCCCCCGTCCAGCTCTCTCCTGTCCACGTGGGGTGGACCGCCCCTCCCCTAGACTGTGGCCTAGGACCCTGGGGGAGCCCGGGCCCCCTGTCAGCTCCAGGCCCCTGAATGCAGGACTGGTGGTACTGCCCTGATGGCGGCCCTGCATTCTGGACACTTAGACCTGTTTTTAGACTGCCTAAGTCATGACATAAGTTCTGTCTAGGCAGTCTCGTTAAACTTTTAGTTATACTTGCAGTACAACTAAGTCTAGGTCAGCCCACATCCCACCCTAATCCCACCCTCACCACTCCTCCTAAAACACCCCTTTCAACTCTGGGCATACAGTGGCACTGAAAAGGCCTAAGCTGTTTTTAGGTACATCTAAAACCCATTTTGATTATTGGCACTAGGATGACCTGTCTTTAAGGTCGTCCAAGTGCTGATTTGGATGGGATTTTAGATGTATTTCTGTTTTAATTATGAGCCCCTTAGTCGAGTGATTTTCTACTTTATTTGTTCAATCAGGAAAATAGCCCTTGATGGAGACAGCCCAAACTTTTCAGTGGCCCCTCGTGTGTATTGCTAAACAACAGAATAAATCCAATTGAGTGACTGTTTGTCCAATAGTAACCCTTCTTGAGGAGGTCCTGATATTCTTGGTTTTTTTTTACTTCAATATTCGACTAGAGCTGTTGCACGTATTTCATAGATGGTTTTCCATCAGTGTTTTGCCGTGTTTGGTTCTGATTAGGGTGTTGGTCACTTCCCAGATTTTTCTATGCAACTGAGCATGGTGTAGTGATATTAGTATAGGGTGACTTAGTATTTGCAGTAGCAGTGAGGGAAGCTCTTATTGTTCAGATAATGTATTTTATGCACATTTGATCCTTCTTTTTATGTTGTGATTAGATTTCTGTCACTACTGTTGATCTATAGTCTCGTGTATATGATACTGACAGATTCCAGTTTTTTGCAATTTTTTTGTATTTTGATAAAATTTTCAATAAAATTTCTTGAAAAAAAAAAAAAAAAGAAAGGTTGGGGGAGTCTTCTTTATTTGGCAACTGTGACACACGCATTGGCAATGAGGGTTTCAGGTGTGGGTAGTGGTAGGCCCAGTTTGAGGCATTTGGACCAACTGCACAGAAGTCAAAGCCAGTGTATGTGTGGGGGGGGGGGGAAGGGAAGGGATTTGCAAAGGAGGAAGTTTTAATTTTTTTAAAAAATAGTTTTTTTTTTAAAGAATAGTATGTAGGCTGTTTTATATTTGAAACAAAATTGTGTGTGTTTCGCTTAAAAAAAAAAAAGGTCAGTGTCCCAGTTTTAAATGGGTAAGATTACTATTGATTTATTGAAAAGAAAAAAAGTTGAGAGGTAATTGCGCCTGTTCAATATGGGTCTGATTAATTTACTGTTACTTAAGTCATCAGGGTCAATATTCAAAAGCAGTTATGTGCTTGCCAGAGGGTGCTGAGCACTGTTTTGCTTTCAATATTATGGCACAGGGAATGTGTAACTTTTGTTATATAAGTGTCCAAGGGGTTAACTTTATAATATAACAAGGTATTTAAACCAAAGTTTGAAAAATGTGCCTATTTTATACCTATGTTTCAAGGCACAACAAAGAAACAAATAGAGTGACATCGTCCAAACAATAAAATGCTAAAGTCAAATCACCAGAACATACACTTTTCTAAAATATATTTATACAGAGGCATTAAAAAAAGTCAACATCTTCATTAGCTTATTAGTTAGAAACCTGACTATTATTGCCAGTCCCCTGATTCTATGGGAGGTTTGTATGAAAGCTTTCTTAACAGTTTTTATAATATATCCACCTCTGGCTATTTTACCAAAGTGGTAAAGATGCACATGTGCCTTTATAAAATAGGCATCCAGAGCTATCACTGTAGCACACACATTATTAAGGACAAATTTATGCCTGCTCAGAAGGTGCACTACTAGGATTTAACACTTATATAGCGTTGAAGGGCATACGCAGCGCTGTACATTTTGACATTAACTAAAGAGTCCCTTCTCAGAAGAGCTTACAGTCTATCTTGGACAGACAGACATGACATAGAGGGTTGAGGATGCAGAACCCAAAGAGGAGAGTTAGGAATTGAAAGCAGTCTCAAAGAGGTATAAATGTATACAGTACATGTATTATTTCCATGGACTTATATATATATATAGTGACAAGCAAGCCGATGTTGCTTATCATTTCAATAAAGAAAATTAAGCATAATGAAATATTAGCCTACCTTAGCCCTTTAGAAAGCTGGAAAAAAGGTTTACGTCTGGGGCAAACTGCATGTTCCACAATGTACTGAACTCTTCAGCTCAAAACAGAGGAGCTGAGACAGATTTTGGACTAGATGCACTAAACACTGTTGCAAAGACCGTGCGAGTTGCTGTTGATCAATTTTTTGGCCGATTGTGGTACAGCAATCGATGTTCCAACAAGTTTCCATGTAAATGATTTGCATGGAGGTTTGTTGTAATCCCATCCCATCAGTCACTCTGAGAGCAACTTCCACACATGTGCAGAGCCAGTTTGATGAAGCCCAAACAACTGAACGGCAGAAGAAGCACAAAGCAGCCTCCTGCCACTCAGCTGTTGGGGCTTTTTTTTCTTTTTTTTTTCACTGATACAGATGTGCACAATATCTGCCTCATTAAATAAAAGAAAAAAGCCCCCCAATGATGATTTCCCCCCCCCCCCAACACCCGCCCCCCGCCGAATGACCCTTGATATGAAAAATCAGCAAGAGGGATGCCCACTCTTTCCTGCCACTGGATGCCCCCCCAGCCCCATGAACCACCCCACACACTTCCCCCATACCTTACAAATTGATGACAGCAGGAGGGATGGCCAGTTCCTCCCTCTCTCCAGGCCTGCCACTCCAAAATGGTGGGCCTTCCTCTTTCTGGTGCATCTTGTTAGGCGCTAACCATCCAATTAAGTATAATTAATGTCAATTACAAGTTAATAGCCAATTATTGACATCAATTAAGCATAAAATCGTTTGTAGTACCTGATGATTGGAGGGTGGCCAATGTTACGCTGATTTTTAAAAAGGGGTCCAGGGGAGATCTAGGAAATTATAGACCAGTAAGTCTGACTTCAATGCCAGGCAAAATGTTGAAAACAATTATAAAAAATAAAATTGTGGAACATGTAGACAAACATGACTTAATGAGACAGAATCATCATGAGTTCAGCCAAGGGAGATATTGCCTCACCAATTTACTTGACTTCTTTGAAGGTGTGAATGAACATATGGATAAAGATGAGCCGGTTAATGTAGTGTATCTAGATTTTCAGAAAGCTTTTGACAAAGTTCCTCATGAGAGGCTCCTGAGAAAATTAAAGTCATGGGATAGGTGGCAAAGTTCAGTTGTGGATTCTCAAAATGAGTCCAGCAAGCATTGAGCACGTGCAGACGATCAAGGTCCTTCACCACCACTGACCATTGATGTCGTTTTCCAGAGTCCTGAAAATATAAGTGTGATATCAATCTGGGGCAGGTGCAGTGCATAGTGAGGGATAGGAGTGTCAGTCATCGGGTAGGGGGAGGAAGATAGCAATGCAGTCATCAGGGGATAGCAGTGTCGGTCATCGGAAGGGGGAGACATTAATGCCAGTCATTAAAGGAGGTGGAGGATAGCAGTGTCAGACATCAGAGGTGGGGGTGGGGAGAAAAAATGCACCAATTATCAAAATGAAAGCTCGGATATAAACCGAAACCTTCATTTTTGGGCCCAAAAATTTCAGTTTATATTCAAGTATATATGGTAATTGATTAATAGGCTTAATCGGCACTGATAATTGTCCATTAACAACTCATAATTGATGTTAATTGAACTTAATTGAAAATTAGGTGCACAGTTTGGTAAGCACATAGCACAAAGGGCTAGATTCATTAACATGCCCGATCGTGACCGATCCGTGCCTGATCTGGGCAGGTCCGATGGATTCTTCAAGTAACAATATTCAAATGGGGGCGATCGGAGGACCTCCCTCATGCACCGACAAGGATCAATAGTGTGCAATCCAGACGCATGCGCAGACCATCTGCTTTCCCTGTAGATGGTCTGCGTATGCGTTCGTCTTCATTTGTTGTGGATTTTTGGGTTGTTTTTTGGGGGGGGGGCCCCAACTCGATCCCTGGTAGCAGCAGCAGCCTCTTAAAAAAATTTTTTTAAAACCTCTCTCTCAACTTCTTTGCGAGCCCGTGGTTTTAACCCGCTGTAATCCTGTGGGTAAAACCACTGCCTCGCTGTGCAGAGAAGGGCAGGAGAAATTTGGGAAAGCAGGCAGGAGATATTCGGGGGACAGCAGGGTAGCGATTCAGGGCAGAGCAAGCATGAGAGATTCAAGGCAGAACAGGCAGGAGAGATCCAGGGCACAACAGGCAGGAGAGATTTGGGGCAGAGCAGGCAGGAGAGATCTGGGGCAGAGCAGGCAGGAGAGATTTGGGGCAGAGCAGGCAGGAGAGATCCGTGGAAGAGCAGGCAGGAGAGATCCGGGGAAGAGCAGGCATGAGAGATACGGGGCAGAGCAGGCATGAGAGATTCGGGGCAGAGCAGGCAGGAGAGATCTGGGGCAGAGTAGGAAGGAGAGATCCGGGGCAGAGCAGGCAGGAGAGATTCGGGGCAGAGCAGGCAGGAGAGATCCGGGGCAGAACAGGCAGGAGAGATCCGGGGAAGAGCAGGCAGGAGAGATTCGGGGCAGAGCAGGCAGGAGAGATTCGGGGCAGAGAGATAATTGTTGGGGCAGCAGAGAGCGGGAGCAATGGAGCTGGAGAGTCAGAAAGGACGTTTGTGACTGGTCCCCAGCAGTCGCTTCTTGGGTCAGCCCAGTCGGTTCGCAACATTTGTTTTGTGAATCGCGTCCCTGCCTACTTTGCATGTCGTTACCCACATTTTCATGTGCCTAGTCCAAAGCACTTACCTAAAAGTAGGTATGGTTAGGAGGGGTGGATCATGGGCATGTTTTCAGGTTATGCACCTGTTTTGCCTTAGGCGTTGTGTGCACAACTTAGGCACGTGCATTTAGACCACAAAAATCCTGGTACAAATAGAGTGCACCTAAAAATTAGTACACATAATGATACCTAATGCTTCTTAGATGGTGTTAAGTATGATTCTAAACAGTGTTCAGAAATTATATACAATAGAATCATGCTTAGCACTGCACTAGTCGGCACAGATATTTTAGGCTACATATATTGAATTGGGTTTAACACTCTTGAGGTCCTGTCACTAAAGGGTGTTAAGCACTAACCAAAAAAAGGCTTCCCATAAAACATGTCCAAGTATTCAGTGGTAATTTGCCTGTTAGCATGTATTAATTAAGTGGGGGATTTGTTATTCTTTGGGGACTGGGCATGCTATGAGGGGGGATGGGCATGGCTTTATTCAACAAGTGCATTCTGATTAGCTTATGCTAACTAACTGAGTGATATGGGCGTAACCTGGGAACATATAGTGCACTAACTATAGTGCACTGACTCCATTAATCTTTTGCAAGTCTAGCATGCACCTTAAATATGAGTTTAGCGCATTGGAAAGTCCCACATTAAAAACCACTAAGCCCATATTTTAACATGTTTAAATAAAAGGGACCTTAAGTTTATACCTGAGGCCATAAGTGTTGGAATGAGGGAGACCACAGGGGTCATGGCTAGAGTTACCAGATGTCTGGATTTTCCAGGACATATTTAAGGTGCATGCTAGACTTGCAAAAGATTAATGGAGTTTGTGCACTATAGTTGGTGCACTATATGCTTTTTAGAGAACATGTCCAGGCATCCGGACGGCTTTTTAAAACCTGGCACTTTGTCCATATTTTGAAAAGTTTCCAACTTGGGAGTGTGTCAGGAGGGCATCTGCGCATGCGTGGATGCAATGTGATGATGTCATATGCATAAGCGCCTGCCTGTGATGTCATCATGTTGAATCCATGCATGCGCAGATGCTATCCCGAAGTGGTCCCGAGGATGAGAACAGGTTGAGGGGACAGGGCTGGGGGGCAAGGCGGGGGCAGAGCAGGGTATGACTTGAGCGCAACAGGGCAGGGCTTGGTGGAAGTGGGCGGGCTTGGGGCAGGGCTATGGTTCTGGATTTTACAGGAATAAAATTTGGCAACCCTAGCCATGATCTCCCCCAAAATTGATGGTCAATGGTCGGTGCCTGCCCTCCCACCTGTCTCGCGATGTTTATATCTTTGGGGCAGCCGCCGCGCATGGTCAACAAGCAGGCCTGCCCTGGAACCCTTCATTCTACTTCCAGGGGCAGGCCTGATCATTGATGCTGCACAGTGGCTACCCCAAAGATTTTAAGTACAACGCCAGGAGGAGATGGTGACGGGCTGTGCTGTAGGATTCCGCTAAGGCTAGAGCGGAGCTCCTGGCCCCTGCCCCTCACCCCCAAACCAAACAGTGTTCCGCTGCCTATACCTGAGGCAATAGAGAGCTAGGCGACTTGCTCATGATCCTGAGGAGTGGGATTTGAATTCTGGCTTCAATCAATCAACCTCAGCCTACTGCCTTAACCATTAGGTTACTCCTCTGTTATGTTAAAACATGTTTTGCAAATGGCAAATATTTTATAAAATAGCCTTATGAGGGAATTTATAGAATGCTGCCATGTCCCCTTAAGGATACTCCTTGACAGTGTCGGAGCCACCTTAAAATCCATAGTCAGTGGCGTAGTCAGAGGAGGAGGGCGAGCTGCCGCAGGTGCCGCCTTGGTGGGGGCATTGACACCTGTCCTCTCCTCCCCTCCTCTCCTTCCCCGCAGTTATACAATACTAAGTCACCCTATACAAATATCATACAATTGCTGCCATTACTACTGCTTTTACTACACCAAGGAACCTGCTTTTATTCATAAGTTCCTTATTCCTCATGATCCTTTGAGAACTTTAAGATCAGCATCTTAGCACCTTCACGTCCCATCTTTAAAAATCACTAGTATTTGTAGGGCTTCTTCATTCGCAACTATAGCCCCTACAATTTTGAATTTGTTAGCATTACATTTAAGGTCTGAGAAAAATCTAGATAAATATAAGGGAAACCTTAAAAGCTTCCTATTTAAAGATGCATATGAATGCTAAATGAAGTCTGGGTCCACCCTTGCCAAATTCTGTATTAATCATATTCAACACTGACATGATTTCTTGTTTTTATCCTCAATTGTACTGTTTTCTTTTTAAAATTGTATTTCTCCCTGCTATCCTTTTGTTTTCATGTAAGTTATGTCTTGTCACTAATACGTATGTTAATTGTTCCCCATTTTAATTTTTTTTAAATTGTCAAACGCTTAGAATTTATGATTAGCATTTCATCAAATTTTAACAAATTTGAAACTACACCTCATTTGCATGGTGCTAGTTGATAGATACATATGAGAAAGCTCCTAGAAGGTTTTCAGCCTTTCTTCAATTGTGACACATTTGACAAATATTGTTCATATACATGACACACTGAATGCTACAATTAACAGCTGAACAACAACAACAAAAAATCCCATTCCTTCAGTATCCTCTAGTCCATGGATCTCAAAGTCCCTCCTTGAGGGCCGCAATCCAGTTGGGTTTTCAGGATTTCCCCAATGAATATGCATTGAAAGCAGTGCATGCACATAGATCTCATGCATATTCATTGGGGAAATCCTGAAAACCCGACTGGATTGCGGCCCTCAAGGAGGGACTTTGAGACCCCTGAGTCCTTAATGCATTTCTACTGTATAATCAGGTCTAGATAAGGCCATTAAGCATAATAGTATTCAAAATGTATTCCTACTCAGATGGGGTTGCAACTGAAGAATCAGGTGCAAATGATGGAAAACCACCTGAACCCTTTTGAAATATCCAGATCAGTAATCAAAGTGATTTACCGGTAACTGGCCAGAAATGGTTCCTGGCCTGTTACATTGCTTGTTCAGTTCGTGCCACCAAAAATGTCCAGTTAAGGTTGGATTGTACAAAAGGAAACCGGCATCTGCAGCCTCCTAAAAAACAGCCACCGATCGTTTGTCAAAGACACACTGATGCCCTTTTTGGAACTGTGGCTTTGTGAAAGGTAGGCACCAGAAATATAGGCCAGAATTTTTAAGGCTTATATTTTCATTGCCCTCCTTTCACATGCATGGTGGCTGCTGAGGCACTTTAGGATGCTTAATGCCACTTCTGACATTAAAGTAATGAGCTTCAATAAAAAGTTCTAAAGAAGCTCCACACAAGTTCCTCAGAATGCCACACAGTTTTAACGTATGGTAGCTGTCCTCATAGGAACCTTATAGTGTGCGATATTTTTCTTATTTCACTTCCGGCTTATTAAACATGGATTTAGCATTTCGCTAAGACATAGAACTGCTCTGCGTTCTCCTTCCCCGACCCTGATGAAATAATGAAACGCGTCGGTGGGGATTGAGCCAGACCCAGTTTCTAAAAAAGTTAAGTAATTGCTACATTTGCTACTATTGCTATTATATTATTAAGCACAAGCACTTTATAATTTATTGAAATAAGAAAAAAATCGCACACTATAAGGTTCCTATGAGGACAGCTACCATACGTTAAAACTGTGTGGCATTCTGAGGAACTTGTGTGGAGCTTCTTTAGAATTTTTTATTGAAGCTCATTACTTTGGTGGCTAGTTTAAGTCTAACACATCTGTAAGTGAAATTCTGTGCACATTCTTGAACTTCTGACATTAGCCATGCCTACAATGGTATTAGGTGTTATAAAGCACCTCCATAGCCGTGATGCAGGCAACTTCTTTTTTAGGCACTGGTAGGCGCCTACATTTTTAAAAAAATGTTTTGGTTTAGTTTAGTTTTTTTTAAATGGCATTTTTTATTTATTTATTCAATTTTCTATACCGTTTTCCCAGGGGAGCACAGAAAGGTTGACATGAATTTATTCAGGTCCTTAATCATTTTTCCTTTTCAATCCCAGTGGGCTCACAATCTATCTAATGTACCTGGGGCAATGGGGGGATTAAATGATTTACCCAGGGTCACAAGGAGCAGTATGGGGTTGAACCCACAACCTCAGGCTACTGAGGCTGTAGCTTTAACCACTGTGCCACTCTAGAAATCAAAATATAGCAGAAGTGAGCCATGTATAGGACAATGAAGCCATTGTGACATCACTGATGAGGTTGGCTCTTATTGGCGGAATGAGGCATTATGATGTCACAATACCAGCTCTGGTTATCAGATGCTGAAATGTTTCACACTATTTATTTAATTTTCTATACTGTTATCTCAGGGGAGCTCAGAATGGTTTATATGAATTTATTCAGGTAGTCAAGCATTTTTCCCTATCTGTCCTCGTGAGCTCACAATCTATCTAATGTACCTGGGGAATGGGGGGATTAAGTGACTTGCACAGGGTCACGAGGAGCATTGTGGATTTGAACCCACAACCTCAGGGTGCTGAGGCTGTAGCCTTTAACCAATGTGCCACACTCTGCCCTTTTGCACTCGTTAGGCGCCGGTAGGGTGCCTACCTATGGTGCTGTTTATAGAATATGGGCCGCAGCGTCTATCTCAAACATGTCTATTTTGGGAGTATTCCTGGAGCAGAGTCAGCATGTGAGAGTCTTCAATTCATAACCCTGCTCCACTCTACCCTCTGCTCACCACCCTGGCCAGCAGCTCAACCATTCCCTCTAACTGTAACCCCTACCCTGACATCCTGTTTGCCCAACTTTATTGATTAGATTGTGAGCTCATTCGAGCAGGGTCTGCCTCCTTTGTGACTCTGTACAGCGCTGCGTACGTCTGGTAGCACTCTAGAAATAAAAGTAGGAGTAAGAATAGTGGTTAATTAAGAGTTGATATTCAGCACTTAACCAACCAAGAGAGCTGCATAAAGAGGGCTGCATAAAAGTCCAGTCTTTATGCAGAGCCGGCTTGTACGTGCTGAATAACGCACGTAACCGACTCTGCTTTAGCCGGTGATGCAAGCCCAAACATTCAATACAAAAGCCTGGATATGTCCCAACATCAAATTTCCAGGCATAACGCCAGCATTTTTTTTTTTTTTTACTACTTCAGCTTGTCTGCGGTGTTCTTTGCTCACATGTTTAAAGAAATAGACTGTTTTCAGTCCAATTCTTTATATGCGAGTTTGCAAACCATTGGACCCCTGAGGAAGGCGTGTTCGCCGAAACACGGACCGTGTAGGGTCCGGTTGGATTTTTATCAGTGTATTTTTTATCATTGTACCTTTTTAATTGAATTTTCATGGTTTTATATGTCAGTGTTTAATAAATTATCTCCAGAACATCTGTATCCACAGTTTTTTGTTTTAACGCCAGCAACAGTCAGCAAAATGCTGATTGCCAGTGGACGAATCTCAACCCCATAGAATTCAAATGCCAAATCCCTATTTACAACTACTTATCATTTATGTAGCACTACCAGACGCATGCAGTGCTGAACATAACCTTAGCCATACACTCAAATTCCATAGTGATTTTTGCATAGCAATCTGATCTCCTCCTCTAAAACCAACAAACTCTGCATCTGAATCCCCAAGTACAAAACCTATAAGAACATAAGAATAGCCTTACTGGGTCAGACCAATGGTCCATCAAGCCCAGTAGCCCGTTCTCACAGTGGCCAATCCAGGTCCCTAGTATCTGGCCATAACCCAAGGAGTAGCAATTTTCCACCCTACCGATCCAGGGCAAGCAGTGGCTTCCCCCATGTCTTTCTCAATAACAGACTATGGACTTTTCCTCTAGGAACTTGTCCAAAACTTTCTTAAAACTAGCTACGCTATCCGCTCTTACCATATCCTCTGGCAACGCATTCCAGAGCTTAACTATTCTCTGAGTGAAAAAAATAATAATTCCTCCTATTGGTTTTAAAAGTATTTCCCTATAACTTCATGATTTCTTAGTATTTACAAATTACCATTTTCCCCCTTCAACCAGTTAGCTACTACCTCCATTTCTGAATAGATTCTCTCCAGATCTTTCCTTCTTTGTTTACCCATGGGGGGAGGATTTGAATATCCTTGATAAATAGTTTCAATTCCATACAAAAAGGGGTATACAACAACTATTATAAAGGAACAGCAAGAACACAGATCTTTCAGTTAAGCCTACATTTTTGGATAGTCATAGAAAAGGAAATTCAAGATTTCTAATGGGCCATTTCACTGAAGTGCAGTGAATGCTAACAGAATTAGTGCATGCTAAATGCTGTACATCCTATTTTGTAGTTTCAAAGTTTATTTGTCATTTGATATACCGTATATCTCTAAACGGTTTACAATAAATTGTATGTGAGTAAATATAATAAAACAAAGAGAGAAAGAAAAGTTAAAAACAATGTCGTGTATAATCAAAAACGGGAGTTTAAAACAGACAAGAACTGACATAAGTAGTGGGGAAGGACACTGGGGAATATAATTACATTGAGATAAAAATAAAACAAAAGTGGGGGGGAGGGAAAGCACAAAAGGGAGGGGGATGTCGCTTCTTAGGATGCGTTTGTTGTTCTCTGCTATTGCGTCCGTCCATGTTTGGAGAAGAAGAGAAATCTCAGGCATTTTAGGTGTCTTTGAAGAGAAAAGTTTTGATTTTGGATCAGAACTTTTTCCAGAGAAGGTTCTAGCTTGATGTCTAGTGGTAGTGCGCTCCAAAGCAAGGGAGCGGTAACTGAAAAGATAGCTTTTTGAGTGGTATCGTAGAATAGTTCGCGGACAGAGGGAATTACTAGCAAATTCTGGTTGTTGGGTTGTAGTGTTCTGGTGGAAGAGTAGGGAATCAAATCTTTATCTATGCATGCAGGAATGTATGTTTATTTAGTTTTGTAAGTAAGGAGTATTGTGAAGGTGCATTATGGGTAGCCAATAAGCATCATGGAGGAAGGGGGGAAACATGATCAAATTTAATTGCTTTGTAGATAAGTTTGATTGCTGTATTTTGCACCATGTAATATTTAGAGCACAATAATATTCATTAGCACATGCTAAGCTTTAGTAAAAGGGCCACCAAAAGAGAGAATGAGAGAAAATTAGTGAGCCAAGAATATAAATGTAGAGTATGCAAGAGGATAGGTCTGTAGGTAAAGAAACTTCATATGCTGATAACTCTGAGGCTATATATATTCAATTAACTTCCAGGAAGGAAGGAATTCAAAGTTCATCAGTGCATATTAAAGGGTTAAAATAGCACATTGCCTTATTTTTATGTAAGAAAAGTCCTAGTGGGTTGTGTGTTGAAAATAAATATAACGTGTTACCAGCAGGGTCCTGTAGACAATGAACTGGAAAGAATAACCTAGTAAAAGTCAATTCTGTCATTCATAAAATACCCAAAAGAGAATCTTGATTTTAAAAAATAATAGGTAATTTGTTCTGGATGAGCAGTACATAAGAAGATGTTGTTTTTTGAAAGGTTATATCCCAAAATGTAAGCCCTTGGGCCTCAGATAAAGTATTGATTGAAGCTGAGTTAATAATAAATGTGCAACAATGAAACTGCTTAATGAGGAATGCTGTAAAAGAAATACTATCTTTCTCGACAAGAAATGTAACGATCAGAGAAATTTCTATCCCAATAAATGAAAATATAAGTTTAAAAGAACATCAATGGTACTAAAATGAAATGGCTATAGAAAAATGAGAGTTCACCAATCACATGCGTCAAAAAACAAGGCCCTATTTACTAAGCTGTATTAGCTCTTTAACACAAGAATTACAGTGTGCTAGAATTGTGGGTCCACTCAAATGGTTATGGTAAAATTAATTCCTGTGTTAAGCAGCAAACATGGAAAGGCATTTTAGAATGGACGTCCAACACAGAATATAGATTTCCAAGTATGTATGTCACACAATAGATGTCCATTACTCATGTATTTTTGAATAGGATCTTCTCACCTACAGTCTGTTCCAGTGTGTTTGTGGGGAGGGGAGGGGGGGTTCTTTTCCAAGATGGGGTGAGGACAGGAATTGGATCATAGCAGGAATTGTTCTAAAGGGATCCGATTAAGGAAGAATCTGATCCCTATGTGTATTTGTGTGTGGTGAGGGAGGTCACTATACTTTTCTTGACCAGCACCTCCATTACCTTTCCCTATAGTTTCCACTTTTGTGACAGGAAGTATTGCGTTCAGTTCTGGTCTCCTTATCTCAAAAAACATATAGCGGCACCAGAAAAAGTTCAAAGAAGACCGACCAAGATGATAAAGGGGATGGAACTCCTCTCGTATGAGAAAAGACTAAAAAGGTTAGGGCTCTTAAGTTTGGAAAAGAGACAGCTAAGGGGAGATATGATTGAAGTCTACAAAATCCTAAGTGGTGTAGAACGGGTACAAGTGCATCGATATTGTACTGCGTCAAGATTTACAAAGACTAGGGGGACACTCGATGAAGTCACAGAGTAATACTTTTAAAACCAATAGGAGGAAATATTTTTTATAGTCAGGGAATAGTTAAGCTCTAGAAAGCGTTGCCAGAGAATGTGGTAAGAGCAGTTAATGTAGCTGGTTTAAAAAAAGGTTTTTGACAAATTCATGCAGAAAAAGTCCATAGTCTGCTGTTGAGACAGACATGGGATGGTAGCATGAAATGCTGCTACTATGGGGTATCCCTATTATCGGAGTCTTCTAGAAGTAGGGAGATATTGGATTCTCTACAAGGAGAACTGTTCCAGCAGTTGGTAATGGAACCCATGCGGGATGGAGTCATTCTGGACTTAGGGCTCCTTTCACTAAACTGCGCTAGCCAACGCCACCATAGAGCTGGTGTTAGTTCTAGCCACGTAGTGTGGGGTTAGCGCACGCTAATTTTCTGCGCATGCTAAAAACACTACCGCAGCTTAGTAAAAGGAGCCCTTAGTGTTTACAAAGGGGAAAGTGTTTCTGATGTTACAGTGGGTGATCATCTGGCATCCAGTGATCACTGCATAGTATGGTTTAATATTAAGACAGGTATAGAGAGGGCTCATTCAAAAGTAAAGGTTCTAGACTTTAAAAAAAACTAACTTTGTTCAGATGGGGGATTATATCAAGGAATTGTTTTCTGGATGAGAATGTCTGGAAGGAGTAGAAATGCAGTGGGCAAAACTGATAGGAATTATTATAAAGGTGACAAATCTTTTTGTGAGGCAAGTAAGTAAAATTAAGAGAAAAAGAAGGCTGGTTTGGTTCTCAAAAGTAGAAGCTGAAAATATAAGGAATAAGAGGTTAGCTTTCATAAACTACAAAAGATCGCAGAAAGAGGAAGACAGGCAAAAATATATGGAAAAGTTAAGAGAGGCTGGTCTTGTAGTCAGGAAAGCAAAGATACAAATGGAAGAAAAAATAGCTGACAATTTTTAGATATATCAGTGATAGGAAGAAGTGCAAAAGTGGCATTGTGAGACTCAACAGTGAAGGGGAGGAATATGTAGAAGCTGATTAAAAAAAGACTGAATTGCTAAACAAATATTTCTGTTCTGTGTTCACGGCTGAAGATCAGGGAGCGGGCCCACAGAAGACAAATGCGAACAGGGATGGTGGAGTACTAGACCCTGATTTATTTTCAGAGGGTTGTATTTGTGAGGAGTTAGCTAAATTAAAAGTAGACAAAGCAATGAGGTCAGATGGAAGTACATCCGAGGGTGCTGAAGGAACTTAGGAAATTTCTGGTGGCTCCGCTGACTGACATTTTCAATGCTTCTTGAGAGTGGTACTGGAGGACTGGAGAAGGGCAGATGTGGTCCCTCTTTACAAAAGTGGAAGTAAGGAAGAAGTAGGAAATTACAGGCCAGTAAGTCTGACTTCTGTGGTAAGCAAATTAATGGAAATGCTTTTAAAACAGAGACTGGTGAAGTTCTTGAATCTGGTGGATTACAGGACCAGAGGCAACATGGATTCACTAGAGGTAGGTCTTGTCAGACAAACCTGATCAATTTCTTTGACTGGGTGACCAGAGAATTGGGTAGAGGGAGTGCACTAGATGTGATATATTTAGATTTTAGCAAAGCCTTTGACAGTGTTCCATACCTATGTCTAATAAATAAACTCAATGCTCTTGGGATAGGCCCCAAAGTGATGGACTGGGTCAGGAACTGATTAAGTGGAAGACAACAGAGAGTAGTGGTCAATGGAGATCGCTCTGAGGAAAGGGATGTTACCAGTGATGTGCCTCAAGGTTCTGTTCTTGGGCCTGTTCTTTTTAACATTTTTATAAATGATATTGCTGAAGGGCTATCAGGTATGATTTGCCTCTTTACATATGATACCAAAATCTACAACAGAGTAGACACCCCGGAAGGTGTAAATAACATGAAGAAAGACCTAGTGAAGTTTGAAGAATGGTCTAAAATTTGGCAGCTAAAATGTAATGCTAAGAAATGGAAGGTCATGCATTTGGACTGCAAAAACCCAAATTTAGGGGGTGAAGAACTTATGTGCATGACAGAAGAGCAGAACTTGGGTGTGATTGCATGTGATGATCTTAAGGTGGCTAAACAGGTTGAAAAGGTGATGGTTAAAACTAGAAGGATGCTAGGGTGCATAGGGAGAGGTTTGGCAAGTAAAAAACAGGAGGTATTGATGTCCCTGTATAAGACTGGTGAGACCTCATTTGAAATATTGTGTACAAAAAGATATAAAAAGGATGGAGTCAGTCCAGAGAAAGACTACTAAAATGGTGCATGATCTTCATCATAAGGTGTATGTGGACAGACTTAAAGCTTTCAATATGTATACTTTAGAGGAAAGACATGAGAGGAGAGATATGATAGAGACATTTAAATACCTATGTAGCATAAATGCGCATAAGTCAAGTCTCTTTCATTTGAAAGGAAGCTCTGGAATAAGAGGGCATAGGATGAAGTTAAGAGGTGATAGGTTCAGGAGTAATCTAAGGAAATACTTTTTTAAAGAAAGGGTGTTAGATGCATGGAACAGTATCCCGGAAGAAGTGGTGGAGACAGAGACTGTGTCTGAATTCAAGCAGGCTTGGGATAGACAGGTGGGATCTCTTAGAGAGAGGAAGAGATAATGAGTACTGTGGATGGGCAAACTAGCTGGACCATTTGGCTTTTATCTGCCATCATATTTCTATACTCATTCACCATAACGCTCAAATTCATACAGAGAGAGCTATAAGGGAGTTCAGATTTCCGCTCAATTCATATGATATTGGTGAAGTGCAACTTTTCCATCAATATCAGTCGCTGGATCTTTGGATCGCCAGCGGCTGATATTAATGAAAAAGTTGCACTTCACGTAAAGTTCCCCCGACCTTAATAAAGATAGGCAAAACGCGTCAGGAAGGTGAACCCGTAGCAATAAAAGCTAAGTCATAATGAAATGATAAGTTAAGATATATAAAGTGACTAAATGATAAGTTGAAAACATAGAAGTAAAATTGAAAAAAACTAAAAACTATAAAGGGAATAATGAAGAATATCACCACCAATATTGTATGAATTGAGTGGAAATCTGAACTCCCTTATAGCACTCTATGTATGAATTTGAGCGTTATGGTGAATGAGTATACTTTTGTGAACAGAACTGAGTTACAGAAATTTTAGAGGATGGATCATATTTCTATGACATACATTTTTACTACTTTTTCTGGTTACTCTTTTAGATATACATTTGCCACACAAATCTTGGTGCAAGGCCTTCCCCACTCACCTCTATGCAGTTTGTAGTGACGTTCAATGGTGACATTTGTTCAGTCTCCTTCTCCTCTCTGTGGCTTGACTCTGTCATAATTTAAGGCGCTTATGTGTCAGTCACTGCCACATACTGTGCATTTTGAAGACCATTGTGCTTGGATGAAGAGCAGATCCCTTATTTTCTTATTAGTTATTTTCACTTTCTTAGGGGTTTCTCCTTGAACCCTCAACATTTATGAAGAGGATGTGATTTATGTATTTGGCATTGTCTCTATGAATCCTCTACTTTCTCTACAGTAGGAAGACAGTAAGTTAGTTGAGTTGCTGCGGGTAACTCATTTGTCTTGTGCATAGTTGCAGATTTCCTGGTAGGGTTGCCATACTTTTTAACTGGCTTCTCATTCTGGAAGTGACCTGCCTTCCCTGATTCAGACATATCATCCTGGAAACTGGGGTTGTTTCTTTTCTCCAGTTTTCTGATGAATTCCTTAAAGACTGTACATGGAGGAAACTTCCTTTGATTGTCTTCTTTGTACTGTATGCCTATAGATGCCTATTTTTCTTTGACATCATACAGCAGCTTTGCTATAAACTTTTTTATGCCACTGGATATAGCTAGGTAGCTTATGCCTGGAAGACTTAAATCAGCTTTGAGTGCTTCCAGTTCTTGGAGAAGGTCTTCTAGATCCAGTAGCTTGTCATTTATCTTTGTTTGTGATTTTTGGAAAATGATCTATTTTCATCATTAATGCTTGTTGGATGACATATTCAGCTGAGCATCATAATTGCAGTATAGCCGATAAGCAATTTTGAACAGTTAGCGCAAGCACTTTGTTGCACCTCATTCCCTGATGAAGTGAACGAAACGGGGCTCACGTCAGAAGAAGTGGTGCTGCAAGCTAAGCTAAGTCTAGTATTCTTAACATGATAAATATGCTATAGAAAAATTATATTTAAGCAAAAAATATAAGATTAATTGATTACTCTACTAGGATCAATGAGGATTGTAGTTGGATCGGGTTATGCTACTCGATGGACAGTCTGAAGATCCTTGTACCTTGATAATTTAGTCCTTGGTGCAAAGGCTATATTTCATATGTTCTATGACCACAGTACTCTTGGGCAATCTCCCTGCTTATATCTGTGCATGCTCGGTGGTCCTCTAGACATGGCCCCAATCTCAGGGAAAACAAGGTGAAGTTTGTGTGCAGCGGGACTGGGGGCAGAGTGGGGTGGGGTTGTGGGCATGCCACAGAAAACATTTGCTCCGTTAATGTACCAGAGCATATAAAATTTGAGGAACACTGAGCTAGTAGGTAGTCCATGGACCAAGTTAGAGTTACCAGACATCTGGATTTACTTGTCTTTTAAGAGGGCATGTCTGGGTGTCCAGACGGCTTTTCAAAACCCAATACTTTGTCTGGGTTTGAAAAGCAAATTGTGTCAGGAGGGGCATCCGCACATGCACAGATATAATGCGGTGACATCACATGCACAAGTGCATGCATGTTCAGATGCCCTCCCGACTGAGACGAGCAGGCTAAGGAAGGCATGGCTAGGGGTGAGGCTGGGGCATGGTGTGGGCATAACAGGGTGAAGTGCAAGTGCTTACTACCATGAACCATGATTTCAGAGGACCTTTAGCATTTTTCAAGTCAAGAACTCCTGAACCAACTCCTTGAAACATGTCCTTGTCAGGCTTCAGTAGATGTCATCATTGTTATGCTACAATAAATTTTCAAATTTGGTGGAATCCTGAGTCATCCTGAGTAATTACTGCTACTTTTTCTTTTAACACAAATAATAAATCAGACATCGCATAGAACTTTGTCAGGGTTTGTTGTTAAGAACATAAGACTAGCCATACTGGGTTAGACCAATGGTCAATCTGGCCCAGCATCCTGTTTCCACAGTGGCCAATCCTGGCCACAAGTACCTGTTAGAAACACAAACAGTAGTGCATCCTAGAGGAAGGAAATATACTCAACAACTTGGTTAAAAAAGGGTTCAGAAACTGTGATGGGAAATGAGGTAGTAGACTAGCTGTTGCCAACTCTGGCTACCAGAGGGGATTGGATGCTGACCGTAGCCAAAAGGGCAAGGACTGTGGATCATCCTTACTGTCTGACTGACTGTGGCTGAGGCTTGAGCTGATGCAGAGGTGGAGAATGATCTGTTTTATGAAGTACAACTTCCTGATGCAGATTTACTCTGACAGATTCCAAGAACTGAATATCAGATCTGTAAATCATATGATAAGAATTTATTTTCTAACTCTCTTCTGTGGTCTCTCCTCCCCAAGCACAAATGTCATAGGGAATCAATCATCGAGGGTACTCATTCTGTATCAAGACTCTACCACCAGCATACTCAGAACCCACCTTCAGTATACCAAGACCCCATTAACAAATGCATCCAGACAAAAATACAATAAATTATTTATATTTATTATAAAATTTGATATACTGCTTTAACTTTATAAGCAAAGTGGATTAGTAAGTTAGGTGCCATCAACTCATGCTTGAGTCCTAGTGACTTGATGAATTACAGATCTAAAAAGAGATCAGTTTTGTGGTAAGGTCCTCCAGCATCATCCCTATGGCTGTTTTCAATGTGTCCAGCCATCTGATTTTAGGTCGCCCTCTTCGCCTGATTCCTTCGATCTTCCCAAACATGTCCTTCTCCAATGATCTGACAGTGTGACCAAAATAAAGCAATCGTAACTTGATCATTTGGGGTTCGAGTGACACAGCCCTCAGACTCATATATTCACTCAGCAAATACGACCACATTACCAATGCATACCTAGAATCCCACTGGCTACCAATAAAAGCAAGAACACAATTCAAACTCTACTGTCTCATTTTCAAAGTAACCCATGGCACGGCACCCAGTTACCTAAATAACCGTTTTCATTACTACCACCCACCAAGAAAAAGGAGAACACAGAACCTCTTCACCTATCCACCACTCAACGGTACCTGTCGTAAGAAACTCTATGACAACCTCCTGGGGACACAGGCAGCCAAAATAGACTCTGACATCTCTAAATTACTGACCAAAACAACAGACATAAAAGAGTTCCGCAAAGAAATAAAAACACTACTGTTCAAAAAATATCTCCCATCACTCTAACCACCGCCCAATGAGTTCCCATTCAACGACTTCGGAATCACTCATCCATATTATCTCTTTGTCTGTGATCAAGAATGTACTGTAACTCTCCTACACTACACCCGACTTAACTGATCGAGTTGACATATATTACCTCTGCAAAATGCATTATCTTCTGCTATATGTACTATCTTCTGTAATAAGTAATATCTTCTGCGAAATTGTAATATCATAACTCTTCACTGTTCCTGTAACTTACTCCTATCCTGAAATGTAATTCTACTGGAATGTCCCAGATATTTTCTATATTGTAATCCGCCTAGAACCGCAAGGCACAGGCGGAATAGAAATCCGTAATGTAATGTAATGTAATAACTGGTATGATCTCTTCCAGAATCAATTTGTTAGTTCTTCTGGTGGTCCACGGCATGTGTAAAATCCTTCTCCAGCAAAAAAAGATCAAATGAGTCAATCTTCTTTCTGTCTTTTTCCATAGTGTCCAGCTTTCGCATCCATAATTGTCCACTGAGAAAATAAGTGTGTGGAGAAGTCTGATCTTCATTTGGAGTGTTATTTCCTTGGCTTTGAATACTTTGTCAAGAGCCTTCATTGAAGAGCGACCCAGTGCTATTCTGTGGAGTGTTTCCTCCCTGCTAGTTGCTTCTTTGTATACAAAAAAGTCCAGGAGATTGAAATCCTTTACAACTTCTATCACCTTCAAGTTCAAAATCTTCATTTTCTATGTTTATGATCTTTGTTTTGTTTATGTTCAGTTCTAATCCTATGTTGTGACTTTAAGCTTAGATTTTTCTTAGTTGATATAGCATGTTTTCTATGCTGCTAATGATGAACATTGTATCATCTGCATAGCACAGGCTGTTTATATTTTGCCCAACTTTGAAACCAACACTCTCTTCTTCCAAATTTGTTTTTCCGAAGATGGCTTTTGCCATTAAGGTTGAACAGGTAAGATGCATCATTGCCTGATGTCACATTTTATTGGAAACCAATCAGTGTTGCCATATTCTGTTCTCACTGCAGCTTTTTTTATTTTCGTAGAGGCTATCAGCTGAGTTATATGTTTGGCTATTCCCATTTGTCCTAGAGTTCTCCATAATTTATCGTGATCCACATAGACAAAAGCTTTACTGTAGTCAATGAAGCAAAAGTATAGAGGCTTTTAGTATTCTTTGCTCTTCGCCAATATCCATCTAACATTGACAATAATGTTTCTTGTTCCTTGACATTTTCTGAAACCAGCCTGAATTTTGCGTATTTCTTGCTCAACGTATGATTGTAGCCTTCATTGTATTATTTTCATTAATATTTTGCTGGCATCTGGAATTAATGCAATCGTTCTGTAGTTTTTACAGTCCTTGTCTTCACCTTTCTTTGATTATAGGTATGAACAATGAACAGTGATCTTCTCCAATCAGTTGGCCATGTGTTTTCCTTCCAAATCTGTTGACACAGTTGAGTGAGGGTCATCATAGCACCTTTGGTTTATACATTAAAAATTAAATAAAAATCAAAGGAACACCAAATACTGTAATAAAAGGAATAAATCTCAAAAAGGATGGACCTAACTTATGCATACAAGATATGCACACATCCACAATTATAATTTAAACCATAGAATTGTTGTTCACAGAAAAGCTAATGCAGGTTCCCCCACCCTCACACACACACACACACACACACTTCCTTCTAGCATGACATCAGTGCCACAGAAAGAAACACTGCCAAACAGAGTAAATGCAGGCAAAGAAAGGTGAATAGAGCAGAGAGAGAAAGAGAGAGCAACAGAGAGACTGAGAATTAGAGAGTAGAAAGGGCTTTAAAGGGTTGAAAAAAGTAAAGGGAGAGATTGAGTAACAACCAGGAAGCATCAGGTATCAGCTAATTTCTTCCAACAATCCATTTCAAATGATTTGGTGTATACTTTAAAGTAAATGCTTGAATGTGTATTACCCTTCTAAAATATACAGAGAACATAATCTGAATGAATTCCCCAACCATGCACCCTCTGCAGAAATGCAAAGGCTATACTGCTATATATAAGTAGTGCTTCTAAAATTATTTCTTACAGGTATAGCCCATTTTACACAGGTGCAAATGGAATGCCATTAACAGAGGCTCTGATTTATGAAGCCTGTTTGGCCCAAGCCCTGACTTTTTAAATCAGGTCCTACTTTTCTAAAAAGCACTTTGGCATTTGTAAAGTAGACCAAATAAAGATGTAAAAAACTGACTCAGGGTAGAGTTGCCTTAAAACCCTGCACAAAACCATTGCACACAATGATAGGGAAATCTGTTTTTTTGTTTTTTTCAAGTAGAATGTACTGCTTTTGTTCAACTGATAGATGTCTCTAGGCCAATAATATCAAGCACTAGAGTGTTCATATATCTGGTTTATATTTAACCCTAAATTCTAGTGTGTGTTTGTGGGGAGGATGGGGGTGTTCCCCCTCTCTTTAAAATTAAAGGTTATTCTTCAACATTAATTTGTTCGAAATAAACAACCAAAGTCACAATGTTCAGTTCCTGAAATGTAAACAAATTTGTTTAAAAAAGAAGAAAAAAATCATTTTTCATTTATAAACGAACCTACTTCACAAGTAAAGAATACAAAATGGCATGCAAACTTAGCTGAAAATTATCCTGTAAGAAACTTGTATAAATTGTTCTTACAAGAAAAAAAAAGTACACAGACAAAAAAAGTCTAGTTTTTCTTCTTTTTTTTATGATTTTCAAGGTGCATGTCTTATCTAAAGAGCTGGGGTAAAGGTCTGGTTTCTGGCATGAAATGCATCAAGTAATAGCTCCTCCAGCCATCATCATCTAGGGTGACTGTGCAGAAAGAGTCTCATTCAGTTCCTTCACTCTTCCTCCCCCTTGCTAGAAGTTAAATGATGGGAAAATTGAGGCACAATGGGCTACTTGTCACTTTTTGTCAGGGAAAAGGTGCTCATTGCTGACTCCACTGCTGTTTGCCATTAGATAAATAGACATACAAACTTCTGGCTATTTGGACCTTGCAATCTTCTATCCCCAAGAGAAACCATTGATCTTTTTCATCAGAACATACGTCAAAAACTAGTAGCAAAATACCCATGATTCCCTCCACTCTATTCCTTAGGGCTTTCTCTGTGAGGTGAAACATTGATTTTTACTTTTTGGGGTGGATTTGCTGTTAAATTAGCCTTTTTTGCAGCATTTCATTCTATAACGTTTCAGTAATGGGGAAAAAGCAAAAGCAGCAACGTTAACTAGATGGAACAAATAGATTTTTTAGTTCCTTGCAATGAATTCCAAACAAGAACAACTTTTCGGTTGTAAGGTAACAAAGCCATGGTACCAAAGCTAGTTAATGGCAAGAGAATGCTTTGCTCCTGAAAACATGTGGTTTGTATTCTTACAATATGGTGAAAAAATAACTTCCCTTTATCTCATTACAGCAAGTTATTACATTTGTGAAAACCTAGGGATCCTCTTATTTAACTTATTTAAATTTGATGTTATCACAGCTTAATATGGGATTTTACTGCTCCATGGCTATAAACTTAACATGGAATCTATTTGGGGTATTCCCACTATCTTTTTTTTCAGGTTTTAGGTTAACATTCAGATTAACATGTAAGTAGAACCTACTCCTGGATAACATGCTGCATGCCTTTCAAACACACCCTCCATCCATGCCACACCCCTAGAACTTAAAGCAAGTAACATAGATTTTAATGCATGCTAAATGAAAAAAATACCACAAAGCCTCTTAACATAACTATTAGCAGTTAATGTGGTATAAAGCAGGTAGTTAGGGATAGATTTAATAAATGGCACCCAAAGTTAGGCAATTACTCAAAAATAGTGTGAAAATAACATGATATTATAGTTCCCTTCCTGCCAAGTGAGGGCTTCTTAAATACTTATATAACTAAACACAGCCTCATAGGCTCAACAAGCATAGAAGGCAGCCACAGCTATCTAAAACACTATGGGGCTCATAATTGAAAGAGAAAAACAGCCAAAAACCAGCCTAAGTTGGCACTTAGACAAACCTTTCTCAAAATATGTCCAAAAATGGGTTTTGGATATATTTCTAAACGACCTAGGCCTTCATAGTGCCGCTGAATGACCATAGTTAAATGGGGTGTTTCAGGAGGAGTGTCGAGGGCGGGATTTGGGCTGGACGTGGGCAGGCTTAGACTTAGTCGTACTGCATGTATAACCGAAAGTTATACAGCACAGGATCGACGGAACTTGGATGTTGTGACTTAGACCACTTAAAACATGGTCTATGTCACAAAAACCCACCTAAAGTGACCAAATAAGCACTGCAAACACATAATACAGACACCCCCCCACACACACACACACACTACCCCAATGATCACCAACCAACCCCATAAAAATAATAATCACAATTTGAAAATTATGCCTCCAGAACTTCATCACCTAGCAGCCTGGCATAGGAAAGCCTAGTTGTGCTCCACAGAGGTATCTTAAGCCGTCTTGGGGGTGGGTTAGGGACCCATAGAGAGGAGGACCCATGCCCATAAGCCCCTGTAATCACTGCATTGATATTGAAACATGTGCACTCCCATATACACCTCCAAAACCCTTTTTTACTGGCATACAAGTGGCTCCTGCAGCCATAAGGGCTATTGGGGTGGTAGATAAGTGGGTCTAGGGGATTCTGGAGGTGTTTGGGGAGCTCACCATGAACTATAAGGGAGCTGTAGTGAGGAGAAGACATGGCACCCTTTTTGTGAAGTTCAAAGCAGTGCCCTGTAAGGTACTCCACTATTTAGGTGCCATGTCTGGGTGTTCAGTCCATCACTTTGCAGATCCCTCCCAAGCCCAACAGGGCTTGTTCTAGGTGTTTTTGACTTGGACGAAAAGTTGGACAAAAATGTGGTATAAAGATGGACGATTTAGTGACTTGGATGATCAGATCGACAGGACGTATACTTAGATGATTTTTGAATTGAAAAAAAATTTGGACGTATTTTTCAAAAATGTGTCCTAAGCTATTTTTTACTTTGGATGACTTGCGACTTAGACGAAAACGGACTTAGACGTTCCTTTCGATTATGCCCCTCCATGCTATTTAAAAGCACAGAATCTTTTGGTATTTTTTTCTATTTAAGTGAGTTTTTTCCTACTTTTTTTAGGTTTTTATATTTAAGTGCTCTTTTTTCCTGGTATTGTCAGCCAATGATAAGATTCTGTGCTCCTACCGTATGTAGCATTTTATTTTAGACAGCTGCGGCTGCTTTCTATGCTTATTGAGCCTATGAGGCTGTGTTTAGTAATATACTCCCCCTTTTCCAAAACCATAGCGCAGATTTTAGGAATTCTATGAGCGTCAGACTTGTTACCACTGCGGCCATTGCTAAAAACCGTGCTATGGTTTTGGAAAAGGAGAGGATAATTATTTAGAAAGCCCTCCCATGGCAGGAAGGGAACTATAATATTGTGTGTTATTTTCACACTATGTTTGAATAATTGTTATTGTAGGTGTGTTTACTTTTGCTTCAATTACCCAAAGTTAGGCACTAGGATTTCCCACACTACACTAGTGCTCTGTAAATGGTTCTTTGTGGGGTATGTCCTTCATAGAATACTAGCTTAGCATGTAGTTTTCACCAAAGGCTTGTGAAAATACTGGCACCCAACTGATAGTAATTAAGCACTGCAAATGCAGATTTATTTATTTAATTATTTATTCATTTATTTATCCCATTCTGGCATTAGAGAGGACATGGGAAGGAGCAGCTAGGCATCATTTTTATTCCGATCACCCACTAAGACTGCAAAGGATGAACAGTAGGGTCAGGGGAAGTGATAAGAAGGGGGGGGGGATGGGGCTTGTTCTGCGTGAATGCAGCATTTAGTCCAACCCACCAGGCCCATCATCAGAGTGACATCATCAATATGATATTTTAAATTACAGCATTCCTTGTCCACACTACTCTCTTTGAGCCACACAAAAGGAGCATGCCATGCTCCTTTATGCACTTTTTTCTGCATCTACTTCAGGTGCCAATTCAATTTACTTCTGTTTCACACCCTCTTACAATTGAGCACCTACAGCCTATCCCAGTTATTTGGGGATGCCATTTTGAGAATTTTTCCAATGCTTTTCACAAAATAAGAACATCTGTATTAAGTACCCATACTTCCTATACTATCTTTTTCCTTATTTATACTCTCTCTCTCTCAAACTCTCCTTTTAGGCTTCACACTGTCCCATCTAAACACTTTAAAACTGATCTTCTGAACGTACACTGAGCTCATGGTAAGACTCATCTTACCAATGACCTCACACTGGATAAATCTTTAGATATCTTCTGTGCTACTGAAACATGGCTGCTTGACTCTGAGCTATTTTACCAATGATAATCTTGTCCCTTGAGTTATCAATTCATACTCTTAAACTGTACCCATAAAAGAGGAGAAGGATTTCCAGTTCTTTTCTCCCATCTTTTGTTCTTATTCAACTTCATTCCTACTCATCCCCTTTCCTGATTATTTTTTGGCATCCACTCAGAACCTTCCTTCATATTCCTACATATGAGGGCTGTTCAAAAGTATCAAACCTTTATTCATAAAAAATACTCTTATTCAGATACAAAAATCTTATACTAATTTCTTTCAAAGTAGTCCTCTTGGGCTGCCACACACTTCTTCCATCGGTTCTGCCACTGTTGGAAGCAGCACTAGAACGTTTCTTTTGAGATTGCTCACAACTGGTCCGTCGCATTTTGCATGATGTCTTCTCATGACTGAAATCTGGTCCCTTTCAGGGGCATTTTCAGCTTGGGGAAAAGCCAGAAGTCACACGGAGCCATTTCAGGAGAGTAGGGAGCCTGAGGAATCACAGGTGTGTTGTGCTTGGCCAGGAAACTCCGTATCAAATGTGAAGAATGTGCAGGTGCGTTATCATGATGGAGCTGCCAATTGCCTGCTGCCCACAGATCCGGCCATTTGCATCTCATAGCATTATGAAGGTGATGCAGAACCTCTTGGTAGTACCCCTTAGCGATGGTTGTGCCATGTGGTGCGTACTCGTGATGAACCATGCCACTGGAATCAAAGAAGATGGTCAGCATGACTTTGACGGCCTACCAGAACGTGCTTCACTAAATCGGCACTAAAATGCTTAGAACGCCTTTGTAAAAAAGGGCCTAAGTTAGTCCAATATAAAAGGTATTATTTTTTCTTGTATATTTTTTGTTTTATTTCTACATATTTCTCATCCAGAGAACCTCAGGTTTTTGACTTCTTATTGGTCATTTTTATTAAATTCCTTCAAACCATTATTAAGACATAGCAGGCCTGTTTTCCAATTAGCACCCAGTTGTACTTACAGCTGGATATTGTCTGTCAAAATGCTTTATATCCAATGCATATCTCCTAAAGATGAACAGTATATACCGTATAACCTAATTTTGTGATGCTTGATTGAAAAGGTCTGTATTTTTCGATCAAGCTATTGTTTCTGTTCATCAAAAACTGATATGTCATGTGAACTACACATTTGGGGTGTCTTTCTCTAATAAATGCACCTATTTCTCCATCAGATTTCTCTCCTCATTAAAATATTGATGTGCAGACATTGGAAGAGCAATCATGTCAGTATTAACCAATATTTGCTTGCTAAGTGCTGAATCATCGATAGAAGAAGGAGCTCATTACAAGGTGTAATGTTGACTTTCATAACAGATTGCATTATTACAAGCATAAGTGGCAAATAATTTAGATCAACATTCCATACTGCAGCTTTGCTTTAGAATCAATAATAATGTATGCATGCCTCATCTTAATAAACCATGGGATTCATTTCTAGAAATTAAAAAAAGGATACATTATTTTCTGATCTTTCTGGTATTAACTTTTGTCAGGTAATATAATAATGCATTTATTCTGTTTCTCTTTGGTGCTATTTTAATTAATTGTAATTTTTTTGACCCAATGTTTTTCTTCCTTCTCTTTTTTACTTCCAGCTCAGTTAAAATAAGGATTGGGATCTGACACCATAAACCTTCATTTACAGCCATCTGGGGAATTATTCCCTTGTTTTATATCTTCATCGATCTCTAACACATGAGGGTCTGGTCATTGCCCTGGCAATCATAGGGCAGGGGTCATACAGTAGGGCTCCAACAGTCATAAGAACATAAGAAAATGAGCATTGCTATACTAGGACAGACCAATGGTCCATCAAGATATGGCCAGTAGGAAAAAAGAGGTATTTATGCCCCTGTATAAGACTTTAGTGAGATCTGATTTAGAATATTGTGTACAATTCTGGAGGCCGCACCTTCTAAAAGATATAAAAAGGATGTAGTCGGTCCAGAGGAAGGCTACTAAAATTGTGCGTGGATTTCATCATGAGACATATGGGAACAGAATTAAAAATCTCAGAATAGGATCCCATATTTCATGTTATTTACTCAGGGAGCCAAACTTTTCAGCATAGATACGTTCATATTTTACTACAGTAATAACCTGCATGTCATTATGTCTACTCCGAACATTGCTAGGTTTCCTGCATTGTACCTTTCACTTCTTATCCATACTTGCTGACTTTGAGATTTATGTTTTCCTGTCTCATTGATGCATAGTGCTTTTCACTTAGCTGTCTAGGTATGCTGAATATTACTGTAATTTTTCTTAGAAGTACTGACTGCTTCTTTTGATACTGATTGGCTATTGACCTAGGTAACTTGTTTTGTATTTTAGCTGTTGCTATTTCTTATGTTTTATTCATGGCTGTTATGTTAATTTGTGCTGATAAACCTCAATAAAAATATTGAACACCAAAAAAAAGATCTCAATCTGTATACTTTGGAGGGAAGGTGGGAGAGGGGAGATATGATAGAGACGTTTAAATACCTACATAATGTAAATAACCCTGATATAAATACCTAAATAAAATACAAAATAAATATCTACCTATAAAGGCAAGTGCAGCTTATAGAATACTGCTTAACATCAACTATTTATTAACGTGTGTAAATAACTAGAGTAGCAACATTTATATGTGTTCTTGCTGCCTAATATTAAGTGATTTCTTATAGAATTACACATCAATGTGGAAAATAATCGATTTCATAATACAGGTGATTCACCAGTTGTGCTTTGGATGCTGTTTCAGAGGACACCGTGACAAAGCCAAGTACACTGGGACCCAGGATTAGAGCTAGATATTGCTCCTGCACTGTAAGCTAGATGTAGCATATGTGTCCTCTTACAGTCTTGTTTGAAAACTGCTGGATTTTGGCAGATTTGTCCAAATTGCATGCTTTATGTCTTTGGCACCGATATTTAATACGTTTGACACTGTCATGGATGTCTCGAAGGAAGCTGGTTTCAGTGACACTTTGTTGCCAAATTCAGTCTTTGGATGCCTATGATTTTCTGGTGCACTCTCTTTTAAAAAAGGATCACTACTTGCTGGATGAGTAGTTCCATAGTGTAGCTGTTTTGCGGTTATGCAAACACAGCATGCATAATCACAGTTTGGCTGCAGCCTCAATACTGCTTTTCAGCATCCTTCTGTTGAGATTCCTTCTCCACTTCCTTGCTAGAGGCCTACTGCAGAGGGTTCATAGTCATTCGCGCGCGAGACACCAGCGCGCCGACAATTCAGCGCAAGACACCAGCGCGCCACGGGAAAACTTAATTTTAAAGAGCTCTGAAGCGGGATGTGAGTGGGGAACCCCCCCCCCCACTTTACTTCATACTTTTCGCGCTGCCATTGGGGGGGTTGGGGGGTTGGAACCCTCCATTATAGAGAAAACTGAACTTTTTTCTGATTTTTTTAGGGAAAAGTTCAGTTTTCTCTCTAATATGGGGGGTTACATCCCTCACCTCCTCCCCTCCAATGGCAGCGCAAACAGTATGAAGTAAAGTGGGGTGGTTCCCTCCATACCCCCGTCAGAGCTCTTTAAAAGTAAGTTTTCCCACAGCATGCTGGTGTCTTGCGCCAAATTGTCTGCGCTTGATTGTCGGCATGCTGGTGTCTCGCGCGTTTTTGTCCCATCACCAGTGCAGAGTCCTCAGTAACTGAATGTCTTCCTTTTGGTCCTAAGATATGTTGAGAGGTTTTTGGATTTTTTTATGATGGTACTGCTGGTTGGCATCAATTTGCTTTCTTCTCTCTTTTTCGTTAAGCAGATGTTTCTAGAACTGTGTGCCCAGTGGTGTAGCTAGGGTGAGTGGCGCCTCTCCCCACCCTCGTCTCTGCCCCCGGCTCCTTCCCCAATCCCCCCTGCCGCACACGTGCCCCCTTCCCTTTCCTTCTCATGTTCCTCTAGTTGTTCACTGCCATAAGCAACAAGAAATTCAACATGCTCCTTGTGACCCAGTCATCTCTCCAGGTAATGTCACTTCCTATGCTTGGCACCCAGAAGTGATGTCAGCAGGAGAGACAATGTGGTCACGGGGAGCACATTAAAGTTGTTGCTCTTGGTGGTGAACAATTAGAGGTTTGGGGAAGGGAAGGGGAGGTGCGCGCATGCCGAGGGGAGGGGTAGGAAGAGTTGGGGCAGAGAGGAGGAGGGGTGCCGGCATACCATTAAGGTCATTGCGCTCCAAAAGTTCAGCATTGCTGAAAACGAAGGCTAATCCTAAATATGTGGAGACGAATGCCATGACTTTCACAGGCTTGAATATTATTTGTTTCATTGAGTGAGGACTATATAAATTCAATTTCAATCAATACCACACTCTATTATGTTCAAATATTCATAATATTATCTCTTTGTTTCACAGAAATTTCATAATAAATTTCAGCAGTCATCACTTTTATAACCATCTTCCCATCTTCATTCAATATATTAATTTCATTTCATTTAGTTTCATTTTTGGCCTCAGCGGCTGCACTCAAGTCCCATAATTCATGTAAAAACTTGAGCATACCAGCAATGCTCCTTGAAACAGCTTAAAATGTGAAACGCTAAATTCACGTCAGAGCCCCATTCAGTATATCGATAAAAGAATCAGATAAGTTTATCCTAAATTATGCTATTTATTTAAAATATTGAAAAAAAAACCAAAAAAGCATAGAGGCCGATGAAGAGGCTGGCTGCTGGCATGATTATAAAGTGATAAGACTGCTGAAATTTATTATGAAATTTCTATGAAACAAAGAGATAATATTATGAATATTTGAACATAATAGAGTGTGGTATTGATTGAAAATGACTTTCACAGGTGCAGGAGTTAAGTTGTGGAAAAGCCTTGTTGGTCAAATTCGAAAATGTAGAGGCAGGAATTCATTTAGGAAAACATTAAAATCTCAGCTATTTGTAGATGCATTTCTTTGAGTAATTGACCTTACGTAAAGATTGAATCTGCCTGTTTTTGTTCCTATCTTGTTCTGATTTCTTTTAGAACATAAGAAATGCCTTCACTGGATCAGACCCTTGGTCCATCTAGTCCGGCGACCCGCACACGCGGAGGCCAATCTAGGTGCTCCCTGTTGGAGACCCTGATTTCCTGTATCCCTCGATGTGATTCACAAGAAAGTGTACTGCGAGGGGATATGATAGAGACTTTTAAAATATTAAAAGGATTTGATAAATTAGACCAAGAAACATCATTGTTCACTTTTTCAGATGTGACACGGACAAGAGGTCATAGACTGAAACTGAGGGGCAGCAGGTCCAGGACAAATGTCAGAAAGTTCTGTTTCACACAGAGAGTGGTAGATGCTTGGAATGCTTTCCCAGAGGAGGTTGTGGCGGAGACTACCGTTCTGGGATTCAAGCACAAGTTGGATGTACACTTTCTTGCGAATCACTACTTTTCGGATACGAATAATGTATTGAATTTTGTACACATTGCTGTCACTACAAAAAGCTCCTGAAGAAATTTGATTCTGTATGAATGGAAGTGATTGATTTATTTATTTATTTACATGTATACGGAGGTTTTTATAAACCCGTGATGATGTGTTTAGGTTTGGGCACTTGTGTAGTCCCAGCCTTCCACAATTGAGGTTTATTTTTCTCCGTTATATTATGATTTTTCATACAGTGTGTGTCATGTCAGCAATTCGTGTTTATGTGGCCTGAATGATTCCCTGATACTAACTACTATCTACAATACGTGTTTGACATATATTTATTAGCCTTATTTTTCCTACCCAGATGCATCACCTTGCATTTGTCTATGTTAAAATTCATCTGCCACTTTTCTGCCCATTTCTCCAGCTGGTTCAGATCCTTCTGGAGATCCTCGCAGTCGCTCTGAGAGCCAATTGCCCGACATAGTTTTGTGTCATCTGCAAACTTGATTATATTGCTCGTTGTATCTTCTTCCAGGTCATTTATAAAAATATTGAACAAGATGGGCCCAAGAACCGAGCCCTGGGGATACGCCGCTAGTTACCGTAGCCCAGTCCGAGAATTTTCCATTTACGCTTACCCTCTGCATTCTGTTTTCTAGCCACTTGCCGATCCATCTGAGTACGTCTCCTTGTAATCCATGACTTAGTAGTTTCCTCATAAGCCTTGCATGCGGGACCTTGTTGAACGCTTTCTGGAAGTCCACCGGGTCTCCGCTATCAATTTGTTTGTTCACCTTCTCAAAAAATTGAAGTAAATTCGTCAAACATGACTTCCCCTTCCTGAAGCCGTGTTGACTAGCTCCCTTTAGGTCCTGATTTTCCAGGTGCTGCACAATGCTATCTTTAATTATTGATTCAACCATCTTCCCAGGAACCGACGTAATACTCACAGGTCTGTAGTTACCTAGTTCTCCTCTTGATCCTTTTTTGAAGATTGGGATGACATTCGCTATCTTCTAGTCATCTGGTATTTGCCCGGTTCTAATTGACATGTTAGCTAAGGTTTGTAATAGTTCTCCAATTTCAACCTTAAGCTCCTTTATTACTCTAGGGTGGATTCCATCCGGTCCAGGGGATTTATCACATTTTAGTTTGTCAGTCTGATAGTATATCTTGTCCAAATCCACATTTACTATTTTATGTATGTAAATTTTTGCAAACCATTTTGGAAAAAATGGTATAGAAATGTTAAAAACAAATAAATAAATAAATATTGAGGTGCCTACGCAAAGAAGGTGCCTACTTTCTTTTATTGAATACTGGCATAGCCAGGTATATATGTATATATGCAGCTATGCACAAGCACTTATGCTAATCATAGAACGAATGCAATCATTTGTGGGAACGGGTAAAATGTGGACCTCACGGACCTGATGGACCTCGCAGATCTAAACCCGCATGTCCTTAAAAATCTGAGATCTGGGCCGCTTGTAGTTAGTTTCTGGCTCTAACAGACCTCGGTGACAATTTAGTGTTGACGGATCCGTCTCAGCATAGAGAGGGAAAAGTATTAGGATCCGTCAGCGCTAAAATGTCACCGAGGTCTGTCAGAGCCAGAGACTAGTGCTAATGCTGGAGCGGCTCTAAAACGAATCCTTTAAACTGGTTTCCTGCAGCCCCAATAAATCGGCTCTGACAGACCTCGGTGACATTGCAGCACTGATGGATCCTAATACTTTTCCCTCCCTATGCTGAGACGGATCTGTCAGCACTAAATTGTCACCGAGGTCTATCAGAGCCAGAAACTAACTACAAGTGGCACGGACCTCAGACTTTTAAGGACGTGCGGGTTTAGATCCGCGAGGTCCGTCATGTTCGTGAGGTCCGTGTTTTACCCCTTCCCATTATTTGTGCCTAAATGCCAGAGATATGAACATAACTTGTTTGTTAACTCAAGTTGCATGTGCAAATGTGAAATCCATCGAGCTTCTGCCCATAAGTGTACATCTACCTGTAAAATATATGCTATGTTGAGATATGTGTGAGTTACATAGTAGCATTTAGGCAAAATTAGCTGTAATCCAAAATGATGTGTTAAACACAAATCAAAACTGTATACCTAGCGTTACATTTATACTTTTCCCTTGTATCTTCTCCTACTCATATTCCTTACTCCTTGTATATAGGCCTCCTTTTTATCTTGCACCATGTGTTAATCTCCTGCAACTGAAACCTCATACCACTGAATGAATTAAGTATGCAATTCTGCAACCCGCTCTGAGCTCTTATGGGAGGACAGGCTATAAAACTGAATAAATTATGCATGTGAGTGCATACATGCAGCCCTCTATGCCATTATTCTAAACATCTACAGTATACAGTACACATAACGAGTGGATAAATTTTGGCTGGACACGTTGAAAACAACCATTGGGATGACGCTGGAGGACCTTACCGGACTAGCACAAAACCCAATTTCTTTTTTAGGTCTGTAATTCTTGAAGTCGCTAGGACTCGAGCATGAGTCAATGGCACCTAACAAATGTTGGCATCCAGATTGAGAGAGCAAGATGGTGCCTATCTGGAGTATATCCGGTAATCTGGCTCTCCCGAATTGAATAATGGAATGGGGACCGCAATCGGCATTAATTTGTATTAATTTGTATTGATTTGTGTTGATTTGGATTTATTTATTTCATATAACAGTTTTAGTTGATTGTTATAGAAATGTTAATTTCTTTGATGCTCTCAAGCTCTGCCAGTGACGGATCTGTGATGTGTACTGTGCCGGGAGTTGCTATCAGACCGCTTCAGAGACTTTTCTATCTCTTAAATTTGTTTTATTTCATTTTTAATTTTTTTATCTCCTCTCATTATTTCTATTTTCTATTTCTTTGATATTTGATCTTGGAAATGTATTATATATTGTTATTACTTATTTTTAGTTTATCAAGGAGGGTCTAGATAGGTTCCTAAAAGAAAAGGGGATTGAGGGGTATAGATAGAAGTAGAGGTAGGTTATAAGAATAGTCAGAAACCACTTCACAGGTCATGGACCTGATGGGCCGCCGCGAGAGTGGACCGCTGGGCACGATGGACCTCTGGTCTGACCCAGTGGAGGCAACTTCTTATGTTCTTATGTTTAGCTAGATTGTGAGCCTTCGGGACAGATAGGGTAGTTTTTCTCAAGTACCTAATTTTATTTTAGTTTGATACATTGTAAACCGCTTAGGTCAATAAAATGCAGGAGCGGTATATCAAATCTTAAATAAACATAAACATAATGATACGCTATTTAGGAGTGATTCTTGATTCAGAGCTATCATTTACACAGCATGTATCTGCAGTTGTTCGAAAGACATATTTTAAATTGCGGGTGCTGTGTACAATCTGTGTGCCTACCTTTCCTGGGGTGATTCCAAATATGTCCTCCGGTTGGTTGTGATGTCTAGTCTTGATTATTGTAACATTGTTTTGCTAGGGGTACCCTCTACTGTTGTGCATGTGTTGCAGGTGGTATAAAATTCCATCATCAGAACACTGTTATCACAGGTGTCGAAGTCGGTCCTCGAGGGCCGCAATCCAGTCGGGTTTTCAGAATTTCCCCAATGAATATGCATTGAAAGCAGTGCACGCACATAGATCTCATGCAGATTCATTGGGGAAATCTTGAAAACCCGACTGGATTGCGGCCCTCGAGGACCGACTTCGACACCCCTGGATTAACAAGGGGTGAAAATGTATCTGAGTACTACATCAAACTATATTAGCTCAAGATGGAGTTTAGAGTCGGGTACAAGTTGTTGTTGGTAGTTTATCAAAGCCTGCGTGGGTTGGCCCCCAAATATCTAATTGATTGTCTTTAATACCATTTTGTACTTCCCAAGTTGCATTCCTCTGAACATTGGGATTTGAAGATCCCAACCAGAAAGAAGCTAAGACTGCAAACATTAAGGGCCCCTTTTACGAAGGCGTGTTAGGGCCTTAACGCATGGAATAGCACACGCTAAAATGCCACGCGCACTAGCTGCTACCGCCTCCTCTTGAGCAGGTGGTAGTTTTTCGGCTAGAGCGCGCTATAGCATGTGCTAATCCAGTGCGTGTGTTAAAAACGCTAGTGCACCTTCGTAAAAGGAGCCCTAAGGGCGGGAGTATTTTCCTACCTTGGTCCAGAGGAATGGAACAGGCTCCGCAATATATAGAGCAGCAAGGGAATCTGATGACATTTAAAAGACTGATAAAACGCCATCTTTTTTGTAACATGAAATATGGCTGAAGGATGGGTGGCTGTGTTGTGGTTGTGGGTAGGATAGTGGTGAATACCGACGATGACTGTTGTCAACTGCCCTGTGTTTTATGTCTTTTAGAATGTATAGTTTTATGTGTGTAATTATTTTATTATGTCTGTTCATCTGTGCTTCGCTTTGTATAAGGTGAATAATAAATAAACAGATTTCAATACAATTTGCATTTATACATTTTTTATATAAATACCAGCCCAAACCCTGCAGAAATTAGAAGTGGGTTTTAATGTTCATACATAGATCTCAACTTCCTGTGATCTGCCCAATCACTGTCTCAGAACTTGCTTACACTTACACTAAAGCTATGTACAACTCTGCACATTCTTGTCATCTGCAGGGGTAATTTTTTAAGAGGTATTTTACTGGCAAATACTAATGACAATGACTTTATAAAATTACCTTCCATGTTACCTGCTTCAGTGTTGAACCCGAGCATCCCGGATCATATGATTAGTTTTCACTTTGTTGCGGTTAGCAGCACACAGTCTTTTTAAGTGGTAGTGTTTCTCATGGTTCAACGTCAATGGAATAAATGAAAAGAGTGTGTAAATCTGTACATCTAATCTATCACAATTTAATTACAAGACTCCTGAGGCAGGCCCGTCTTGGGCCGAAACACGATCATGTCGAGTCTATCACAATAAAAGAGATTGAGCACCAATTGGTCACCTTCGTTGTTGTTTCTTGCTGTTTAAAAAATTACCTTCCATGTTACCTGCTTCAATGTTGAACCCGAGCATCCCATTTCATATGGTCAGTTTTTCCTTAAAATAACTTGGAGGCCAGAGAAAGAACCAACATACTAAGCATACTCTGTTTAGAGCAGTGGTTCTCAACTTTTCTTCTGTTGTGACACACCCTGAATGACAATGTTAATGTATGAGACACACCAAACACTAATGCATGCCTAACTATTATACAGAACAAAATGACAGTACATATATGTAACCATGGATTGATGAGAGAAAGCCAACATGGTTTTAGTCAAGGGAAATCTTGCCTCACCAATCTACTGCATATCTTTGAAGGGGTGTATTTGGATTTTCAAAAGCCATTTGACAAAGTACCTCATGAAAGACTTCTGATCAAATTATAAAGTCATGGGATAGGAGGTGATGTCCTTTTATGGATTCAGAACTGGTTGAAAGACAGAAAACAGAGAGTGGGTTTAAATGGTCAATATTCTCAATGGAGAAGGGTAAATAGTGGGGTTCCACCAATATACCTCTCAAAATGATGTTGGCTTAGATTAGAATTGAAATTTTACTATTGTCCATGCTCGAGCTTAAACACTCTAAAAGGGGAAAAGCCTCAAATCCCCGCATGCCACTAGAGCTTATCTTGCAGGCAGTGCTATGAAAGGGAAACCATTTCATAGGCTTTAAAAAATCAACCTTATTTTGGTGTCCTCCCCGCATAAGGAATTTTTTAGCCTATGAAGTTTCCCTTTCTAGCACTGCCTGCATGATAAGCTCTGGTGGCATGCGGGGATTTGAGGCTTTTCCCCTTTTAGAGTGTTTAAGCTCGAGTTGTTCGTTTCAAAGCATGGACAACAAAACAAATATATATTCAAATTCTGGTGTCACCTTAGTAACGTCAACACAAAATCCTTCCACCACCAGATACTGTAAGTAAAAAGAAAAACTAGATAGGAAACAGCAGTCCAACATATTCAGTTGGGACTAGAGAAAGCAGCTATCATTGGTGGTAGTGGGGAAGCAGTAATAGGGACCAGTCAAAGAGATTTCAAGAACCTGACCCTCAAGAAAATGACAAGGAAGAACAGAGAAACCTAAAGTAACATGGTAAAAATATTAAAGGGAGATAGGAACAGAAACCTAAAGAGGAATGTGAGAAACCTGGGGGAATATGAGCATAATGCCTATGACATGATATATGACAATATGGCTGACTCTGCCCTCACTATCAACTTAGTAAAACAGTCATAGAGTGGCTACAGGAATAAGGTTCCTAGATTGATCTGAGATGGTAGCCCAACTCTAGCTAAATTAAAGAACATTTAATTAAAAGATTATTTTAAAACTCCTTCTCACATTAAACACTGAATACATTAATTGTCTCTACCAAAATTCTTAAATATTGTTTTTAGAAGGTTGAATAATGAACATTACCCACAGTATTCTCTTCATAGACTTCAATTGACCCTCTTTAGGCCAAATTGTAGCACTGATATCAGTACTGAAATTTTTTTTTTTTTTAATCTTAAGATAAAAAGTGATTGGCTATTAGTACTGTATTTCATTTGTCAGTCATGACTGAGTCCTAGTATTTGACTCAGGCAACTAATTTTGTTGCCTGGATATAGAGTAAGAATCTTTGGTCATGATGGAATCATTAAAAAAAACACACCCCAAAATCCACATTATCATTATCGTTGTCATCATGGTTATTATTCTCTCAAGGCAGCTTTTCCTTGCTATTAGTCAAGCACATGCTATGGAGAATGTTGTCAATAAGCTTTTCACACTTTTTAAAGAAAAGAAAGGAAAATGCCCCCACATCTTACAGTTAGTTTTCAATTGAATTTGCCTGGCCCAAGAATTGTTTGAATTATCCAATTCTCCATACACTGCTGGACTGAGGTAAGTACAAATCATCTTATGGGATCCAATAACTGTGTTTCAATTGATCAGTTTCCTAGGCGGTATTCTTCAGGTCAGATAACTAAAGCACATTAGGTCCAAAACAAAATGTTTCTTTCTAAAAGTGGAATATTACAACTCTTTAAAAGCTTGGTAACCTTTCTTCTATCTGCTTGAGGCCTACTGAGCAGCACCTACTGTACTCTATCAAAGCTCAGTTCTTTGCAGCCCAGTGAATAAAACACTGCAGTTTCTCCCATTGACTGACTGAAATAAAATAATCTATGATGCATGAACAAGTCTAAATGAAATAATAATATCCTTAGCTGTGAAAAACGGATTGGTAATACAGTAATTGAGCAGATTTATTGCCATCTCCTTGAGCTGGCCTGCTGAAACAGCCCGCTATTTTATTTAATCTCATATCAGAGGAATTACTGGCTGGTAATCCATTGTTAAACATCATTTAGAATGATGGATGGAAATGTCAGCTTTTCCAACATAATCAATTCATATCTCATTAGCACATATTATTTATGATTCTTATAATGGGACCTGCAGGGGTCTCCAGGGGAAATGGAGACCTCAGCTGTTGTTGAAATGAGATGAGATATACTGTAGCTTATGAGTTAATAACTGCATATAAAAAATACTTCCCTGCACTATTGATTGTTCTTACCATTTTACAAATGAATGGAGTGCCTTGGCCTCTCTTGCTGTGTATGGCAGCTCTTCCTTCAACTAATCTGAGAGCTAATAATAATTCAGTTGAAGGAGAAAGCACACTGGCAACGCTGCTTCAAAACAACTTTTTAAAAGCATCACGCACACTGCGTCGGGAAAGGCGGGGAGGGGAGCTTAAATGCAAATTAATAAGAAACACTTTAATGGTCTGTAGTTGTTTGTTAAGGACCCTGGGCCCTCCCCCCTCCCCTTCCCCCCCGGTACCTATGAAGACAAATTGATATATTTCTTCAGCGATAGCAGAGTCACATTTTAAGGATATTTTCTGCAGAAAGCCGCCTCAAAGAGCAATGAAAAGCAAAGCTTGATTCATGGATTTAATGCATTTGATGGTGCAGCGGTAATCATGGTCACAATGTCAAATGCTGCCTCAATTAAACTACATTTGAGAATCATTTTATGCTTCAGCTCATAAACATCAATAAAGGAAAATGAGTAATAAATGACTGTCTGGAGTACAAAGGACCAGCTCATATTTCAGATGAAAATGAAGACAAAATGTAGCTTTTATTTGCCTGTGGAATTCCCATTAACTGCATCACTGACAGGAGGGAACCGGATCAATAGCTGGCTGGCCGCAGAAAACAGTTTCTGGCTGTTCAGCAGCCAAGGCAAAAGGAAAACTGTCATATTGTGATCTTTATCAGGTAATCTTCATTACCCCAGACCGATGATATATGTATATGCTGGTCAGCTAGGGGCACTTCTAATTCTTACTTCTATTTGTGGGCCGAGTGCAGAGTGCCCACAAATTATTTGTTTACAGGAATGAAAAACCTTCAATGTTCATCTCTTTTATTCCTTTTATAGGTAATCCATAAGTGAGAACATTCTCTCAGGACTGCTTCATTCAGTGTGAATTTTTAAGAAAGCACTGTATCAAAAAGCATATATTTTCCTCCCAAATACGAATTATGGTACCCACATCTTTGCTGAGGCTTGAATGAAAGATATATATATTCACCTTCTGGATACCATAGTTAAGAGGGAGCTCCTGCTTCTGTTGTGGGGTTTAATTTTTGCTTTTATCCAAATTAGATTGAATCTTTTCATGCAAGCTGCCAGTTCGAATACCATAAGTGCCTATGGGGTGGGGAGAAACATTACACAGATCCTTGTATTTTTGTTTTACACAAATTAATCTCCTCTTTAAGAAGCTACCTTAGTGTTTTTTATTACCAGCCAAGGCAGAAAAAGTTCCGACGCTCATAGGAATTCTGTGAGTGTCAGAGTTTTTACCGCTGCAATTAGCAATTAAAAAAACGCTAACGCAGCTTCAGAAAAGGCGGGAGGGTGTTAAAATTTATTTGCTTAATTCATTTTTAAAGAAAAATAAAAATGTTCAAAACCTGCTTCAATCTCACGACTTACTATTACTCATTTTAATGTTCTTTTTACTCAGAATAATAATATAGACTCTGACAGAACCAGTGGTATACAATCTTACATGGGGTAAAATATTCTCATGGCACCTGCATTACCCTAGCTACAAATGTCAGCCCAAACACCAGAAAAAAAATTCAATAGTACTCAAATGCAGAAGATTCAATTTGCCTAAGTTTGATTTAAAATTCCTGAGATAAAGTACAGTAGTTAGAAATATACAGATATGAAAACATTGCAATTGCCATAAAGAGGGCATCATCAAGATATACTCAGCAAAATGACAAAAAATATTCTATGACCCACAGACAAAAAAAAAAGGGAACATGCTCTTTTCCCCATCAGGCATGGACACACCTTTTCACCCAAATTTATAATTGTCTTAAGAACATAAGAAGTTGCCTCCACTGGGTCAGACCAGAGGTCCATCGCGCCCAGCGGTCCGCTCCCGCGGCGGCCCATCAGGTCTGTGACCTGTGAAGTGGTTTCTGAGCATTTCTATAACCTACCTTTACTTCTATCTTTTAGTCACCTTGGAGACCACATGGATCTGAATATATTAAAGTCATCCTGAAGCAGGAGAATTGTAAGATGCCACAGGTAATATATTTTAAAATAAATAAATAATTCTGGGTGAGGCTACGTCACATCTTTCCATCTCCGTGGAAGCACATTCGACATGTTTAAAACACATTTACTCTATCTGATAAAAAAAGAAAACCATTTAAAATAAACCCCTTCTTAATCTGTAGTATAATGCCAACACAAGCTAACCACCTTCTCCTTACATACCATCTCACCAAAGACTCAGAAAGGAAAGTTTGTCTTATTGACGATGGTACAAGAGTTATGTAATAGAATGGACATCCCTGTGCAAGTAAGGAACACGAAATTTAACAACCACTTTCCACTCAAACAAAATCAATTAGCCCCAAACACCCAACTGAGACAAAAGAAAAAGCCTCAAGTCTCAGGTGAGCTATATACTTTCAGCTCTCAGCATAAAAAACTTTTATCAACTGGGCATTTATTACTCAAAAGGAGATGACAATGATGAAACGTCTATAAAGTAACACTTTTTCAGGACTGCTGGATCTCAGTGTTTATTAATTGTATTGCTCCATGCTTCTAACTTTAAAGCAAGGAGAAAAGTTAGAAGCACGGACCAATGTGATCAAAAAACACTGAGATCCAGCAGTCCTGAAAAAGTGGTCCCCCCCCGTGAAACGGCTGAAACAAGAAGGACCAGTGTTACTTTATAGACGTTTCATGCATTTTCATCTCCTTTTGAGTAATAAATGCCCAGAGGATGAAAGTTTTGTATGCCGATGATGCTGGTAGAGCGGATAGTATAAAGCTCACCTGAGACTTGAGGCTTTTTCTTTCATCTCAGTTGGGTGTTTGAGACTCGTCAATTTTGTTTGAGGAGAGAGTGGTTGTCACATGGTACCGGTATTTGAATTTTACCTCAAGTCTCAGTTTTTGAATTGTGCAGTAAACAACACGAGGCATAAGAGTAGAGGAGTAGCCCAGTGTTTAGTACAGTGGGATGAGAACAAGGGAAGTCAGGATTCAAATCCCACTGTTCTTTCTTGTGATGTTGGGCAAGTCACTTAACCCTCTATTGTTTCAGATACACACTTAGGGGCTATTTCACTAAGCTCAGGTATCCCATGGTAGTTTTCACATCAGCATGTGTTTTCCACATGCTAAAAATAGGATTTATTTTTTTGCATGAGGGTATATTTGGAAGCAGAAAATCAGTTAGTGCAACTACATGGCCATGTGCTAACCGATTAGTGCATGGTTAGCACATGAGCCCTAACCTTCTTATAAATAGGTAGCAGTAAAGGCTCATGAGGTAAAGGCCATGCATTAATTGGGCATGTTCATTTTCAGTGGCTGCATCTTAGTGAGGTTTTTAAAGAGCCAAATGCAGCAAGGAGCAAAGCAACCAAAACAGTGCAAGGTCTGAGCCAAAAGACATATGAGAACAGACATGAGAGCTGAGTATTATAGCCTGGAGAAGGAGAGAGACATGGGAGTTGTGATAATGATATTTAAAAACTTAAAATGGAAGGGAAGCTGTAAGACTAGAAGGTATGATGTGCAACTACAAGAATATACATTCAGGAACAACATTAGCAAATATTTTGGGATGAAAATGGCAGTGAATGCTTGGAATGTTCCCTTCTAAAGGTGAAGGACACATAAACAGTGATGAAACTAGAAAAAAAAGGGGGGAGTATGCACAGAGAATTTCAAAATCGCAAGAGAATGGAAGGTAAGTATTTAGGGCCAGATTCTCGACATGACGCCCAAAGTTATGTGGTGGTAGGCATCCTACTGCTGCCTCACTTAACAGTCCCGTGGCCCTAAAAGCCCACTTAAAAGGAAATTAAGAGAGGAAATGTAGTGTCTTACCTTCGCCACCCACAGTGGCATTGGAATTGTGGCTAAGGAGGTGACTTCTGGCACCTAAGGCCATGGTAGGCGTGGCCAATGCCAGAAGTGGCCTTAGGCATCGGAATGCATCTCCCTAGCTGCGATTCACATGACAGGTGGGTGCCAGAAATGTAGGTCAGTAAAACCCTAGCCTACATTTCCAGTCCCTATTTTGACAGATCAGCTCTGCTCATCACAATCATTGTCCCGCCATATTCAAATACAGCCGTATTTTAGGCAGTTCTTAATCCCTTCCCTAATGTTTTTCACCATTTACAGTATGTGCTTTTTCTTGATAAATTGTAGTTCTGCCTTTTACCCCTCCCCTAAGTTCATTATGGTTAATGTCTGCCGTTTTTATATGTTTCAAGATGCCTATTTTTATATTGTTAATTGCTTAGAAATTTTATATAAGCGTTTATATCAAATTTTAAATAAAACTTGAAAACTGATTTTCTTACTGGGGCTATCATGTGATTGACATGTGATCAGCACCTTTTCTGAAGTCACTGGCTGATGAAGGTGCTGGTAAGAGAGTGCTTCAGCTCAAAACTGTAGTGAAATGATTTCATGCACTTCTAAGAATGCATAGGTAGAGGGCAGGGCTAACTTTTATAAAACAACAGTTAAAGCCCCAATCTCCTTACAGGGCAGACTAGATTGGCCGACAGTGTTCAATTGCCATCATTTACAATGTTGTGCTATGTTAAAGGTTGGATCTGCTTTTCCAAATGGAGATAACACTATTCACCTTTTAGAAACCAGTAATGTCCCCTTTCCGGCTTACATTATCCTAGTTAGGGCCTAGTTATTCAAATATTCATGCAAACAAAACAGTGAAGGTGTCCAAAATTGCGGGGATGCTTTAATTCATCAAATAAATGACTCAACACAAACATGTTTCAGCACTAAGGCCTACATCAGGAGTCTCTGTATATATCTGACACTTGGATAAAGCACACGGCACCTGACTTTGGTACCTGTTTGTGAACTGTCAGTATGTACTGTATGTCAATCCTATGTAACAGTGTAATTGTGATTGTTCAGCACAGCTAATATTCAGCAAAGAAGCATTCATTCTCAACTCTTGACAGTTTATAAACAGGTACCAAAGTCAGGGGTCGTGTGCTGTATCCATGAAACAGATATACACAGATACTCCTCATTAAATAATTTATTGAATTTTTAAAAATGTATAAAGCTACAACATATCAAATCAAATGAAAAATACAAAAACTACAAACTGAAAAGCATAAAACAGAAAAAGTCATAGGGTGTCATAACATGAATTCAAATTATTAATAATAATAATAATTTTATTTTTATATACCGCCAAAGGCATAGTAGTTCGAGGCGGTTTACAATAAGAAGAGCTGGACAGTCAGCGAAAAAATAACAATGAAGTCTTTGAATATACAAGTATTTGTAGGGAGGGAGAGAGACAGAGTAAAAAAGTTACAATGTAGGAACATCAAGCACATATAAATAGAATACAGTGGTGAGGTTTTAAGAGTTCTTGGTTACAAAACAGTTGAACAGGTTGGTTTTAACTAGTTTTCTGAAGTTAAGATAAGATGAGGAGTGCTTGAAGATGTTGCCTAGCCAGCCGTTCTGTTGACTTCTGTTTCCTATACATTAATCATTAAGTTTCAATAAACATTCCCATACATGCCTAAATTTCTCTAAATTACATTTAATTGCATAAATCTTCTCATACTTACTATACAGACATAACATATTCCACCACATATTATATTCTAATTTAGAAAAATCCTTCCAATTAATGAAAATAGTTTTAAGCGTTAGCATTAGTAAGATCTTTAACAGTTATGCTTTATGGGTACTTAGGGAAGACTGCAAACCAAAATCTCCTAATATAATTATTGGATAAGACAGTGGTTCCGTCATGGACAACAAATGTGAAATTTTTGTCCATATCTTATCCCAATAAGAGACAACATATAGACATTTCAATAGCATAAGCTCCAAAGTACCAGTCGCATCTTTGCATGACCAACAAAGTTGTTCCTTGGATGCATCAATTCTATATAAACAAAGTGGAATCCATAGCGCATTGTGCAACAAAAAAAGGAGGACTGCATCATACATGCATAATTTTGGTTGCCTTTACTGTTTTGTTTGTTTTCACTTTGAGAAGGTGGTTTCCCTTGTTTCTTGTTATGTAATGAAGTAATCACACCATTTATTTTCTTTTTTTTTTCCTTTTTAAACCCTATCACTTATGCAGTCAATACCAGGGGCACAGCCAGACACCTCATTTTGGGTGGGCATGGATCCAAGTTGGATGGGCAGATCTCTTCCTCTCCCACCTATGTAGAACAGGAGGTTGTATCAGAAGGAAGGCTGAGGGGCTAGAATGAGCAGCATGTATGAGTCACACTGCTCACTGCCAGCACACATTGGCTTTCTAAAAGAAATGCAACAGGAGAGATTTTGAGAGTTGTTAGCTGGTTAGATTTGGGGATCCCCACCATCTACTGCTGTTGCCCTTGGAACGGTAGCATGGAATGTGGCTACTCTTTTGGTTTTGGCCAAGTACTAGGGACCTGGATTGGCCACCATGAGAAAAGGCTACTGGGATTGATGGACTGTTGGTCTGACCCATTAAGGTTATTCTTAGGTTCTTTTGCCTAAATTTAGACATCCTTTATAGAATCTGAGACTAAGGTGTGCTAACCGATTAGTGTGCGCTAATCGATTTAGTGCGCGTTAAATGCTAATGCATGCATGTTAGCGCTAATCGGTTGGCGCACCTTAGTAAAAGAAAGGGTAAATGCATGGGGCTTGTCCAGCATCTGCCCCACTTTTATCTCATAGAGCAGTCACGTACCTCATGGCATCAGTGGCACAGGTACACCTATGCTACCTGCAGATGCACATACACATTGCAACTGTCCCAACTTTCAGAAAAACTTGAAGATGAGGTGATGACAGTTCACCTCCTTTTCAACCCTCTCTGAGCATATAACTCACATTTTGATCCCCCCCCCCATATGCAAATTTCATTGGATTACAATAAACATATATAGTTTTAAATATATCAGTTGTAATGCATTTTAAATTGTCCCCTTCATTTGTGGAACCTTGTTGCTATTCCTGGACTATGGAATGCGAGTAGTGCCTCCCCTCCATCTTATTTTAAATATTAAAGGCTGGTACTGAAAGGTAGTTCATGAATCAGAACCATGATCTTAAAAAATAACCCTAAAACAACTGGACACCTGAAAAGATGTTCAATAAGAGAAGTAATGTAGTCCTAAAATGTTAATATGGTGCCAAAGCTCATAAAAATGCAGATTTTATTGTTTTAGACAAATTGAAGTTGAGTTAACTGGTTGTTGTTGTTTTTTTTTTAAACAAACCATTTAGAATTTCTTGCCACGTCTTAGAAATCCAACAACCAGTGCTAAAGATATATGATCTGAGATTCCAAATAACGTGTCATTGGTAGAAAGAAAATTATGTGTTATGGGATTGCATATTCAACCCTGAATCCAAAATTACCTAAAGCAACTTATCCTTCATTTTTATTGAAAATATTTTCTTCTAGGATAGTTGAATTAGACATCCTTGTGCTTTAGGTATATGATCATTTCAATGCCTATATGGAAGCCAGCAAATAATATCTAGACAAATAATAACTAGACACCTGCCCCCCAAACGTTATGAAAACTGCTCCGATCCACTTCAAAGCTAACATGCTTTCATGGGTTAACTCCCTACTATCCTCAGGAAACTTCCCTCCAGAGCAAGGCCATATTTTGATAACCCCTATTATAAAAAACATGAAGGAACCTCCCAATGCCTCTTCCAATTACAGACCAATCGCTAGCATCCCTCTATTCACCAAAATAGCGGAAGGGGTAGTCAAAGCAGAACTCTCCGCATACCTGGAAAAATTCAACATCCTAAGCGACAATCAGTCGGGCTTCCGCGCAGACCACAGCACAGAAACCATTATAGCCTCCTTACTTGACCACTTGCACACACTCTTTAGTCAGGGATCCAGCGCCCTGATCTTGCAATTTGACCTGAGCAGTGCATCTGATCTAGTCGACCACACCATTCTCCTGGAATGCCTGGCCCACATTGACATCTCCGACCAGGTCCTCAACTGGTTCCAAGGGTTCCTACAAAACAGATCCTACATGGTACGCAAAAATGATTCTCTCTCCTACAGCTGGGATAATCCCTGCAGCGTTCCGCAGGGCTCCCCCCTGTCCCCCACCCTGTTTAATATCTACCTCGCCTCCCTCAGTAACCTCCTACACAAACTCAAGCTCAAATTTTTCATCTATGCAGATGACATCACAATAGTCATCCCTCTAACCAGTCTATCCCTGGAACTTCTTGCCTACATCACAAGCATACTCATTCAAATAGAACTCTGGATGCTTTCCTTCAGACTAAAACTAAACCCAGACAAAACAAAATTCTTCCTGGCCACCCCCAAAGATAAAATCAAAGACACCACAATCCAAGTGAAAGGATTGGTTTTCCCACTCGAACAAACATTAAAAATACTGGGAGTCACGCTAGACAAACATCTATCCCTAGAAAATCACACCGATCTCACTGTCAAGAAAAGTCTCTCGGTGCTCTGGAAACTTTGCACCATAAAAAAATACTTTGATGACACCGCATTCCGCCTACTAGTACAATCCTCTATTCTTAGCATACTGGATTACTGCAATATCATTTACCTGACCTCCACGAAGAAAACCACCAGAAGACTAAAATTGATTCAAAACACAGCCGTCCGCCTTATTTTCGGCCTGAACAAATGGGAACACATCACTCCTTTTTACCACCAACTACATTGGCTACAGTTCGAATCGAGAGTCCTTTTCAAGTTCGCCTGCTTCTGTTACAAAACAGTATTTGGTCTATCACCAAAATACCTCTCTCCCCACTTCGCTATGATTTGCACCAATAAGAAATCCCGCAGAATTCAGCTGTTCGCCTTCCCCTCCATAAAATTATGTCAGCTCAAAAGATTCCTTGACAAAACCTTCGCCTTCCAGGCGGCTAAGCTGAACCCTTGGCTAGCCCAAATGATTCTCGAGGCCTCGACCTACCTCAACTTTAGAAAACTTCTCAAAACATACCTATTCCGCGAACAGGACCCTTAACCCTCACTCCCCTGCAATAATCCAACTCCCACCCCCCCTCCACTCTCCCCACCCCCCCTCCCCTCCTGTGGTTCTCTCTCCCTCCCTCTTTCCGGCCAATTCAACCTGTCGCTGCCTGTAACTCTGATAAATTTCTGCTAAAATGTTCCAACATTTCCTTCCTCGTTACTTGTAACTCCGACAAAATGTTGTAAATCCGTGTTCAGATCGGATCCTAATTAATTGATGTGAACCGCCTAGAACTCATTGGGTATGGCGGTATACAAGAACATAATAATAATAATAATCTTCTCACTTCATTGCCTTTTACCTCATGTCTTAGTTTTTTGCCCACCCTTGACCTCCCTTTCAATCACAATCATTTGAAAATCTTTTAAAAGTAGTTTTCTCCTTCATCTCCTCTAGTAGGCCTTTACAGGTCTTCACTTCTTCAAATTTGATTCTTACAAGATCAATGCTTAATCCAATGCTCAAGTGCCTTCAATATATAATTATCAAGTTTTGTAATAATCCCCCCAGTCCAAAAAAATAGTAAAGCTACTGACCAAAAGTCTAGCCTTTAACCATGGTTCCATTGCACAGGTTACTCCAGACCCAATTCTGTATATGTCACCAAGCATGAGTCTATAAAAGTTAGATGTACTGTCTAGTTAGACATACTGTCTCGCAAACTTTACGGCCGGCGGCACACTAAATCCAGTGCTCCAGCTAGAAGACACCCAGAAGTGCGCAGACGCTTTGGTGGAGGGATCTGGGAGGTGCGGGGAGAAAAAGAGAGACGCCAGCCAAGAAGAGAGTCATCTGCCCCAGCTGAATTCCTACAGGACTTGTCGTGGCACACCTGAAATCTCAGGAGGCACATTGGTGTGCCACGGCACACAGGTTGCAATACACTGGTCTAGAATCATGCTTAGCACTGGCTAAGTAACATTAGGCATTGCTATGCTTCTTAACATTTAGGTGCACTCTATTTATACCAGGGTTTTCTTGGCCTAAATGTTTGTACATAAGTTGTGTGCACATCAGCTCTTCATGTGCATAACTAAAAAAAAAACCAAAAAACCCCACAATCAGCCCCTAACCAAGTTCCTAAAGATAGGCGCTTTGGATAAGGCATCTAACTTTATAGAATCACTCCTACCAAGTTGGGCATCTAGTATTCAATTAACATCAACTATGAGTTATTACTGGCACCAATTTAGCCTATTAATCAATTAACACGCCCCACACCCTTTTTAAAAAGCCTTCTTAGGCTTTTTCTATCACCAGCCGCAGCAGCCAAAACCAGCCAGAGATAATACTGTCGCAGATGGCTATAAAAAAGCCTAACATGGTTCTGTAAAAGGGGGAGTAGGTTAGACGCCGACATTGGCTAGGTTGACTTACAGAATTTGAGAGTCAGCGTATAGTTAGAATTCTGAACTTATCACAAAATTATGTGCTCAAATTTGTTAGCATCGCTAAATTTTAAAAATATTTGGTCAGATTTTGGGAAGAAAAATCAATAAACTGTCATTAAGATAGACTAAGGAAAATCCACTTGTTATTTCTGTATGTTTAGTACCACGGAAACTGTCTAGTTTTTTTGAATTCCTGCCATATATTTGCCACCTGGATGGACTATTTCTAGAAGCAGGATATTGGACTTCATGGACGGTTGATCTAACCCATTATGGCAAAAAAGAGCAGTCTGTCGTTTGCAATGATATGGGGGATGTCAATGACACGCCTGTACCTTTGCAAAGCATTAACAAATGAGAAAAGGAAGAAAAAGCATGCTGTTTTGCGTGTCAGAACACACTCTTTCCAAATAATGTACACTATCTGCAAAGAGGGCAGTCTTAACAAAAATCACTCCTGTAACAACAAAATACGGTAGTAAAGATTAATAAATAACCCCCTCTTTTACAAAACTGTAGCGTGGTTTTTAGCACCGGCAGTGGCAGTAACAGCTTCGACACTCATAGGAATCCTATGAGAGTCGGAGCTGTTACCGCTGCGGCCGGCGCTAAAAATCCGCACTATGGTTTGTAAAAGGGGTGGGGGGAGGGGTAAATAACCTAATGAAAATGAAAATGAAAATCCCCACAAACCACCTGGAACATGATTCAAAAAGAAACATTTTCCAGCTGCCTCTGGTAATTCTTATGTTCTAAAATATTAAACGAAACTCTGCCTGCTGTGTTTTTCTGATTACTTTGTATGTCCCTTTGCAGTTGCTAATAAAGACAATTTAAAAAAAAAAACAAACTAAACAAAACCTTAAGCCCTCTTTTACTAATGTGCGTTAATCGATTAGCACGCTAATCAAATTAGCGCGTGCTAAACACTAACGCATCCATAGACATTTATGTACCTCACGGGACGTGTCGAAGTGGAAGATGATATTTTCTTTCTCAAGGGACCCTCGGCCACAAGAGGGACCCGCTCAAACTCAGGGGCGGAAAATTTCATGGCGACACCAGAAAGTATTTCTTCACAGAGAGAGTGGTTGATCATTGGAACAAGCTTCCAGTGCAGGTGATCGAGGCAGACAGCATGCCAGACTTTAAGAATAAATGGGATACCCATGTGGGATCCCTATGAGGGTCAAGATAAGGAAATTGGGTCATTAGGGCATAGACAGGGGGTGGGTAAGCAGAGTGGGCAGACTTGATGGGCTGTAGCCCTTTTCTGCCGTCATCTTCTATGTTTCTATGATGGGTCATTTGGCCTTCATCTGCCATCATGTTTCTATGTTTCTATAATCAGAAAGTTCTATGACATCACAATGCAGGTGTAAAGAGCCTTAGCCTATAGGAAGAGGAGATGCAAATGTTAAGAGCCTTAGCCAATAGGGAGAGGAGGAGAGAGTGGCTGCTGCAGACACCAGAAAGTATTTCTTCACAGAGAGAGTGGTTGATCATTGGAACAAGCTTCCAGTGCAGGTGATCGAGGCAGACAATGTGCCAGACTTTAAGAATAAATGCGATACCCATGTGGGATCCCTACAAGGGTCAAGATAAGGAAATTGGGTCATTAGGGCATAGACAGGGGGTGGGTAAGCAGAGTGGGCAGACTTGATGGGCTGTAGCCCTTTTCTGCCGTCATCTTCTATGTTTCTATGTTTAGACTAACATGCACGCGTTGGCATTTAGCGTACGCTAAATTGATTAACATGTGCTAATCGGTAAGTGCACCTTGGTAAAAGAGAGCCTTAGTTTTATAGGCCGGGTCATCAACCAAAAGGAGTTCGACTCGGTTAACAGTAATGTAATATGTAATACATAAACTCGACAAGGAAAGTAGACTAGACTAGTTAGTTTCCAAAATGATTAGCAAACAAAAAGGTTTTCAGAGCTTACCAGAATAAAGTAAAAGAACCTAAACTTCTTAATGTAAGCGGCAAAGCATTCCAAAATTCAGTTAATTTAAAAGCAAAAGAATGACTAAGGACAAGCTCCGATGCCGGCTAGGGAAGTGCGCGGCCGAAGCCTGTGCGAGAAGGGGGGGAAAGGAAAAGGGGGCGAGAGGCCCAAGAAAGGTTAGGGAAAAAGGGGGCCGACGAAGAAGGCCAATCGACAAAGAGGAAGCAGCGGGGGGAGGGAGATAGAATAGAGGTGAGCGGAAGGGAGGTCGCCCCTTCCGATATGGCGATCGTGGGAGACAGACGCGGCTTCCCTCCCGCCCACCCTCGACTACAGTCGCAGCCAGGAGGGTAAGCACAGCATATGAGTAAAAGACATACACCTTTACAGTGGTTAAGAAATGGGGCACGTCACCTTGCTTGGACGGCAGGGAGGCCAGGCCATGATCTTCACAGCAACGTACCGCTGATGAGAGGACACCTCCTTGAACGGGATGGGTCCGGTGAGCAGGGGAAGCTTGTACGGCACCCCACATTGTGCGTGGATAGAGAGGCATATGCTATGCACCTGATCATCTGTTGGTTATATGTTGAAGTGATATATATCGAGTGTTATGTCATGTTCAGATGTTAAGTTTCAATGTACAGTTCATCACTGTTCATGCTTTGTTATTCTGTTCAGTTGGTGATAGTTTGTGATGTAAAGTTGTGATGTAAATTGTGCTGTTATGGCTGCGGCCAAATAAATTCCACACTAGTTGATAAAAGCCTGAGTGTCGTCATTGGTTCACGACAGACCGTGGGGGGGGGGGGGGGGAGGGGGGTAGAGCAACAAGTGCTGAGTGCACGATTTGAGCCCCTGTTTTACTAAGGTGCGCTAAGCATTTTTAGTGTGTTATAAATCTACGTGCACACTAAATGCTAACGCGTTCATAGACTAACATGCACACGTAAGCATTTGGCGCGTGGTTAGCACGCGCTAAAACGCGTAGTGCACCTTTGTAAAAGGAGCCCTAAATCTCTTGAAGGTTTGGAAGGGGTAAAACGCGGACCTCACGGACCTGACGGACCTGGCGGATCTAAAACCGCACGTCCTTAAAAATCTGAGGTCCGTGCCACTTGTAGTTAGTCTCTGGCTCTGACAGACCTCGATGACAATTTAGCGCTTACGGATCCATCTCAGTATAGGGAGGGAAAAGTATTAGGATCTGTCAGCGCTAAAATGTCATCGAGGTCTGTCAGAGCCGCGGACCTCAGATTTTTAAATTTACTGGGGCTGCAGGAAACCGGTTTAAAGGATTCGTTTTAGAGCCGCTCCAGCACTAGTCTCTGGCTCTGACAGACCTCGATGGCATTTTAGCGCTGACGGATCCTAATACTTTTCCCTCCCTATGCTGAGACGGATCCGTCAGCGCTAAATTGTCATCGAGATCTGTCAGAGCCGCGGACTTCAGATGTTTAAATTTACTGGGGCTGCAGGAAACCGGTTTAAAGGATTCGTTTTAGAGCCGCTCCAGCACTAGTCTCTGGCTCTGACAGACCTCGATGGCATTTTAGCGCTGATGGATCCTAATACTTTTCCCTCCCTATGCTGAGACGGATCCGTCAGCGCTAAATTGTCATCGAGGTCTGTCAGAGTCGCGGACCTCAGATTTTTAAATTTACTGGGGCTGCAGGAAACCGGTTTAAAGGATTCGTTTTAGAGCCGCTCCAGCACTAGTCTCTGGCTCTGACAGACCTCGATGACAATTTAGCGCTGACGGATCCGTCTCAGTATAGGGGTGGAAAAGTATTAGGATCTGTCAGCGCTAAAATGTCATCGAGGTCTGTCAGAGCCGCGGACCTCAGATTTTTAAATTTACTGGGGCTGCAGGAAACCGGTTTAAAGGATTCGTTTTAGAGCCGCTCCAGCACTAGTCTCTGGCTCTGACAGACCTCGATGGCATTTTAGCGCTGATGGATCCTAATACTTTTCCCTCCCTATGCTGAGACGGATCCGTCAGCGCTAAATTGTCATCGAGGTCTGTCAGAGCCGCGGACCTCAGATTTTTAAATTTACTGGGGCTGCAGGAAACCGGTTTAAAGGATTCGTTTTAGAGCCGCTCCAGCACTAGTCTCTGGCTCTGACAGACCTCGATGACAATTTAGCGCTGACGGATCCGTCTCAGTATAGGGGTGGAAAAGTATTAGGATCTGTCAGCGCTAAAATGTCATCGAGGTCTGTCAGAGCCGCGGACCTCAGATGTTTAAATTTACTGGGGCTGCAGGAAACCGGTTTAAAGGATTCATTTTAGAGCCGCTCCAGCACTAGTCTCTGGCTCTGACAGACCTCGATGGCATTTTAGCGCTGATGGATCCTAATACTTTTCCCTCCCTATGCTGAGACGGATCCGTCAGCGCTAAATTGTCATCGAGGTCTGTCAGAGCCGCGGACCTCAGATTTTTAAATTTACTGGGGCTGCAGGAAACCGGTTTAAAGGATTCGTTTTAGAGCCGCTCCAGCACTAGTCTCTGGCTCTGACAGACCTCGATGACAATTTAGCGCTGACGGATCCGTCTCAGTATAGGGGTGGAAAAGTATTAGGATCTGTCAGCGCTAAAATGTCATCGAGGTCTGTCAGAGCCGCGGACCTCAGATGTTTAAATTTACTGGGGCTGCAGGAAACCGGTTTAAAGGATTCGTTTTAGAGCCGCTCCAGCACTAGTCTCTGGCTCTGACAGACCTCGATGACAATTTAGCGCTGACGGATCCATCTCAGTATAGGGAGGGAAAAGTATTAGGATCTGTCAGCACTAAAATGTCATCGAGGTCTGTCAGAGCCGTGGACCTCAGATTTTTAAATTTACTGGGGCTGCAGGAAACCGGTTTAAAGGATTCGTTTTAGAGCCGCTCCAGCACTAGTCTCTGGCTCTGACAGACCTCGATGGCATTTTAGCGCTGACGGATCCTAATACTTTTCCCTCCCTATGCTGAGACGGATCAGTCAGCGCTAAATTGTCATCGAGGTCTGTCAGAGCCAGAGACTAACTACAAGTGGTACGGACCTCAGATTTTTAAGGACGTGTGGTTTTAGATCCGCGAGGTCCGTCAGGTCCGTGAGGTCCGCGTTTTACCCCTTCCTTGAAGGTTCTGTTTTTACCACTGAGAGAGGGAAATATAAGTTTTAATTTTTGAGAACTTCTGGCAAGATGAGACCTAGGCACATTCTAGTTCAAAGGAATCAAAGTGAAGAAAATGGCAAACCAAGAGGTTGTCTTTAAACAGTATTTACAGTGAAAGGTTTTATACTTGGTGCAACTTGTTTTTCTTTTACAGACAGCTCTAATTAAAGGGATACAAATTAGATTCTTTTCATTAATTTACTGTAGCACTGCTGTTGGACTCTAAATAAAATCAGTGTCAGATGCCATACAGTGAATTTACTTACAGAAAATCTCAAGTTAAGATAATTAGTTCACACCTTAATCGTAACATGGTCCATCACCTTCCATTCTATATGATTTGGATTTGAAGAAAAAAATTATGCATGAGATTAATTTTTACAGGTAAGAATTAAGGCTCCCTTTTACAAAGGCATTTATCGCAGTAGGCCATGGTAATTGCTTTTGACACCCGTAGTGGGCCTTGGAGTGTTCACTGAGCAGCAGCCACTACCACGTCTTTGTAAAAGGAGGGTAAATATCCCAGAAACAGTCCAAAAATCTTATCTAGAACGCTAAGAAATTATGTATTAGGTAGAGCATCTTCAGGTTGAATGTCAGTTTAGAATCAGCTCCGATCCCCATAGGGAGGAGCGATGGCAAATCGGCCGAAAGCCGTTGCCACTAGTAGCCGGGGGGGGGGGGGGGGGGGGGGGGGGGGGAGGGGCGGAGGAAGGGGGGTAGATAAGAGAGGAGTGGGAGGGAGGACGCACCCTTTTCGGCGACGCAAGAGCTTAGAGAAGGAGGCAGCATTTCCATCTCCATAGCTCCACCGCCACCCAGCTTCCTTCGCAAACGTCAAAAGATTATAACAAACTCGCTAGGTAAGATGTTGCAGTTTGTGGCGGCCACGCGGCAGCGGGCCTTATTCGGCATCACAAACCTCGCAGCTGCAGTCCCCCCCAAAAAAACAAACCGACGCCCGATGCTTGTTTTTCAGCCCTGCGTTGTGGCCTGACTTTCCGTTCACGGCGGGGGACTCCGGAAGGCTCGTCGTCGGTCCGACTACCGCGGCGAGAAGGGGTGCAACACTCCCTCGCACGCGGGTTGCAGGCCGCGGACCTGGGGGGGGCGGAGGGGGGTGGTTCGCCCCGCACGTGCGTGCTGGGCCACCTGCCTGGTAGCGTCGCGCCTTCCTTCCGCTCTGCTTCCTGCCCTCGGCTGGTTTTTCTCCCCGCATGTGGCTAGTGGCTAGTGCATAAATTTTGGATTAATAAACAACAGTGGTTCAGTTTTCTTACAAATGTCATCTTTGGCCTTTTTTTTTTTTAGATATAGGGGCACATGCATTTGATATACTGCCTTTCTGTGGTACAACTACAGTGCTTTACATATCATATACAGATACTTTGTCCTTAGTGCGCAAACATTCTAAGGGGCCTCTTTTACTAAATGAAATCGAGCTGTAATGCATGTAAAGCATGCGAAGGAAAAGCAACCACTAAACACATTAAAGTGTTTCCAGTAATTTTCCTATTAGCATGTGCTAATTCTTGCATTCGTTATTTTAAAAAAATAATATTTTTGAGGGGGTGGAGAATGGGTAGAGAATGGGCATGGAAGCGTTAACCATCTAGAACAATTGCATTAGTGCATGATAACTGGTTCACACTGAGTTAACATGGCAGCACTAAATGCGTCCTACCACATTAACTTTTTATAGTTATAGTGCCGCTTTGAATCAGAGGTTGTGTGCTAGACAGCCCTACCTTAAGATGCATTAAACCCATCTTCTAAAGTCTTTTAGGGAAAGAGCTGTTAAGTTGCTCTTACACAGTGCAATGGAGGGTTAATTGACTTTCCTAGGGTCACAAGGAGATGCAGTGGGAATTTAACATGGTTTCCCTGGTTCTCAACCCACTGCACTAACCAATGGGCCACTCCTCCACTGCCTATGTTATTATTACTTAACCATCAATTGCTTCAGGTATAAAACTTAAATAGTAAACCTCCAGGGACAGGGAAATACCTACTATACTTAAGTGCAACTCACTTTATAATGCTATTAAAAAAGCATAAGATAAACAATATTGCTAATAATTATCCCATTTATTTGTCAATTTTAGAGCATCAAGTTATCAGTTTTAACTTATGCCTGCCTGTTCCATCAATCCTCAGCAATCCTACGAGACATGTTTATTGTTTTCATGGTGATCTTATTCACATGAATGTTCTTTTTTGTTTTAGGGTGGTGGTTTTTTTGGGTTTTTTTGTTTAGCTTGTGAAATACATGGCCTGCTTTGAAGGGAGAATTCTTCTAGGCAATCTCTTAAAATAACATACTGTATGTTGTTTAAAAGGGCTGAGGATTCATTAATACATGTGTTTAAATATTAGAGGTCAAAAATGAATTTCTATTGGACAGAGAAATTGATACCCATTCAAAATAGTTCTGTTCATGAAAGGAATGGCTAAGGTTGTTGCAAAAGAAGGGTCAACATTCGTCCTCATAGCTGTCCTATTCAGATACCATCCAGTAGATTCTACATATGGTGACTAAAATTGTGTGTGCAAATTTGGTCACGCAGCCAAAGTACGCACGCAACCTATGGCTTTTAAGTTCTTGGGACAAAATGCATCTTTGTATTTAGCTGATAAATTGGAGTGATATAATTTGGCCAGACTTCCAAGGTAAAGGCTCTCAGATAGTTCTTTCCACATTATTGATTAGGACGGAGAAATGGAGATCTAGGACATTTTACTACTACTACTACTACTACTTCTATATTATTTCTATAGCGCTGAAGGGCGTATGCAGCGCTGTACATTTTAACATACAATAGACCAGTGGTCTCAAACTCAAACCCTTTGGAGGGCCACATTTTGGATTTGTAGGTACTTGGAGGGCCTCAGAAAAAAATAGTTAATATCTTATTAAAGAAATGACAATTTTGCATGAGGTAAAACTCTTTATAGTTTATAAATCTTTCCTTTTGGCTAAGTCTTAATAATAATATTGTAATTTATAGCTAAAGAGACATATGATCAAGAAACTTTTATTTTACTTTTGTGATTATGCTAAACATACCAAGGGCCTCAAAATAGTACCTGGCGGGCCGCATGTGGCCCTTGGGCCGCGTGTTTGAGACCACTGCAATAGGCAGTCCCTGCTCAGAAGAGCTTACAATCTAATTTAGACATGACATTTCTGGTTTGGGGAGGTTATAGTGGGTCAGGGCCGGATTTTCCTATAGGCTAACTAGGCTTCAGCCTAGGGCCTCAAGATCAAGAGGGGCCTACATTCAAATTGTTAGCAAAATTAAAATTACACTATTCTAAAAACAGTGAACACTAAAACACTGAACCAAAAATAAGGAGAAATTCTACGCTTCGGGATCGGAACCGGCTCTGGCCGCAACGGGGCGCTGACTCGGCTTCTCCTTTTCTTTTTCTCGCCCTGGGAGGAGGATCGGGGAGGGAAAGACGTCAGTCCAGAAACAGCTGGGCAAAGCCCAGCCCCGCAGGGAGAGAGAGGCAAAACATGGATCCGTCAGGACAGGGCGGTCCAGACTGGCATCGGTGGGGAGGGGGGGGGGTCAGTGGAAGGGGGTTGGGAGGCAGGCAGGCTGGCATCAGAGGGGGGTGGGGGTGTTCAATGGAAGGCAGGCAGGATGGCATGGGGGTGTTCAATGGAAGGGGGATGGGAGGCAGGCGGGCATCGGAGGGGGGTGAGGTGAGGAAGGACGCACTGGGGGCACTATGGACATAGGAAGGGGCAATGTTGTGTGTTATGTTTGATTAGTTATTGTTACAAGTACTATATATGGTGCTGAAAATAAATGTCCAAATACGTATTCTCAACTTTTTTTTATTTATTATCCGTGTCACATTTTTTATAAAGGTTAGTACCAATAACAACATGTTTCATTTAACATATTGATATATATCACAGTAATGATGTATTTTATTATCTCTCATGTAATTTACAAACTTAAAAATGGGAGGTGAAAGGGCCTTATAAGTGGAATAGCCTAGGGCCTCTTTTCAGCTATATCCGGCCCTGTAGTGGGTATAGGTATCCGACAGCAGTGAGGGGGAGTTTAAGAGTTGAAAGCAGTTTCAAAAAAGTGAGCCTTTAGCTTGGATTTGAACACTGCCAGGGACGGAGCATGATGCATTGATTCAGCCAACCTGTTCCAGGCATACAGCGTCGCAAGAAAGAAGGGACGGAGTCTGGAGTTGGTAGTGGAAGAGAAGGGTACAGAGAAGAGGGGCTTGCCCAATGAGTGGAGATCACAGGGGTGGGGGCATAGGGGGAGATGAGCAAGGAGAGATATTTGTTGCAGTTAAGTTGTGGAATACCTTGCCCTTAGAGTTCAACAAGGAAACATCCTGATAATCTCAATTCCTGTGTCCATTTCCCAAGTAGGATTTTGATATAGAATATATTGCTCCTTCTAAGAAGATCATTAGAAACAGTAGAGTTTGTTTATGTTTATGTTTATTAGAGAATTGTTATACTGATCTTCAAAGCACAAATCAAAGCAGTTTACATAGACCTAAACAAATTAGGAGAAAATAAAACTAAGTAACAGTTATCGCTTTGGAGTGCAAGTTGTTAAATTAGTTTTATTTATCACATTGTATCTGTTTTTTATTGTGCACTTCTTTGAATGACCCATTAAAATGGGAAAGCAGTGTACAAAGTTTTACAAATAAAATGTCTTTTAAGTTATAAATTTAGCCTTTTCTAGTCAGAGAGCTTAGTTTGGCGCCCACTCAGGGCTTGATATTTTTAACAGAACATCTGTTTCAGCCATTCAGGTTTTCTGGATACCCACAATGAATATGTATGAGACAGATCTGCATACAGTGGAGGCAGTGAATGCAATTTTATCTCATGGTATGTTCTTTGTGGATATCTTGGAAACCAGATGGGGTTGAGAACCCCAGCTATAAAGGCAACAAAGACCCTTATATGCTTTTATATGCTTCCACGGAAGAGGTTTCTACCGTGGCTTAGAGTACTAAGACCCAAATTCATTAAGAGCACAGATCAGATCCAATCCATGAGTGATCTGATCTGTGTCTGGGGGGGCTGATTCACGAATCACCCTCAGGCAAATGAGGATGATCAGAATCACGCCCACAACTGACCGCCCAGATCGCTCTATAGATGGTCTGCGCATGCTTAAAGAGTAGCTACCTTTTTTTTTTTTAACTTTAAACTTTTTAGCGAGCCCATGGTTTTAACCCGCTTTAAACCTGTGGGTTAAAACCATGGGCTCGCACTGTGGGAGAAGGCCGGGGCAGAAACAGGGCAGCGTTCGGGGCAGAGAGCAGGAGAGTCTGGGGCAGAGAGCTGGAAAGTTGGGGAAGAGAGCAGGAGATGCAGTCGGAAATGACGTGAACCAGTGGCGTACCTAGCATAAGAGACACCCGGGGCCCATCATTTTTTTACACCCCCCCCCATCTATATGAAAAATATGATTTTTAGTAACAATCCACATATCGCACAATAAGTGTGTACCTAGGAAAAGGCAGCATCTTAAACACTGCAGTGAACACCAACACATACATTGTAAAACTAAACAAGCCAGATCCCGCACAGTCAATTGATTCTGCAGTCAATGCCAACTGAAAACTATGGGGTTCATAATAAAAAAAAAGTCTAAAAAGTGTCCTAAATGGTTACTTGGACAATCAAAAAGCCTGATCGTCCAAGTACCCATAACCAAAGCTGGTTTTTAGACGTATCTAAAACCAGCTTAGGCCTTTCCCCTGCCTCTAGACGCACAGAGAGAAAAGAGGCGTGTTTACAGGAGGGGAAAGGGCGGGCAGTGGGCGGGAGGTGAGCCGACCTACACCTAGGCGTACAACAGGTATAACCAAAACATTTGACAGGTTGCCTAGTCGGCACTTAGACCTTTTTGACTTAGACGAAGTCAAACCAGGTCTAAGTGTCAAAAAAGGGGCCGCTGAGCTGATGGCCGCTGGCGCGATCAGTTCAGCAGCCCGGCAACCAACCATCGCGGCAGGAGAGATGCCTCATTTCCCCTACCACGATGCGATCACCCCTCTACCTGTACTGGCAAGACCCATGGCAGGAGAGATGCTCAGAATTTAGGAAGTCGGTTGGCTGGGCTGAGAACTTTTCAGCACCCCCCTCGTACAAGTGCCTATGTGCAATGCTATAAACAACCACGCCCACATCTTCCTGCGTGCAAGCAAAAGGAGGTGCGACCAAGTGAGGGGCCTGGGTGGTCAGGGCATTCACAACAGTTGGGGGAATGCCCGTGCCTAGCTTGGGCACTAGAATTAAACAAGGTTTCAGCTGGCAGACGTCTGGCACCCACAATTAGACAGTATAATTGGTGCTAAGTAAGCACACATGCCCTTTATTAAATAGAACTAGAACCCAATTTTTTACAGCACGTATCTTGTGATTTACGGAATCCAGCCCTATGTGTGTAAATGTATATTTTATAAAACACATACATACACACATCACAACCGTTTTTCTCCACTCTGTGCAGACTACATCACTGCGAATGCCTACATGCAGATCAGATGGATTTATGAGATTGCATCATTTTATAAATCTTTTTCCTGCCTACAAAATAGGCTTTATGAGTCTTTTAAGTGTGTAAAATTTTTTAAAACACTATAAAATATTTCCTTCTAAGTGTAAGCTCCAGTAAAAGTGTACCTAGGTATGAAATCACCACACATATAAATGCTACTGTTTATACCTACAGGTATCAACTTATTGGAGACAGAGATTTTGAGCACTGGGGATTGTAAAATTGTCTGAACTGGTATGCGTTTCAGCTGATTTCACATTCAAGTGATGAAAACAAGAGAATGGAAGGCTATGCCCGCTTGCCTGGTATTCCTACTTACCGCATCAAGCTACAGGTTCTTCATTGTCTCTAATACAAAAGGAAAATCTTCTTTGCACCTCACTTTCCGAAAATGTTTTGCTGATGGATATATTTGGCTTGAACATATTTGTGGAACTTTATTTGGATGTAATATATTTTGAGGGGTAAAGGAAGAGGTGCAATGAGACTTTTCAATGTTTATATTCATAGATGGTTTAGAACAGATGTTTTAATGACTGCATTTATACTTGTTTTCATGATGAGTTATACCGAGATTTAGAAAAAAAAAAAATAACTCTGACTAGCAGATTACCCGGCATTGCCCGAATATTTATTTATCCCAAAATGTTCCACCCCCCACATGTTCCACAGGAATGTCCTTCTCTATGGGACTGAACTTTGGCTTAAACGGCATCAGGAGTGTCAGTATTCATCCCAGCAAACCTGAAAACTATGGGGTAGACACTAATATCTGTCATTTTCGATAATTTTTAAATGTCACCCCTTCTAACCCCCACAATATTTTCCCCCAGATAGTAAGTAACATGTAAACCAAGTTTGGTTGAAATTTGTCCATGCGTTTCAGAGTTATGCTGGAATGTTGCCCTGATATAAATTCCCTTGGGTTTTGGTTTATATTCACTTGAGGAACATTCATTTGAGGATTAACATCACACAAATTTTCAGTTTTCAGTTTATGTTTAGGCTTCACCACACCACAGCTGCACTTCCTTATATACTGTTGATTGTGACATCATTCTGACTATGTGACATCATTCCCCAAGCTTCACACAATTGGTCCATCTATATATTTAAAATTGGATGTATCTGTGTGTGTGACCCCCTTCCCCCCCATATTGTTTGTTCCTAGATAGTAAGTGATATGTATACCAAGTTTGGTTGAAATCTGTCCAGGCATTTCAGAGTTATGCTGGAGCATACATACATCAAATTTTATATATATAGATAATTCTAGATTTACTGCTCCCAGGGTCTTACCTCTTTATCTTCCTTCCTTCCTCCCCATCTTCAAACACTGTTAAAGCTGCAAGATTTATCTCCTGTTTCTTAGGGGTCCTTTTAATAAGGCGCGCCTGTGCGTCTTAGCACATACTAAATGCACGCTAAATGCTAATGGATACTAACACATCCATTATATCCTATGGATGTGTTGCCACGCGTTAGCATTTAGTGCATGCTAATATTTAGTGCGCGCTAAGATGCACTAGTGTGCCTTAGTAAAAGGGCCCCTATAATGTTGCACACACATTTTTTTGCAGTTGGTGTGCAAACTTGCATGAGCAAGTTATAGAATACTACTACTGAGTTTCATAGCATCAAGTAACTGGGTGAGAATTGCCACTTATTAAAATTTGCATGCACATCTGGGTGTGCTTTATTCTATAAACCATGGTGCCTAACTCCTGTGGCGCATACCTCGAAAGGAGACTTAGCTATAGGTATATCAGGGTATTCCAAAAGGTTGCACATGGAATTAGAGAATACTACCTAATCTCATCTAACCTGGGCACCAGCATTTAGACATGGTTTCAGGAGTATACAGTAAGGACTCCTTTTACTAAGCTGCGCTAGCGGTTTTAATGCGTCCTAAGCGTGCGCTGCAATGCTGTGCACTGCAATGCCGTACGCGCTAGATGCTAACGCCTCCATTGAGCTGGCGTTAGTTTTTCCGTGTAGCATTGGGGTTAGCACCCGCTAATCTATAGCGCACGCTAAAAACGCTATCGCAGCTTAGTAAAAGGAGCCCTAAGTCCGGCACCCAAAAGTTAGGTGCAAAATGTTATTCTATATAAGGCGTGCACCATTTACACAATCATGCAGAATTTTTTTCAGCGCCTAAGTTTCGGTGCTGTTTATTGAATTTCCTCTCATATGTCTAAAAGAAGAGCTAAGGAATCTTTGAAAGCCTACCAGAGTTTGAAATCATTCATTGGAGGAGGTTTAGAAGGGGAAGGAAAAGACATTACTGTTTGACATATGTGGGGCAAAATGGGGCAAACCCTGAAGAAAGCCACAGCATGATGGCTGAAACGTCGGTTCTTTCTACACAGACATGGCGAGACCTGGGAACCTGCTACAATCATGATGCCATTCGCGGAAGCCTAAGAGAATGGCTATTTTTCTTATTCTATTTACATGAATTGGTATTATTTTTCCTGGAACAATACAGTGCATTGTGATCACAAGCTTCTTTGTTTGATTTACATAAAAATGAGGTGATTTTCCATGTATTTGCATGCTTAGCTTTTCATTACTGTAACATACTTTACAGTAATATAATGCATGTTATTGCTGTTTAGTGCACATTGAGGGGCAAATAATGTGCATTTTTGCCTTAGCAGACTTTTGTAACTTCATCCCCTCCCCCCCCCCCCCTAAATTTGTTTTATCATCTAATGGTCAAGGTTAAAATGTATTTCTATTCTGCTTTTAACAAGGTGGAGTACAATAAAACATTCACAAGAAACAACAACTTTATAATAAAAATACAAACAGCAATGAAACACAAAAATAAATTCTCAAACAATAAAAATACAACCCACATAAACAATCATTTCAAATTACAAACTGTGTGGAAATGTGCCACGTGCTCATCTCACACAAATGCATATTTCTTTAACATTAACAATCAGCAGATAATCCATACTCTAAACTCTTTAATTGTTGTTGTTGTTGTTTTTTTTTTTTAATAAAGCATTTTTCTAATTCGTAATGTTCCAACTGGCTTCATTCATAATGTCAGGTCCTGAAAATGCATGTTTTCTATTCTCCTCCAGATGAACCAGTTTATATGAAGGTACTGAAATAAAAAAACAATCCTTTAAAATCCTTTACCTAGTAAACAATGGTTTACAATAATGGGTGGCACTATGATAACCCATGTCCAATGGATTGTCTATTCTACATTAGAAAATCCAGCCATCAGATAAAATGCAACAGTATATCCACATTTTGGAGAAGGAAATTTAACCAGTAAAGTGGATGCAGTTTTTCTGAGTCCATTATATCCTCAAAAACTGCAAGGTGCCAAATCGTGCACTCAGCACTGTTGCTCTTACCTTTCATGGACTAGCGTGGAACAATGATGACACTCAGGCATTTATCGACTCATGTGGAATTTATTTGGCCGCAGCCATGACAGCACAATTACATCAAACTGTTATCAACTGAACATAATAATCGAGCATGAACGGTGATGACCCGTACACTGTAACCGCACTTCTGACAATGGCATAACCCGCAAGGTACATCACCGGGCAACATATAACCAACCGCTGATCAGGCGCACAGCATATACCTCTCTATCCCCGCACAATGTGGGGTGCCGTACAAGCAACCCAGGCTCACCGGGACCCTTCCCGTTCAAGGAGGTGTCCCCTCGTCAGCGGTACGTAGCTGTGAAGATCATGGCCTGGCCCCCTGCCGTCCAAGCAAGGCGACGTGCCCCATGTCTTAACCACTGTAAAGATGTATGCCTTCTATCCATATGCTGTGCTTACCTGCTAGACTGGCTGCGACAGTAGTGAAGGGTGGGCGGGAGGGAAGCCGCGTCTCTCTCTTGGGATCGCCGTATCGAAAGGGCGACCTCCCTTCCACTCACCCCTGTCCCCTAACCCCCCCCCCCCTTTCGTCTTCGTTGATTGGCCCTTCCTTTTCCTCCCTTCCCCCTCCCCCCTCCCATCCTTTCGCTCCGGCTTCGGCCGATTTGGCCGCGCTCCTCCCTAGGCGGTATCGGAGCTTGTTCTCAAATCGTGCACTCAGCACTGTTGCTCTTACCTTTCATGGACTAGCGTGGAACAATGATGACACTCAGGCATTTATCGACTCATGTGGAATTTATTTGGCCGCAGCCATGACAGCACAATTACATCAAACTGTTATCAACTGAACATAATAATCGAGCATGAACGGTGATGACCCGTACACTGTAACCGCACTTCTGACAATGGCATAACCCGCAAGGTACATCACCGGGCAACATATAACCAACCGCTGATCAGGCGCACAGCATATACCTCTCTATCCCCGCACAATGTGGGGTGCCGTACAAGCAACCCAGGCTCACCGGGACCCTTCCCGTTCAAGGAGGTGTCCCCTCGTCAGCGGTACGTAGCTGTGAAGATCATGGCCTGGCCCCCTGCCGTCCAAGCAAGGCGACGTGCCCCATGTCTTAACCACTGTAAAGATGTATGCCTTCTATCCATATACTGTGCTTACCTGCCACTACCCGTGATAGCGAAACCTCGCTAATCGCGGGTTCCCCCCAAGTGTCATGGCTGCGGCCCCTCAATGCCATCCTGTATTGAACATATCCAGAGCGATGTCGGAACGGTGTATCCCATCCGGGCGGAACAAACGCGGACCGCTGTCCTATAGCCAGCTGGCAGAAATTTTTTGCCCTGCACTTATTGAGTTTTGCAAGTTATCTCCACGGCTGTGTGAGATCTAACCATGGTAAATGGCTCATAAACAAAATATCTCCCCGGCTGTGTGAGATCTCGCAGCTTTTCATCCTAGCTAGCTTGCATAGAAACTGGGTATAAACTGAGTATAATAAAGCCTGCTGGCTGAGGATAAAACAGCAAGGTAGCGTGGGGGAGCCTGCTGGCTGAGGATAAAACAGCAAGGTAACAGCAAGGTAGCTTGGGGAAGCCTGCTGGCTGAGGATAAAACAGCAAGGTAGCGTGGGGAAGTCTGCTGGCGGAGGATAAACCAGCAAGGTAGCGTGGGGAAGCCTGCTGGCTGAGGAAAACCATCGGGCCACATAAGGTAGCATGGGGAAGCCTGCTGGCTAAGGATAAAACAGCAAGAAGCCTGCTGGCTGAGGATAAAACAGCAAGAAGCCTGCTGGCTGAGGATAAAACAGCAAGGTAGCGTGGGGAAGCCTGCCGGCTGAGGAAAACTATCGGGCCCCATAAGGTAGCGTGGGGAAGGATAAAACGGCAAGGTAGCGTGGGGAAGCCTGGATACAACAATAAGGTAGCGTTTTATTCATATATACCGCCATACTCAGTGAATTCTAGGCGGTTTACATCAATTAGATTAGGATCTGCAGGCAAGCATCAAAGTTACAGCTTTAATCGGACTAGCCGGAGGATGTGTAAGGTAGCATTGGGAAGCCTGGATAAACCCTCTTAAGGTAGTGTGGGGAAGCCTGCTATCTGAGTATAAAGAATAAGGTCGAGTGGGGAAGCCTGCTGGCTGAGGATAACACATCGGGACACATAGGGTAGCGTGAGGAAGCCTATAGGCTGACCATCTGGCTGCCTTTTCTTGCCTAACTGTACACTGGACGTTGGGGTGGAAGGATGAACATATTCCAAGTACTGATGAGCATATCCTGATGAAAACATTAGGAGGAAACATAAGGAACTTCCTCAAGTAGCGTATGCAATAGCCTAATATTGATGAATATAACCAACATACTATAACCCTAATGTCGCCAGTCATCAGGGACTTGAAGTAATGTAAACCCTAAATGTGAAAGTCATTCAGCATCTCTTGATGTGTTGTCAAACGTAAGGTAAACCCCGTAATGTATGTCCTGAAGCGTTCCATGCGGTACTGTCGACCCAAAATCGAGGCAGCATCCTTCCCTATCCCTGATGTATAAACCGAATGTAGGTTCCTGGTTTGCACTAATAGTAATCTCCCTAAACCGGGTGTAGATCCCTGAATTTTGTTACCACTCTAAGGTAAGGACGCTCTTGAGCAGTGGTCTCAAACTTGTGGCCCGGGGCCACATGCGGCCCCTCAGGTCTTATATTGAGGCCCTGGGCATGTCGGGAAGCAAATTTATTATTGAGGCTTAGGCAAAGGAAAGATGCATAACCATGAAGGTTAACCTCATTGATTTAAGTAGACATTAATGATAAAGGTACTACGGCCAGCAAACCATAAAATAAACGATGTCAACCCGCCTTGCAACATCCACGACCCGAATATAGACCCAGACCTTATTTAGACCCAGACCTGTTTGTGATCCCTCCATGAACAGTACTGTACCGCTTAGGGATTCTTCACATTCTTATCTCCTTGATGCTTGTGAGTGATGTTATACTGTACCGCTTAGGGATTCTTCACATTCTTATCTCCTTGATGCTTGTGAGTGATGGTATCAGGTCGCAAGGCTAAGGTCTCCGGTAATCAGGTAGTTAGCAAGGTGGTATGTGATGATAGCCTGAAAGGGCCTGGCAACTAGCTAAGGAGGAAATATATGCAGGTAATAGGATCGTGAGGTGGGAAATGATGATATCATGGCCGTGTGAATACATGAAATACCCATGAAGTGAGGTCAACACGTCCTTTGTCCGTAGCATCAAACAGTCCTAAGGGCCCGATCTGGGCACGGAGAAACCGCGAGGAAGCCTAATATGAGAGCTCAAAGCTATAAGGTCTACATCTTACTCCTGCTCACTGGCTAAGGAGGAATGCATACATGAATGGAAGAGAAAAACATGATGCCCAGGATACGAAGTTTTGTTGAAGAGGGATTGATAATAAGACTCGAGAAGCGGGCGTGGTTACAGCACATGTGGTATCATCCTGGTGGAGATGGTTGTGGTGGCTCCTCTAAGGCCAAGGTCGATTGCCAACCAACAAGACGTTGGCGTACTGTTGAATCCCGTGTTGATCTATTTGCCTCTGGAACTCCGCCATTAAGTCGGCCAAATCTTGCTGGGGCTGAGCCGTATAAGCCATTGCCGCTGGTGAGGCCGTAGAAGCCGCCGCTGCTGGTGAGGCCGTAGAAGCCGCTGCTGTTAGAGCCGCGGTTGTTGTTGTGGCGCGTGTTGTCCTCGTCTTCCGTTGACTGGTAGCCGCGGGCTTCTTCTGCGCTGCTGGTTTTGAGCGTGGCTTAATACTAATAGAATAAAGGCAATCAGTAACGGCAGACGAGGGTAGGAACCCGAAACCGGCCCTAGTATAATTAAGGCCCCTTTCCGGATCAAGCGTCATAAGCAATATAAAACTAAGGTTATAAGAAACTCCAGCTGGAGAACAGCGCATTGCAGCCAAGTAATAGTAATAGCATATGGTGGCATCTAAGAGCATCTAATGACTTCAAATAGCATATAATGGCATGTAATAGCAAATAATAGCCTTACAGAGCATAATAGCAGTAAATAGCATATAATCGCCGTAATGAGTCTATAACAGCCTTAATGGCAAAGCATGTCAGAAAATTCCTGCTGGAGAGATCGCCCTGATAAAAACTCCTGCTGGAGAGATCGCCCTGATAAAAACTCCTGCTGGAGAGATCACCCTGATAAAAACTCCTGCTGGAGAGATCGCCCTGATAAAAACTCCTGCTGGAGAGATCGCCCTGATAGCTCCTGCTGGAGAGGTAAAACTCCTGCTGGAGAGATCGCCCTGATAAAAACTCCTGCTGGAGAGATCGCCCTGATAAAAACTCCTGCTGGAGAGATCGCCCTGATAAAAAATTCCTGCTGGAGAGATCGCCCTGATAGCTCCTGCTGGAGAGGTAAAACTCCTGCTGGAGAGATCGCCCTGATAAAAACTCCTGCTGGAGAGATCGCCCTGATAAAAACTCCTGCTGGAGAGATCGCCCTGATAAAAACTCCTGCTGGAGAGATCGCCCTGATAAAAACTCCTGCTGGAGAGATCGCCCTGATAGCTCCTGCTGGAGAGATCGCCCTGATAAAACTCCTGCTGGAGAGATCGCTCTGATGCAAAGTTAAAGGTATAGCCTATAAAGCATATAATCGCATATAAGGCATGGATAGCCGTGGATAGCATATAATTGCGTAAGCGTATAGCGTTTAATCACATGGCATATAATAGCCGTGGAAAGCATCTAATAGCATAGCATTTAATAGCAGTGGATAGCATCTAATTGCGTAAATAGCATAGCATTTAATCAAATAGCATATAATATCCGTGGATAGCATATCATTGCGTAATAGCATAGCATGTAATCAAATAGAATATAATAGACGTGGATAGCATCGAATTGCGCAGCATTTAATCCAATAGCATATAATAGCCGTGGATAGCATATAATTGCGTAATAGCATAGCATTTAATCAAAAGCATAGCCGTGGATAGCATATGATTGCGTAATAGCCTAGCATTTAATCAAATAGCATATAATATCCGTGGATAGCCTATCGTTGCGTAATAGCATAGCATGTAATCAAATAGAATATAATAGACGTGGATAGCATCGAATTGCGCAGCATTTAATCCAATAGCATATAATAGCCGTGGATAGCATATAATTGCATAATAGCCTAGCATTTAATCAAAATCATAGCCGTGGATAGCATATGATTGCGTAATAGCCTAGCATTTAATCAAATAGCATATAATATCCGTGGATAGCATATCATTGCGTAATAGCATAGCATGTAATCAAATAGAATATAATAGACGTGGATAGCATCGAATTGCGCAGCATTTAATCCAATAGCATATAATAGCCGTGGATAGCATATAATTGCGTAAATAGCATAGCATTTTAATAGCATGTAATGTTATCTAAAACAAGGAAGCTCATCAGAAAGAATAAATAAATATATTTTATTTTATTACTCATCGAGAACTCCTCCGGCAGGCTCCAGCAGAGAGGGGCCACGTGGGTGGTCGACTCTCTCTCTGGTAGAGTTCCAGAAGCTACCTGGGAGGACGAGGGCCTACCCAAATTTCCAAGTGGCCATAGTCCTGCCGGGCCATGTGGGGGAGGGGCCAACCTCTCCCAGCAGCAGCGGCCCCCAACAGGAGTGGCTCCCCTCCCCTGCCCCCCAGAAAATTTTTTTTTTTTTTTTTGATTAGCAGAAGGCACAAAGGCAATTAGTGCTCACCCCGCGAGCGAGCGGGGGCGAAGGCACGCCATGATCAGGGCGGCGGACCACAGTCGGGGCGGGGCGAGCCGCCCCCCCCAGCGGAAAGCGGACGTGGGGACAGGGCGAGTGGGACGGGACGAGGCGGCTAGGGATACGGAACCCTATCGGGCCCCACAACGTGCGGCAACGGAGGAGGACGAAACTCGGCCACGTGAGCGCCACTCAAACCCCCCTTTTCAGCCGTGCTCTGAACAATGTAACTCCATTACTAGACAGCAAAGTATACCATACATTCACACAAAATGGCACATTAGGGGTCCTTGCCTAGCAAAATGGACAGAGCAGTCGCAGCTCAGCCTCTCTAGCATTCCCAACAACTTCCAGATCCGTTCCTACCAGAAGACCTTTGCTGCTCTCTCTCCTGCCTTTCTGATATCCAAGCGTCCGAGTGCAGGGCGCCGCCCAACCTCCCGCGCGCCGAGCAGACAGGGAGGGCGGATGCACCGGGCGGGCTGGGACGTCGACTCCACTCCCCGGCCGCGGGCCGCGTCGGGGCCAGCGGCGCCGACAACCAGCGACCGGCGCTCAAGGCCAACGACTCTCCTCCTCCTAGGCCGCGGGCCGCGTTGGGGCAAGCGGCTCGCGGCACCGACCGGCGCTAAAGGCCAACGACTCCCCTCCCCCATAGGCCGCGGGCCGCGTTGGGGCTAGCGGCTCGCGGCACCGACCGCCTCCGACCGGCGCTCCGGGGCGCCGGCGCTAAAGGCCAACGACTCCCCTCCTCCTAGGCCGCGGGCCGCGTTGGGGCTAGCGGCTCGCGGCACCGACCGCCTCCGACCGGCGCTAAAGGCCAACGACACCACTCCTACTAGGCCGCGGGCCGCGTTGGGGCTAGCGGCTCGCGGCACTGACCGCCTCCGACAGGCGCTCCGGGGCGCCGGCGCTCAAGGCCAACGACTCCCCTCCTCCTAGGCCGCGGGCCGCGTTGGGGCTAGCGGCTCGCGGCACTGACTGAATCTTACCGGCGCTCCGGGGCGGCGCGCCCCCTGGCCGCGTGTGCAGCAGCCCAACTCCCTCTCCGCCAGGACTCCTCCGGCAGCTGCACCAGCGTCCCGTGGGGAAACCGACACCGGTCCGAGACACTCCGGTGTGCAGCTGCCAGAGAGAGGACGCAGGAGAGGGAAGTCCCCCGCTAGAGCTTGAAGCGCCGGTACCTGCGAGGCAACAGACCGCCAAAGGGTGGGAGGAAGGGAAGCCGCGTCTCTCTCTTGGGATCGCCGTATCGAAAGGGCGACCTCCCTTCCACTCACCCCTGTCCCCTAACCCCCCCCCCCTTTCGTCTTCGTTGATTGGCCCTTCCTTTTCCTCCCTTCCCCCTCCCCCCTCCCATCCTTTCGCTCCGGCTTCGGCCGATTTGGCCGCGCTCCTCCCTAGGCGGTATCGGAGCTTGTTCTAAAGCAGAGTAATATGTTCATGACAAATACTTTACGGGTGGAAAAATCTTAGGGGTCCTTTTATGAAGCTGGGGTAAGGGTTTAACATGTATAATACCACACGTTAAACTGCCTGCCACGCTAGCCGCTAATGCCTGCATTGAGCAGGCGTTAGTATTTTAGCCGGCCGCGGGGGTTAGCACGTGATGAAATACCCGACGCACTAACCCCACTAGTGCGGCTTGATAAAAGGACCCCTTAGTTCTTTTTCAAACCTTTCACAGTTATTGAACTTGTTAGTTATCAAACCTACTTGTGTTTTATCTCTTCCTCAAACAGACTGATGAGTTACATGAATCAAAGAATAATTTTCCTTCTATTTTATATACCAAGGAAGGAAGCTACCAGAAAATCATCTCTAAATACTTAAGCATTCACACAATAACATGACCTCTGCTTAGACCTTGATAAACTTTAGTTTTAGACTTAGTTTATAAAAAAGAGAAAAAAAGACTATAAATCTGTTTGTTTTTGTACACAGTTTTGAAATAGTGCTATTTTTGATCAAAGGATATAATTTCCTGCATTTATTTTAAGGAATGGTACCTTGTTCTTGAAGTACAAATATCTCTCAAGGCGAGAAAATGTGGATCTCTGATCAGTCCTTAAGTATTAACTCTTCCCCCCTTTTACAAACCCACAATAGTGGCTGCCGCTGCAATAACTGCCCCAAAGCCCATAGAGATTTAAAGGGCTTCGGGGCTGTTGCTGCACGGCAGCCGCAAGCGCGGCTTTTGTAAAAGGGGGCAGGGGATTATGATTGAATTAATCCATCTTTTCCTACCATGTCTTCTAATACTAGAAACGTTTTCCATAGCAAGTCCAAGTTTCACTTTATGTGCAGTTGTATGGTTTTCTTGTGTTATGCATTGAATAAATCTGCTTCTGGGGTATATGCAATTTCAGCTCAGAGCTATGAATTTCACTGATTTAATATATTCTATTGGAGGAAAGACTTCATAAATCAGTTTATACACAAGATCATACAATGCTTTTAGCAAATTTCCAAAGAGTCATAACAACTATAAATCAATGCATTTTTATTTAATCAATCCAGAGCTGCCAGTTTTTGAGGCAGGTATATGGGGTGGCCTTTCTACTCAATATATGATACAATGCTATCAAATCACACATGGTAACTATTACAAGGAGCAATACAATTTCAGCCAGCTGATTGACAGGTGGAACACTCTTGTCGATTATGCAAATGTTTCTCAGTGTGACAATTATCAGTAGCAGTCGGCTCTGGCTTCTAATAATGCTCCTTAAAACATACAGTGAAGCCACAACATTGGGATTCATACATCAGCCATAACCTTTCAATCCCACCTCATACCAAATAAACCTAACAAACCTAGGGCTCCTTTTACTAAGCTACATTGCCACGCACGCTACACACTAACGCCTCCCTAGAGCTGGCGTTAGTATTTTCCGCGCAACACTAGTGCACCTTAGTAAAAGGAGCCCCTAATATTGGCATAATATTGGTTGCAGCTTTATTTATTTATAACATATTAAATTCCATAACCAATTTAAATAGTTGATAATAAATTTCAATCATACATCAAAATACAAACTTGCAATTTCTTGAATACTCACTGGAGCCATTCGGTAACAAAACTAGCTCCAATATCCACCAAATTACTTTTATAACATTTTTGTGACTTACGGTGTCGTTAAGCCATCTTAACTCATGGCAGTGCCGCCCACAAGTTCCATTTTCCTAACCCAGATATCAAGTCTCAACTCCACCCCTTCTGTTATAAATGTTCTTCTCTAGGCCCCCACCACCCCAAAAGCCGCTCCAACCCTCACCACTCCTTCTCTTCACCTAGACCCAATGCAGCAACTAAAATGGAGGGCGGGAGGGAAACTCTGCTCCCTGCTCCCACCTCCCTTTCCTCCTTCTCACTCTACTCCCATTTTTGCCCACCAATTTCTCCTCAAGTTTTCCCTTCCACTCCCTCCCCTTCCTATTCTCCTTAACTCCTCCTTAAGTTCCCTATCCTACCAATTCAACAATCCCTATCTCTAATCTCCTCCCCATTCATATCTCTCCTCCAATCCTACCTCTCCCTACCTCAGATCCTCTCTTTATTGTCCCTCTGGCTTGGCTGTCACTCAGTGTTATTTGCCACCCAACCAAACTTTGGTGGCTCCCTTATACAGTAAAACAATTCCTTTTCAGTATACTAACGGAGGAGTAGCCTAATGATCAGAGCACTTCACTGACAACCAGTGAAGTCTGATTCAAATCCCACCACTGCTGCTCTTTGTGATCTTGGCCAAGTCACTTAACCCTACACCATGGCTTACTAAGAGGGGGTGCGGGAGAGGTGGTCCGTCCCAGGCACCATGTTGGTGGGGGAGCCTCCTCTTCTCCGCCCCACCTCTTCCTACCCCTCCTCTCAACACACGCGTGCCCCCTTCCCCTGTTCCTCTAGTTGTTCGCCACTGCGAGCAACAACTTCAACATACTCCTCACCAGCGTGTCATCTCTCCCACTGACTTTCGGGCATTGCGCACAGGAAATGACATAAGAGGGAGAGCCGACAGGGTTGTGAGGAGCACGTTGACGTTTATGTTGCTCGCAGTGGTGAACAACTAGAGGTATGAGGGAAGGGGAGCATGCAAATGGCTGGGGGAATGAGGGAAGGAACGGGGGGATGGGGGAGGGGTGCCACCACCCCAGGCGCCTCTTGCCCTCGCTGTGCCACTGACCCTACATTGCCTCAGGTACAAAATTAGACTGTAATCCTTCAAGGACACAGAAATGCCTTCTGTACCTGAATATAACTCACTTTGAGCTGCTATTAAAAAAAGTGTGAGCTCATTCCAAATTTAAATGAAAAAATTAAAAATATATGTATTTATATTTCTCCATAGAAAGTAAACTTTATTCACCATCTTGTGCACCTTTGCTTATCTCTTGTTGGGATGTGATTGTCCATAAAAGAATTTGATCTGGGCAAGTCACTAAATCCTCTCATTTGCCCCAGGTATACTAGATAGAGTTTGAGCCCACCAGGACAGATAGGGAAATATGATAAAAGTACCTAAATGTAAACCACTTAGGATATAAGTGGTATATAAATAATTAAATATATAAAAATAAAAATAAAATTTCAGGTTAGTATCATTTATTATAGCTGTCCCTCATCATATCATAAGAAGGTGGATTGAACAATATCAGAACTGATTAAAATGGACTTGGGCTCACTAAGTGGTTTCTTCAGATTTTTGTTTGTGAAAGAGTTACTTGAAAATGAAATCTGAAAATGTGCAGTATTAGTATTTTACAATTCTTTAATCTGTGGAAAATAAAATATATACATATAGAGGGGCATAATCAAAAGATACGTCTAAGTCTGTTTGGGCCTAAGTTGCTAGTTGCCCAAAGTCGGACATGGGAAAAGGTCCATTTTCGAAAAATATGTCCAACATATTTTTTTTCCCAAAAATCGTCTAATTGTACGTCCAGCTGTCTGATCGTCCAGACCGCTAAGTCATCTATCTTTATACCCCATTTTCAGCCAAAAATTCATCCAAGTTAAAAACGCCTAGAAAAGACCTTTTGGATGTGGGAGGAGGTCAGCAAAGTGATGGACTGGACACATAAACATTGCACCAATGTAGTGGGGTACCTTACAGGGCACTGCTGTGAACTTCACAAAAAGGGTGCCTCATACACATCTCACCACAACAACCTTATAAGTCATGGTGAGCCCCCCTAAACACCCCCCAGAACCTACTAGACCTAACCTAATAGCCCTTATGGCTACAGGTGCCACTTATATGGCAGTACATAAGGGATTGGGGTTTTTGGGGGGTGCACATGTTTCACCATGCATGCAGTGGTTAGAATGGCTTATGGGCCTGGGTCCTCCTCTCCATGGTTCACTAGCCCAGCCCCCAGACCACTTAAGCCACCTCTGTGCAGCTCTACTAGGCTTTCCTATGCCAAGCTGCCAGGTGCTGATATTCTGGAGGCAGATGTGTAAAGTTGTTATTATGATTTTTATGGCAGTGTGTGTGGGGGGGGGGGAGGGGGTCAGTGATCACTGGGGGAGTGTGTAGGGGGTCTGTACTTTTTCCCTACAATGGTTATCTGGTCACTTTGGATACCTTCTTGTGACTTAGATCTGGTGTTAGATGGCCTAAGTCACAACATCCAAGTTCCGTCTAGGCAGTGTTGTAAAACTTTTGGTTATACATGCAGTATGACTAAGTCTAGGATGGCCCATGTCCCGCCCTCACCACTTCTCCTAAAATGCCCCTTTTAGCTCTGGGCGTACTGCAGCACTGTGAAGGCCTAAGTCATTTTAGATATGTCTAAAACCTAGTTCGATTATCGGCACTTGGACGACTTGTCTCACTGATCGTCTAAGTGCTGATTTAGGCCGGTTTTTAGACATATTTCTATTTTGATTATGAGCCCCATACTGTACATTATATACACTATTGAATCTATGCATTAAAATAGAGTATAGACAAATAACCTTTCCTCTGATCTCATAGCAACCTTTTTGTGCCTTCTACTGAATTTATTAACCTATGTAAAGATATTTTGGACCTCATTTTTTCCAATTCACCCACTAGGGGTTGCTGAGAAGTTCACAGCCCAACCAAGAAGAGAATGACATGGATATGGTTCAACCAATGATCTGAAACAAAGTCAGAACATATCATTTTGTCTCTGCAAATTGACACTTAATGAAATAAGATAACACTCTTTTCAGCTACAGCAGCAAAATAACGCTCAGAATTTAGGAAGTTGGTTGATTGGGCTAAGAACCCTCCTAGGGCAAATTACATCCAGGTACAGTAGATATTTCTCAGAGGGATCACACTTGACATTTGCAACTTTAGAAAATTGGGGGGGGAGGGAGTGGGCAGAGTGTTTACTGCTCTAACCATTAGGCTATGCTTTCAAAACAGTACAACTGAGATATTAACAGTACACTAGTATTTTTGTGTACTACAGTATATTTCTTTTATTGTCTTTAAAAGAAGTAGGCAGAAACTTAAAAAGGACATGGTAGAACAGGTAGGGACTAATATGCCAACAGGGTACCTATATAAAATGTCTAAAATGGAGCCTATTTTATAGGCAATTTAAAGAGGGAATCAGGATTAGCATATTAGCATATCATGAACAACATTTACTGTATACTTTGAATGTGCTGCAACCCATAGGATTACATGAAGGGTTAGAATGGCTTCCTCTACTATGATTTATGGAATGCTGGATGGGGAAGATTTGATAGATGGATTGTGAAGAAGTATGGTATGGGCTCCTCCATGGTGATGGTGGTAACTTGAAAAGAATTGGCTGGCTTCTTTTTGTTTTGAGATTTGCTGCTAGTCCCTGCATAAGAAGGGGCCGCTGAAGTTCTCAGCCCAAGCAACAAAGTTGGGACAGTCTCCATTGAGGGCTATAAAGTACACTTATATCCTCTTTTACTAAAGTGTGCTAACCGATTAGCACGTGCTAAATGCTAACGTGTCCATAGACTAACATGCATGCATTAGCATTTAGCGTACGCTAATTAGTCGGCGCACCTTGTAGCGATTTTCCACTTTTTTCATTCCGTCAGAAAAATACGGAATGATAATGTAGAAAATTACTGGTCTTAGTGTATACCCCTCGATGGAGACTACCCCAGAGCACTGTTGGTTGGGCTGAGAACTTTTCATATGTGTTTTTTGTTTATGATTCCCTTATGCTTTATACAGTTCCCTGTTATGTCTGTCTATGCTTTTGTATCTAGTATGAGTGACACTTTCCTGTCTGAATATCGTAGTTCTATTCTCATTTGTGTTATTATTACATTGTACACCGCCATGTTCTGTTCTTTGTTTACAGTTAAAGGCAGTATATTAATTCCGATATGAATAAATAAATAAATAAATCAGATGATTGGCTGGATTAAGTGAAAGTTCGTTTTTTTGGCTTGGGTGCCGTCTTTTTGGCTATGCAAGTGGAAGATAAATCGAATATGGACTGAACTGCTACTAGGTTTGCATATAATGAATGCTTTTGAATTTTAATATAATGAACAGTAATCTAGAATAATAAAACCCTAGAGCGCGCATGCGCTCTTGAAACTGCGTGATTCCTGGCGCCGTGAGGTGTGTCTCCGTGCCGAATTCGATTTTCAAACACAGAGGCAGGCCGCAACATGGAGCACCTCCCCCCTCGCCGTCACTCACCGCCAGAGTAGGTGAAGGATCCTCTGCGAACTCCAGCCATCTCCCTCTGGAGCGCTCGGTCCTGTAAGCGCTGCAGCTCGGCTCCCGCTCCTCTCCTTCTCCCGTCTCTTGATTCCTGGAATGCCAAGATGACGGCGGGGCTGCAGCTGCGGGCGCTGGGCCGGCAGCGGCAGCCACCTTAACTCACTGAGAGAGCTGGGACATGGGGAGCCATGACAGGGGGGGTGAGGAGGAGGGAGGCGCCATTGGCCAGGCCAAAGCAAACTGGTGCGAGGCTTACAAGTCCATGGGTGAGAAAAGCCCCCGACCGATGCCTTTGAATGTTGGAACCGGGCGTCCAGCAGCAACTTCCAACCGCACGTACCCCAAACCAGTCCTTGCTCTCTAAACCCGATTTCTGGTAACTCTCCATGCAGTTCATACAACCTGAGACTGACGGAGTTTGCTGACTGCTTGTGATGACGCGTGAATCGATCTGGCTGCTTTAATGCTTACAAAAAAATGTAATTTTGTCAAAACGTTAAGTTATGTGGGAGAGAGACTGTGATTGGCCGTCATACTGGGCCCAGTAGTGTATAAGGCGAGGTGCTGGAAAGGGACGTAGGTCAGTTATCTATCTATATATATAAAATCGGAGGTATGTATGTGTGTGTGTATGTGTGTATGTGCCGCGATCACGCAAAAACGGCTTGACCGATTTGAACGAAACTTGGTATGCAGATCCCTCACTACCTGGGATGATATGTTCTGGGGGTCTCGCGGCCCACCTGCACACGTGGGCGGAGCTACAAACAGAAAATCAGATTTCACCCATTCATGTCAATGGAAAAAATGTAAAAAGCTGCCAACGCAAAAACGGCTTGCCCGATTTGAACGAAACTTGATATGCAGATCCCTCACTACCTGGGGTGATATGTTCTGTGGGTCTCGCGGCCCACTTGCACACGTGGGCGGAGCTACAAACAGAAAATCTGATTTCACCCATTCAAGTCAATGGAAAAAATGTAAAAAGCTGTGGGACCGATTTGAACGAAACTTGGTATGCAGATCTCTCACTACCTGGGGTGATATGTTCTGGGGGTCTCGCGGCCCACCTGCACATGTGGGCGGAGCTACAAACAGAAAATCAGATTTCACCCATTCACGTCAATGGAAAAAATGTAAAAAGCTGTGGGACCGATTTGAACGAAACTTGGTATGCAGATCCCTCACTACCTGGGGTGATATGTTCTGGGGGTCTCGCTGCCCACCTGCACACGTGGGCAGAGCTACAAACAGAAAATCAGATTTCACCCATTCAAGTCAATGGAAAAAATGTAAAAAGCTGTGGGACCGATTTGAACGAAACTTGGTATGCAGATCCCTCACTACCTGGGGTGATATGTTCTGGGGGTCTCACGGCCCACCTGCACACGTGGGCGGAGCTACAAACAGAAAATCTGATTTCACCCATTCAAGTCAATGGAAAAAATGTAAAAAGCTGTGGGACCGATTTGAACGAAACTTGATATGCAGATCCCTCACTACCTGGGATGATATGTTCTGGGGGTCTCGTGGCCCACCTGCACACATGGGCGGAGCTACAAACAGAAAATCTAATTTCACCCATTCAAGTCAATGGAAAAAATGTAAAAAGCTGTGGGACCGATTTGAACGAAACTTGGTATGCAGATCCCTCACTACCTGGGGTGATATGTTCTGGAGGTCTCGCGGCCCAACTGCACACATGGGCGGAGCTACATACAGAAAATCTGATTTCACCCATTCAAGTCAATGGGAAAAATGTAAAAAGCTGTGGGACCGATTTGAACGAAACTTGATATGCAGATCCTTCACTACCTGGGGTGATATGTTCTGGGGGTCTCGCGGCCCACCTGCACACGTGGGCGGAGCTACAAACATAAAATCATATTTCACCCATTCATGTCAATGGAAAAAATGTAAAAAGCTGTGGGATCTCCAGTTATTTTATTTAGCAACCTTGACCCACCAAAACTTTGCAATGGCACAAGGCTTTGTGTAAAGAGGTTACTGTCAAATGTAATTAAAGCGACTATCTTAACCGGAAAGGGACAAGGTGAAACCATATTTATCCCGCGGATACCACTTATTCCAACATATCTTCCTTTTCAGTTTAAGAGATTGCAAATTACTGTGAGACTTGCATTCTCTATCACAATCAACAAATCACAGGGACAGACTATTACATACTGTGGAGTGGATTTAAGATCCCCCTGTTTTTCCCATGGACAACTCTATGTTGCTTGCTCAAGGGTGGGTTCACCCAAGAATTTATATGTTCTTGCTCCTGGAGGTGAAACTAAAAATGTTGTTTATAATCAAGTTTTGTGTTAGTTGTATTGTATTCATTTTGTCAAATATTTCACATTATTATTTGACTATTGTACTTTTTATAAAGCTGTAAAAAAATAATTTCTTTCACCACTATAAAGTATCTTTATTTGAATCCATTTACAGTGTTATTGCTATAATTAAATACCCGTGCAACGCCGGGGCATCAGCTAGTCCTATATAATAAAATCCTAGCCGCGCATGCGCACTCTTAACTGCATGCTTCCATGATCTATAGGTCTGTGGCCGCAGGAGTGCGCATGCGCGCTTAGGGTTTTTTCCCCCTCCCTGTAAAACTGTTCATCTTTGCCCCCCCCTCCCAAGCACATCCGAACCCCCGTTCAGCCTCCCATCTGACCCTCCCACTGCGGTCTGACCCTCCCATCCAACCCACCCTTCCCGCGGTCTGGCTGGCTCCCTTAGTCCCTTGCTGCCGCCCCTCTTCCCTTCCCGCTGTCCCGACAAACGTGCAGACTCCAGCAGCGGCCGCAGCACTCTAAACACGCTGCTTCACGGCCTTCTACTGCCCAGATTTGCTCTGCCCGACACGGCAGAGCAAATCAGGGCAGTAGAAGGCCGCGAAGCAGCGTGTTTAGAGTGCTGCGGCCCCTGCTAGAGTCTGCTCATTTGTCGGGACCACGGGAAGGGAAGGGGGCGGGGGGCGACAAGGGACTAAGGAAGTCGGCCAGACCGCGGGGACGGTGCACGGCAGCCTCAACAACGTGTAGGCTGGCAGCACGTGAAGGAGTTTGAGCGGTGGTGGCACTTTCTCTCAGAGGCTGGAGGGTATGGTGCCGGTGCTGCAGGTGTCCCATGCAGGTAAAAATTCTCAAAGGAGGGGGAGGGGGAGAGGGAAAGGATGCTGCTTTGGGGTAGGGGTGTGCTGAGAGGCAGACAGCTTTGCTTGGGGGGGAAGACAGAAGTGGGGCCACGGAGAGACAGTCAGGGAGGACTTCGAGGGGGAGAGGAAAAGGGGGCTGCTTTCTAGCACCCGTTAATGTAATGGGCTTAAACACTAGTATAAATAATATAGAGATATAAATATTTTTGGACCACACAATTCATCTGACTGAATTTTTTTGTTTTATTTTTATAGAGAAATACCTTGTTCCAACGCTTGAAACATGATCGTGTTGGCACTGTTATCGATTTATATGAAAAACCTCATGGCAAGAGAAGTGATTTTTTGCATTGATGCAGTTGCACTTATTAATTGCGCTTTTGATCAATAATAATTTTTTAATATACATTCCCCTTTCTTTTACTAAGGCACGCTAGCCAATTTAGTATGCGCTAAATGCTAACGCGCCCATTATATTTTATGGATGCGTTAACATTTAGCGTGCACTAATCGTTAGCACGCACTAAGGGCTCCTTTTACAAAGGTGTGCTGGCGTTTTTAGCGCATGCACCGGATTAGAGCATGCTACAGCGCACTCTAGCTGAAAAACTACCGCCTGCTCAAGAGGAGCAGGTAGAAATTAGCACGCATAGCATTTTAGCGCGCACTATTCCTCACATTAAGGCTCTAACTCACCTTTGTAAAAGGAGCCCTAAATTGGTTAGCGCGTCTTAGTAAAAGGACCCCATAATATTATTGAAATATATTTGAAAGAATCCAGTTAAGTTTGGACTTATGACTAAAACTTATGATTAATGATTAGCTGCCGAGATGCGAGTTAACTCACATGGAATATTGGCCAGTGGGTTCCTAGGTTTGTTTTGTGAATATATTTTATAAAGGCAGCATAGGCATCTTCATAATTTTAAAGAATTGTTTTTTTACAATGACTGTTCGACAAAATTTATTCCTTCTCTGAAAATACTCATGCATAGCGCAACTCCGCCTCAACATCATCTTTGCACGTGCATATTTTTTTAATGAGTGTATACCTACGAGTGAATTTATAATCATCATTTTCCAAATGTACAACATGTATCTCACACAGAAAATGCTTTATAAAATTACCCTCGGAATGTGCAAGAAATCAAATAACCTCAAGAGGTGGTGAAATGATAATAAATTAGATACATGGCTCAGGAAGGACTTATTTCAGCAAAGACAGTACTGTAATGCTTAGAGCAGAAATATTGCTATATGGAAAACAACACTCAAATGTACATAATGAAAATAGTATTGCTGATCTGTTTGGCATCTGCATAAGAGTACCAGTAAGCTACTGTGAGCATATGAGGGGATGCTGAAAAATTCTCAGCCCAACCAACCAACTTCTTAAATTCTGACCATTATTTTGCCTCTGTAGCTCTATTATCTTATCTTATTTCAGTTAGTTCTTTATTTCAGTAAGTTCCAGTTGACCTAATATGGTCCACTTTTGACAACCCAGATTGGACAGATTTCTCCAAATTATTTTCCAAATATGCAAAATCTTACTGCATATTGGACTCTTGCCCTTCTAATCTTTAAAATGAAAGTGCTAGAATGGATTACTGACTCTTTAGATAAAGGTATTTTTCTGCAAGAAGAGGGTAACATAATCATTAAACCTATTATTAAAAATAATAAGGAATCAATTTCCCTACCCTCAAACTATAGCGTCCATCCTTTTTTTTTAATTTTTTTACAAAGATCATGGAGGGGATGGTGCAAATTCAACTAACAAAATATTTAGAATCTCATTCTCTGTTGCACAATTCTCAATCAGGTATTAGATCCCACTATAGTACAGAGACGGTATTAGCTACATTATTGGATTATTTGAATAGCCTTTTAAGCAAGGGTAGCAACACTCTGGTACTTCAGTTTGATCTGAGTAGCGAATTGATTTAATAGACCACTGTAAACTGTTTGAACTTTTGGATTCTTTAGGAATCCATGGTAAAGTACTCTCATGGTTTAAAGGATTCCTTGAATCAAGACTCTATCAGGTTAAATTTAAGGATACACTCTCAGCTACTTGGAAAAATCCTTGTGGAGTCCCAAAGGGCTCCCCACTTTCTCCTACACTTTTTAATTTGTATCTTCTTTCATTAGGCTATTGGATGAGCTAATTGGGTCTGAGGTTGTTCAGCTATGCTGATGATATTACAATAGTCATCCCATGTTGTAAAACGCTATCCAACAGTACTCAACTTATTGAGTCTTTGCTAAACACAATGGAATCCTGGATGCAGGAATTCAAATTGAAATTAAACCAGAAAAAAACAAAATTCTTCCTTGTGTGATCACAAAAGATCATTTTTGAACCAATAATTAAGATCAATTCAATGTCATATACTAAAAGCCCTACAACTAAAATCTTGGGGGTTGATCAGTGCTTGACCATGAAAAATCAGACACAGTGGTTCAATAGGATTATTTTACCTTATGGAAACTACGTACCATCAGATCCTACTTCGATGCCACTGCTTTTACAATTTTAGTTCAGACACTACTTCTGAATATACTGGACTATTGTAATATTGTATATTTGACAAGTACTAAGAAAAATTTGGCTAGATTGACCCAGGTTCAGAATACAGCAGTAAGAATGATTTATGGTCTGAGGAAGTATGACCATGTAACCCTCTATTAATGTGAACTGCATTGGCTTCCGGTTGAGGCCTGGGTGATCTTTAAGTTGGGATGTTTATACTATAAAGTTGCTTTTGGTGTTGCCCCATTATATCTTGCCGACAGATTTGTTATTGTGGTGCATGAGAATAGTAGAAAAACAGCAAATAGAGGCAATGGAAACGTCACAACCAGCGAGGGAAAATGAGAGCTTTATTGATTTGAAGTCTTTAAAATGAAGTCCCAACTAGGACCCAGATTCGGCAACATGAGAATAGTAGAAAATCTCATGCCCTATTTACATTCCCTTCAGCCAAGGGCTGTAAAAGTAAGAAACATCATGGGTATTGTCTTTCCTACCAAGCTGCTTAGTATGACAAAGATTTCCATCCATTATTAATTAGATCAACATCTTATGAACATTTCAGAAAACTTTTCTTTTTTCTAAATTTCTGATCAATTAGATTCCTGTATATCATGTTATTCCTCTATTTTTTCATAGCATAATCTTTTGTTAACTGCATTGACCTAACGGCTATGTGGTCTAGAAATCTGCTATTATGTTATGTTATGTTACGTGCCAATTTTCAGAAACCTCTATGTTTTGACATTATTTCAGATTATTGATTGAACCATAGCCACGTCATTCTCTTCTTTGGTTAGGCTGAGAACTTTTCAGCACCCTCCTCATTTCAGTGCTTACAACATAAAGCGTTGATAACATTTATATATTATAGATAGAAAATTATGAGGTTGGCTTTTGAATTACAGGTAGTCTAACTTTCATATGAAAAATATGTCTTTGAAATGCAATCTTTTCATTTACTATTTCAGGATTTCAACTCAACATCTTATACATTGAGTGGACGATGTGCAGCTTTTTCTATATAGGAAACAGAGTGTGCTTTCTACAGTTTTCTGCCAGGCTTTCTAAAACAGGTTTTTACATTGTACAGAATGCATTCTTCACTGTCAGATGCACCAGTGTCAGCTTTGTCTCTCTTGGCTGATGCAATGCTGCCACCACATGGAAAGCATAAGAGACAATGAATTTAAAAAATAAGAATTTCACAAGAGGGCATTGTTAGATACTAAAGGGTCTTAAAACCAGAACACACTATGCTATCAGAACAAAAACTGGTTTGGGGAGAAAGATATGCTTTAACACTGAAGTTTTTTCTGTAGTTACAGGAAGGGGGAGGGGCTAAAATATTGTGCTGATAGAATTTTATTTATTTTTTTTTTTTAATAGAGGGAAAAGCATTCTGCTACAAAGATACAACCAGCTATTAAATAAAAGAGTTATGCATTGATCACTGGGTGGCCTGCACATAATTGCCCCATCCAAAGATTTGTAAAAATTATATTGAAATAATCAGATCTTTTTAAATTGTCAAATGGCCTTACACTGGGCTAGATTCACTAACCTGCCCAATCCGTGCAGGTCCGACAAATTCACCAAACTGCAACATTCAGATGGGGGCAATCGGAGGAACACCCCCATCTGCTAGCATGGATCGCTCTATAGCAATCCCTGCACATGCGCAGACCATCTTTAGATGGTCTGCGCATATGCTGGACCTCCGGCCTGACACTTCTTTTTAAACTTTTTTTACAGCTCGTGGTTTTAACCCGCTTAAAGTCTGCAGGTTAAAACCAAAAAATTATTACTGGGACAAATCTGTATGGGCCAAAAAGTTAAACAATTAATAATTAATAAATACTTTTTAAGCCCCAGGCAGGAAAATTGTGTGTGACCAGCACCAGGTTGAATAACCTAAATAAGTCCTGCCCCGTACATCATCTAGTCTGATGTAAAAGTTACAATCAAAATTGCCAGTGAAACAAACATTCAGTGAGAGTATTGAGAGGGGAAAGAAGGAAAAATCACATATCAAAAACCCATCCCCTGATAGTTAATTCAATTCAAGAGTTCAAAATATAGTCAAAATTTAAAATTTCCAAAAGTGTCTGAATAATATCTACCAAAGAAAATTTTATCTGAGTCATAGAGGGTTCCTGTTACAAGCTGTCATGAACTGTCATGAGGTTTCCTGTCACGAGGCTCTCTTGAAGAAAAGAAGAAGCAACCCTTGGGGGCTAAGCTCAAGGTGAGAGGTCTTTCGGAGAAGCTCAGGACTGAAAGAGGAGGAGAAGCAGCAGCTAAGTCAAGAGGAGAGGCTCAGGGCAGAAGCAAAGGACCTGTGGAGTCACTATTGGTGCCCAGGGCCGAGAAGAGCAGAGGTAGCCCTTTAGAGGGAACTCTGTATCTGATGGTTATAGAGCTCTGTCCAGGGCTAGTAATCTGAACCCCAGCAGGAAACTATCTAACAGGCTACTCTTGAAGAGGAATAAGGCTACCAGAGTGCAATTGGCATTAGTAGCCCAAAAAGGGAGAAGGCTCTCTAGAAGCAGTCAGTGGAAGAGGAAAGTCCTTGGGAGGAAAAAAGTCTTCAGAGCTCAGGGAGAGAGTGCAGGGGTTTACAATGGGAGAAAGCCCAGCTGGCTTGGAAGAACACCAGCCATCTACCCCTAAGAGCTTCAAAGTATGGGTGAGATCTTAGGGACTGGGTAGGGGTGGACTGGACAGGAGAGGAGGGATTTAGGCACACGGTCTCTTAAAAGACTTTGGAAGGAGCTTGCAGCTACAGCTTTGACAAATAGAACTGAAAGAGATTTAAAGATTTTCAAAAGACTAAAACAGTACTGAGAGAGTTGAAAGGTTCAAAAGAATATGAGCTAATTATTTTGGATATCTGAAATATAAACTAATGCTGTTAGGTTAACTGCATACGTACTGTAGCTGCTTATGATAATTGGCTTTTATGATTAAGCCTAAGTACAGGTACATAGTTCAAATAAGCCTGTTTAATTTATTAGCCAACCTAGTTTAAAAAAGTTTTATGGGATTTTTTTCTAGGGGGAGAAGAGGGGGATACCTAAGGTGACCATACGTCCCGTTTTCAACGGGACAGTCCCATTATTGGACCGACCGTCCCGTTGTCCCGAGCCACTGCTTCGGGATGCCGAAATGTCCCGTTTTCAGGGACAGCATCCTGAAGCTGTGTGTGGGGGCAAGGGGACGGTCGTTCCAGCGCCAAACCCCTGCAGTGTTCTCCGCGCCCGGCTAATCCTGCTGCTGCTGCCGATGCTCCTTCCCGGGCTGACTTCCGCATGCAAACTGAACCCATGCTCTGGGCTCTAACGTGTGCGTGCGGGCTTCCCTTCTCTTCCCTCCCAAACCGGAAGTTACGTCCCTGGGGGAGGAGAAGAGAAGGGAAGCTGGCACGCACACGTTAGAGCCTCGGAGCAGGAGTTCACTATGGGCAGCGACGGAGGGAACCTAAGCGAGACACAGAGGGAAGCTTAGAACTTGCTTCGAGTCTTCCTCGCTGCCGGGTCTGACTCCTGCCTACTTTATGTTTCTGCGAAGGCAAGACCCGACAAAAAGGAAGGCCCGAAACAAGTTGTAAGCTTCCCTCCATCGCTGACCTATGGAAGATAGGTCAGCGATGGAGGGAAGCTTGTGACTCTGCTGATGGGAGGGATGGGAAGATAAATGATGCTGCTGCACCCAAGGGGGGGAGGGGGGAATAGAAAACATGCTGCTGCTGCACCCAAGGGGGAGAGGGGAAGAGAAAAGCTGCTGCTGCACCCAAGGGGGGAAGAGGGGAATAGAAAAGCTGCTGCTGCTGCACCCAAGGGGGGAGGGGGAAGAGAAAAGCTGCTGCTGCTGCACCCAAGGGGTGGAGAGGGGAAGAGAAAATCTGCTACTGCGCCCAATTGAGGAGGGGATAGAGGAAAAGGAAGACAAGGGAAGGGAGAGGAGAGGAAAGAGATGCCAAGACCATGGGAGGGAGGGAAAGGAAAGAAGCTACCAGACCATGGAGGGGGGAGATATGTCAGGGTATATGGGGGGAGGGGGAGGAGATAGATGCCAGACCAGGAAGAAGGAAGGAGAGAAAGGAAGAAGCGATGCCAGATAATGGAGTGGGAGGGGGAGATGGAAGGAGATGAGAGAGATTGGAAGGAGATATAGATGCCAGACCATAGGGTGGAGTGGGAAGGAAGGAAGGAAAAGAGAAGAGAGAGATGCCAGAGCATAGGGGAGGGGATGGAGACAAAGACTGGAAGGCAGTGATGGGGACATAGGAAGGAGGAACCGAGGACACTAAGGATATAGGAAGAGGCACTAAGGACATAGGAAGGAGGCACTGAGGACATAGGAAGGAAGGAGGGAGGGAATAGAAAGAGACAATTGTTGGGTCTGAGTGCAGAAAGAAAGAAATGAAAGAAAGGATGCACAGTCAGAAGGAAATGCAATAAGAGACTCATGAAATCACCAGACAGCAAAGGTAGGAAAAATGATTTTATTTTCAATTTAGTTATCAAAATGTGTCAGTTTTGAGAATTTATATCTGCTGTCTATATTTTGCACTATATTTATCTATTTTTCTATAGTTACTGAGGTGACATTGCATATTTTAAAGTCATTTGCCTTGACATCTTTGAAACCCCCCAAATATAAATGATAATTAACATTTTCTCTGCTTATAGTGTGCTTTGTAGTTTTTTTTAATTTTAAGGTTACCATTATGAATTAATATGAAGATATGTGTACATGAAAAATGAATTGAAGAAATTGGGGTCGGGGCTAGGGTGGGATTGGGGGAGGGGCTAGGGTGGGATTGGGGGAGGGGCTAGGCTGGGAATGGGGCGGGGCTAGGGTGGGATTGGGGGCGGGACTGAGAATTAATAGATGTCCCCTTTTGATGAAAAAAATAAATGGTCACCTTAGGGATACCACTCACTAACACTTCTTTCCCCCAGGTGAAGGGACTAACCGAGTGAGGAACCTACAGAGACTGCTTTCAGGAGACTCCAGCCAGGTTGGTCATACATTTACTACTATTAATTATTTCTATAGATCTACCAGACATATACAGCGCTGCACAGAATCACAAAGAAAAAGACAGTCCCTGCTCAAAGAGCTTTCAATCTAAACAGACAAGACAGACAAACAGGATATCAAGGATACAGTTAAGGGGGACTGTTAATCTGCTGGCTGGGTTGGAGTGCAGAGGGGAGTAGGGTCAAGGTTTAAGGCAATATAAAAAAGGTGGATTTTCAGTCTGCTTTTAAACAAGTTAAGGGAAGGGGCTTGGCAGACAGAGTCGGGTAATTTATTCCAGGCATGGGGGCAGCTAGATGAAAGAAACAAAGTCTGGAATTGGCAGTAGAGCAGAAGGGTACTGCTAAGAGCAGCTTATCTGATGAATGGAGTTACCTGGAAGGTGTATAAGGAGAGATATTGAGAAGCAGCAGAATGAACACACTTGCAGGTCAGCAATAGGAGCTTGAACTGTAATGCGAAGGTGGATAGGGAGACAGTGAAGTGATCTCAGGAGAAGGGGTGACATGAGTGTAGCCAGGTTGGTAGAAGATGAGTCGTGCAGCAGAGTTTTGCACAGATTGCAGGGGGGAGAGGCGGCACTGCGGGAGACCAGTTAGAAATCAATTGCAGTAATCTAAGCATGAGGTTACAAGAGTGTGGACAAGGGTCCATTATGTGCATTATACACATAAACATTTTGAAAATTAGCGGTTATATGTGTTTGGAGTGTGTGGCACAGGGGTTAGAGCTATAAATCCCTCACTGCTCCTTGTGATCCTGGGCAAGTCACTTAATCCCCTCATTGCCCCAGGTACACTAGATAGAGTTTGAGCCCACCGGGACAGATAGGGAAATATGATAAAGTACCTGAAGAATGCAAAACGCTTCCAATACCTTCAGTGTACTGACACTGAGAGTCTTACAGGGTAAGGAAAAAATGGCGCTATGAGCTTTTTTCCAGTGTTTATACCGGAGATTATAGTTTTGTGGTTTTGGTTCTGCAAATACCTGCATAACTTACACATGCATATTACAAACAGATCCCACTTATACACATAACTTCTGGAACATTGCAAGTTATGTTCATCTCTGCTACACTTAGGTGTACAAATTCTATAACCAATGGCGTACTTAGGGTATGTGGCACCCGGGGCCCATCATTTTTTGACACACACCCCCATGTAAAAAAATATTTTTTGTAATAACCATGAAAAATAAATGGTCATAATAGAAACAGGCACTGAAAATTTTCTTTTATTGAACCTCATATATGTAACCATTAATCCAAACATAACATAAATCATGTCTGAATTGTCATGACATCAGAAGTACATATGGAGTAGTTGCAGGTGATGCTTGGGACAATTCTGATTGTGTTAGTTTGGTTTTATGTGTTTTTTGAATAGAAGGGTTTTTATTTCTTTTTGAAGGTTTTGTAGTTTGTGGTCGAGGTCAATAGGTTGTAGAGTTGGGGGTCGAGCGATGTTCAACTGCTTCATCCACTGAATCCAGACAATAAAAATGAAATAATTGGAATAAATAGAAAACTAGGAGACATTAAACAATGGCTTAGCTCAAACATGTTAGCCCTAAACATACAAAAATCCAAAACATTATTTTTCCCTTGGAAAAAAGATATAAACTTAAATGCTCCGTTTACTCTAGATAACGTTCAATTAAATTCAGTAAGATCCCTAAAAATATTAGGTGTTACAATAGATGATAGGTTATCTTTCCATGAACACATTACTAACACTGTCAGAACATGTTTTTTCAAATTGCGTATGATCCGCTCAATTGCCAAATTTTTAGAGCCAAAATCACTAAACATATTGATTCATTCATTAATTATTTCAAAAGTTGATTACTGTAACTCTTTATTAATAAATGTCACCCAAAAAGAGAAAAAACGTCTTCAAATAGTTCAAAATACTGCTATCAAATTAATACACAACCGCAAAAAATTTGACCATGTTACACCACTCTTGATTGAGTCACATTGGCTTCCTATTGCCCATCGCATTACTTTTAAAATCTTACTTTTAGTTTTTAAAACATTGACTACAAATGAACCCCAATTTATTAATAGATTTTCCACATAGTACGTCACGCTCTTTAAGATCCACCAATCAAAAACTCTTAACAGTTCCATCACTAAAAGTCATTGGAACTCGTCGCCCTGACATTTTTTCTGTAATAGCCCCACAATTATGGAACAGTTTGCCCCAGTATCTTGGAGTAGAAAATGATCTGAAACAGTTTAAAAGCAGCTTAAAGAGTTTCCTTTTTAAAGATGCGATTAATTTATAAGCTTAACTAAGGATTATTATCAAATTTTTCCTTTTTTATCTTTTAACTAGCTGATGATCCGGCGTTGCACGGGTATTTAATTATAGCAATAACACTGTAAATGGATTCAAATAAAGATACTTTATAGTGGTGAATGAAATTATTTTTTTACAGCTTTATAAAAAGTACAATATTCAAATTATAATGTGAAATATTTGACAAAATGAATACAATACAACTAACACAAAACTTGATTATAAACAACATTTTTAGTTTCAACTCCAGGAGCAAGAACATATAAATTCTTGGGTGAACCCACCCTTGAGCAAGCAACATAGAGTTGACCATGGGAAAAACAGGGGGATCTTAAATCCACTCCACAGTATGTAATAGTCTGTCCCTGTGATTTGTTGATTGTGATAGAGAATGCAAGTCTCACTGGAATTTGCAAGCTCTTAAACTGAAAAGGAAGATGTGTTGCAAGTTTCGTTCAAATCGGGCAAGCCGTTTTTGCGTTGGCAGCTTTTTGCAATTTTTCCATTGACATGAATGGGTGAAATCAGATTTTCTGTTTGTAGCTCCGCCCACATGTGCAGGTGGGCCACGAGACCCCCAGAACATATCACCCCAGGTGGTTAGGGATCTGCATAGCAAGTTTAGTTCAAATCGGGCAAGCCATTTTTGCGTTGGCAGATTTTTACATTTTTGCCATTGACATGAATGGGTAAAATCTGATTTTCAGGTTGTAGCTCCGCCCATGTGTGCAGGTGGGCCGCGAGCCCCCCAGAACATATCACCCCAGGTAGTGAGGGATCTGCATACCAAGTTTCGTTCAAATCGGGCAAGCCGTTTTTGCGTTGGCAGCTTTTTACATTTTTTCCATTGACATGAATGGGTGAAATCTGATTTTCTGTTTGTAGCTCCGCCCACGTGTGCAAGTGGGCCGCGAGACCCCCAGAACATATCACCCCAGGTAGTGAGGGATCATCATACCAAGTTTCGTTCAAATCGGTCAAGCCGTTTTTGCGTGATCGCGGCACATACATACATACCTCCGATTTTATATATATAGATTTCCCCGTTATCTCCCCTACCTGTTGTTTTTTACCATTTATGTTCTTTTTTATATATACGATTGTAGTTCTACCCTTTCTTTCCCCATGTATCTGTTAGTTTGTATGACTTTATTTATTATTTTGTATGATAATGTGTCAAATTTATGTATCCTTTTATAATTAATCTGATGTATCTATTTTTTATCTGTAAATCGCTTAGCAAATTAAATTAAGTCATTCAATAAGTCAAAAATAAACTTGAAACTTGAGGTTGTCAAACAGTTTTTTTTCTTTTGATGATTTTGGTTGGAGGGTGTGTAAATGGTGTGCGAGTTCTCCTATGTCTGATTGAAGTGGATTTAATTATTTAGCTGAAGAAATTAGTTACCCCCCCCTCCCATTCCACACACATTATAAAAAACACGGATAAGTTCCCAGAAAAAAAATACATTAAAATAAAAAGTGAAAACAAAGGCCCCTACAGATGAGAACATAACATAAGAATAGCCTAACTGGGTCAGACCAATGGTCCATCATGCCCAGTAGCCCAATCCAGGTCACTAGTACCTGGTCAAAACCCAAAGAGTAGCAACATTCCATGCCACCAATCCAGGGCAAGCAGACACTTTCCCCATGTCTTAATAACAGACTATGGACTTTTCCTCCAGGAATTTGTCCAAACCTTTCTTAAAATCAACAATGCTATCTGCTTATACCATAATTTCTGGCCACTTCATTTTTAAGCTTAGATCTTTCCTTCCAAACAGAGACCTTGCTAGATGTCAAATACAGAAAGAACAATGTAACTTCACAAGGACTTAGCTGTGCAGGAAATGTGAATCTCCTCATACACCCACCATATAGTGCAAAAATGTGCAAAGGTCTGGTTTTTTCTTTCGATCATTACACAGCCTAATGCCACACAAGCAGCGCTGTTACAAACATATTCTGAAGGTCAATGCTAAGGTTAACAAAGTTTCCTTCCTTGGACCAGAAGGAGATACTGACAAACCACTGGAAGAGATCCCAAAACAACTACCCAGGCACAACACCCAAAGACCCACTCAGTGTGTGAACCAGTTGAATGGAGTGGACTAACTGGGAGGTGGAAATGGGCCCGGAGTTTGCTCAGCAGAATTTCCCAGACCACCTCTTCCTCTCAACACATTGACACGCTGCCGCCACCATCACCACCATTAGGAACACCTCACCGGGTAGGCCAGCAATGCTTATAAACTTTATAAAACACATTATTATATCTTAAATAATAAAATGCTAGCCCGCGCATGCGCAGTAGCGAAACGTGTTCCCTGATCCCTTTTCTGTAGTGGTGTGGCTGCACGACTGCGCATGCGCGCTTAGTACGTCATTGGCAGAAGACGAACCGTCACAGAGCGAGTGAACACCGAGTCCTGTGGCACATCCGGATTGTGAGCAGTCCTGCCTTCGGTCCTGTCCCTGTTAAACCGGCTGGCAATAACAAAGTCAGATGCCATGGGTTCTTCCCTTTTGCCAAATTACTAAAGGCTCTGCCGGTCTCGATCCTGAGGGGCGGGATCGAGACTGGCAGAGCCTATAGCAATTTAGCAAGAGGGAAAGCCCCCGTGATGTCTGGCTTCGTTATTGCCAGCCGGTTTAGTGGGACCGAGACAGGACCGAAGGCAGGGCTGCTCACAATCCAGATGCACCGCTGGCTCATCACTCCCCCCAACTTCCAGCAGCCGCCAAACAATGCCTTCCTCCCTGCCATGATCCTCAAGGCTTGAACTGCAAGTTTGAGAATGAGGGAGAGAACAACGCAGCCAGACGGACCGTGGGAAGGGAAAGGGGGGGGAGGAGGGTTTCGAGGGAGCCAGCTGGCCGCATAAATTATTTTCATTTCAAATCTGCCGCCGCCACCGCCGCGGCTCCTCTCTCATCTTCCGACATAATATAAGTGCAGCTCATGAGAGGAGCCGCGGCGGCGGCTTTGAAAACGGCTCCCTTAGTTCTTCGCTGCATTTTTTTTTTTAAGTTTAAAATTGCCGCCGTGGCTCCGCTCACGATCCAGGCCTGTGTCAGAGAAGGCTTCCGATGCAGGCCGGATCGTGAGAGGAGCCGCGTAGGCATCTTTAAACTTAAAAAAAAAAATCCAGAAAAGAACTAAGGGAGCCGTTTTATCTCCATGCTGCTACGAAGGAACAGGTGAGGGGGAGGGAAATGCTGATGTTGATGCACAGGGAGCAGGCAGGCATGGCAGGCAAGCAGGGGGAGAGGGAAAGGGGCTGCTTTGGGGGTAGGGGTCTGCTGGGGACACACAGCAGTCAAGGGCAGGAGATCACAGAACATGCAGGCATGGCTCAACAAGGGGAGAGGGAAAGGGGGCTGCTTTGGGGTGAGGGGTTTGCTGGGCCAGACAGCAATCATAGGGGGGAAACAGAAGGGGGCCACGGAGCAGGCAGGCATGGCACAAAAGGGGGCAGGGGCATTGGGAAACGGGGCTGCTTTGGGGGGAAGGGTGTTCTGGGGGCACACACCAATCATGCCGGGGAAGAGAAGGGGGCCACAGAGAGATAGGCAGGCATGGCGCAATGGAGAAATACAGGCAGGCAGGGTGCAAGACAGAGACACAGACAGAAAGAATGACAGACAGACAGACAGCATCCAAGCATAGAGAGAGAAAGGAAAAAAAAAACAGTCGTCTATTCTAGCACCCGTTGGACAGGGGGAGAACGAAAGAGATGCTGATGGACAGGGGGTTGAAGAAAAGGAACGGAGGACTAATGTTGGACAGGGGGAGAAGGAAAGAGGTGCTGCTGGACAGGGGGGAGGTAAAACAAAGGGAGAAGGGCTGCTGCTGCATAAGGAGAGCAGTGAAGGGGTGGTGGTGGACACAGGGGAGGTAAAAGGAAGGGAAAATGGACAGGGGGAGCAGGCAAGGGGTGGTGATGGACAGCCAAGGAAAAAGAAAGGCAGAAAGAAAAAAAGCGGCTAAGGAGAGAGAGAGAAAGAAATAAAGACAGACACACACACATATGTTCTAGCACCCGTTAATGTAACGGGCTTAAAGACTAGTTTTCTTATAAAGCACTGAACTCTCCGACATCCTCAGCCTTGCCATTCACAAAAATAGAAGGAAGAAAAGTTCCTGTTTCCTGCTGTCTCATGTCCCCGGCCTATACAATATTTTTCTTCTGCAGACCCTTCAAAAGTCTGACAAATCCTCGTTTCACTTGCATTATAAAGTACTGAGGATGCCATTTCTCTCCAATCCCAGGTCCTAAAGTCTAAGACAGTAGCGCCAACTAGTGCTGCCCGATTCAAGAAAAAAAAAAAATTCAATTCGATTCAGCCTATTGAATTGGTTTATCGATTCAACTTCCCTGCCCAATTGGGTGTTTGTTTGTTTTTTCAAAGATCCTGGTGGGTTTATTTTATAGCTTTTTCACCCCCCTTTGGCTTCTCCTAACCACACTGGCGCTGTGGTGTAAATAAAATAAAGAAACAAAAAGGACTTTTCCTCTCTGTTAAATCCTAGCTCATGTTTGCAGTCTAACACTAGCTCTGGCAGGATACACATTTCAAATCTGACATATTGTAATCACAAAACAGAAAATAAAATTAGTTTTTCTACCTTTTGTTGTCTGGTTATTTTTCAAATCTTGTTGGTCCAAGGCTCTGGTTGTCTTCTGATAACTTGCTTGCCAGGGTCTCCTTCTTTCTTCTTTCTCCGTGCTAACCATCCATCTGCCATCTCTGTCCTCCCCTTCCGTTTCTCTTCCCTCCCCCAGATGTCTGGCATCTTTTCTTTTTTTGTCTCCCTCCACAGATCCACCTTTTCTTAACTACCCTTTCATCCAGCATCTGTCCTTCCTTCCCCACCACCCCAGGGTCCACCATCTCTCCCTTTCTTTTCCCAACTACCCTCCTATCCAGTATCTCTATCCCCCCTTCCACACCACCCCTTGTGTCCAACTTCTCTCCCTTTCTGTTCCTTCCCTCTCTAAAAACCATGGTCCATCATCTCTCTCCCTCTTCTCTATTTTCAGACCCATTATTTCTTCCCACCCAAAGTCCGGCATATGCGCGTCTCTTTGAACCCCCCCATTCCCTTCGTGTATTTTTACACCAGGGACCCCCTCTCTGAAGGCATGTCACCCCCCTTAAAGGTCTGCATCCCACCCCTGAAGGCCTGCACTCTCCCCCGAAGGCCTGCACCCTCCCCAAAGGCCTGCACCCCCCTTGAAGGCCTGCATCCCCTCTTGAAGGCCTGCCTGTCCCCCCCCCTTGAAGGCCTGCCTGCCTGATCCCCTTGAAGGCCTATCCCCCCTTGAAGGCCTGTCCCCCTCCTTGAAGGCCTGCACCCCTCAAAGTCCTGTCCCCCCTTGAAGGCCTGCCTGTCCCCACACTTGAAGGTCTGTCCCTCCCTTGAAAACCTGCCTGCCTGTCCCCCCCCCTTGAAGACCTGTCCCCCCTTTGAAGGCCTGTCTGCCTGTCTCCCCTTTGAAGGCCTTCCTGTCCCCCCCTTGAAGGCCTGCCTGCCTGTCACCCCCCCCTCCCCCTTGAAGGCCTGCCTGCCTGCCCGCCCGCCCCACCCCGAAGGACCGCTAGCCCCCCTGGCCTCCATGCACCACCTATGAAGCACCCGCAGCGGGATCGCGATGTCAGCAATCCCTGCGCTGCTTCAGAGCTGCTTCCTGCGCTGCGGTCCCGCCCCTCCTCTGACGTCAGAGGAGGGGTGGGACCATGGCGCAGGAAGCAGCGCCGAAGCAGCTCAGGGATTGCTGATATCGCGATCCCGCTGCCGGCTGCTTCTTGGTGGTGCAGGGAGGCCAGGTGGGCGAGCAGTCCTTCGGGGGTGGGGGGAGACTGAACAGCAAGGCCGGGAGCACCCCCTCAGGGCTTTCACCCGGGGCGGACCGCCCCCCCCACCCCCCCTTAGTACGCTACTGTCTATAACTGGTCTATGTGTGAGCTCCTAAATGTTAAGAACATAAGAACTGCTGCTGTTGGGTCAGGCCAGTGGTCCATCTTGCCCAGCAGTCCGCTCACGCCCTAACTGAGACTAGCCCTACCTGAGTACGTTCCGGTTCAGCAGGAACTTGTCTAACTTTGTCTTAAATCCCTGGAGGGTGTTTTCCCCTATGACAGACTCCGGAAGAGCGTTCCAGTTTTCTATCACTCTCTGGGTGAAGAAGAACTTCCTTATGTTTGTACGGAATCTATCCCCTTTCAATTTTAGAGAGTGCCCTCTCGTTCTCCCTACCTTGGAGAGGGTGAACAACCTGTCCTTATCTTCTAAGTCTATTCCCTTAAAAAAAATAAAAATAAAAAAAGCAACTTATACTGCTATTCTATAATGGAACCTAGGCACCTAGATTCCATTTTAAAATAGGCTTCTACCAGGCACTTATGGTACAGGATCCGTATTTTCAGAGACACGCATAGTGGGAACAGCCATTGTACAAAAAGTACAGCTACCTCCGAAAAAGAAGCAGTATCAAAAAGGGGTTGTGCATGTAAGTAAGTATCAGATTTGGCAAAACTGCAAAGCCAGTGGGGACAATTAAGAAGCCGATTCCCCAAACTTTCTTTTTGCTGTCTAGGGTGGTTTTGAACACCAGAGAGGTTAGTGTAATTCCCCTATCAGTCACTCCTCCTGCCCCAACTACAACAAGCATTTAGATGATAGTTGTGAGAGGAGTAGCCTAACAGTTGGTACAGCAGGCTGTGCTCCTAGAGAACTGGGCTCAATTCTAATGGCAGCTCCTTGTAACCCTAGGAAGAAATCTAACCCTCCATTGCCCCAGGTATATAAGAATATAAGAATAGCCTTACTGAGTCAGACCAATGGTCCATCTAGCTCAGTAGCCTGTCCTCACGGCGGCCAATCCAGTTCACTAGTACCTGGTAAAAACCTAATGAGTAGCAACATTCCATGCTACTGATCCATGGCAAGCAGTGGCTCCCCTATGTCTGTCTCAATTACAGACTATGGACTTTTCCTTCATAAAATTGTCCAAACCGTCTTTAAAATCAGCTACGTTAACTGCTCTTGCCACAACCTCTGGCAACGCGTTCCAGAGCTTAACTATTCTCTGAGTGAAAAAATATTTCTTCCTATTGGTTTTAAAAGTATTTCCCTGTAACTTCATCAAGTGTTCCCTAGTCTTTGTAATTTTTGATGGAATAAAAAAAATCAATCCACATGTACCTGTCTATTCCACTCAGAATTGCTCCGAAAAGAGAAGATGAAACTTCTATCTACGTGGGTGTAGTCTAAAGACCTCTGACTCAATCACAGCAAATTGATAAAGATCTGATTGCAGATATCCAAAAGTTTGGAAAGGTGCTGCTGTTGGGTGACTTCAATCTGCCGGATGTGGATTGCAAAGTTCCATCTGTGGAATCGGAAAGAAGTAGGGAGATTGTGGATATCTTTCAAGATCTCTGGGGATCTGATCTGCAAACCACCAAACAATGTTCCTACTCCCACCTCATACTGAGCCACTGGAATCTTTGGGGGCAATCAATTCCAGTGGCTCGGTATGAGGTGGGAATAGGAATGTTGTTTGGCGGTTTGCAGTTGAAGGGCGCAATGGGGGGGGGGAGAGTTGAAGGTGCAATGGGGGAAGAGTGTGGCGTAGTGGGGGGGGGGGGGAGAATGTGGTGCGGTGGTTAAAAGCTACAGCCTCAGCATCCTGAAGTTATGGGTTCAAACCCATGCTGCTCCTTGTGACACTGGGCAAGTCACTTAATCTCCCCATTGTCCCAGGTACATTAGATAGATTGTGAGCCCACTGGGACAGATAGGGAAAAATACTCGAGTACATAAATAAACTCATGTAAACCATTCTGAGCTCTCCTGGGAGAATGGTATAGAAAATTGAATGAATAAATAAATATTTCACCTTGGGAGCGGAGGGACCTCTTCAGCACATACGAAGGAAGCTTAGCTGTCACATAGTCTGTTGCCATGTCGGGCAAGGATTTGAATGCTAGCATCAGGCCCTTGAAGACACAATGTTTAGTTACAGGCAGCTAGTGAGCTGCAGCTAGAGCCTGGGAGACAGGTTCACAGCCACAGAAGGTTTTTAGAAGTCTGATTGCCGCATTTTGTACATGCTGGAGATGTCATATGCTCTTTGCCATGAGACCGTTGATTAGCATGTTGCAGTAGTCCATGCAGGAGAGGACTAAGACATAGAGTAGCTGAGTGAAACCAGACTCAGAAAGTAGTTCCATATTCTTCAGAGTTGTCACAGGTAGTAAAATGAGGAAGATACCACCTGAGAGATGTGGTTGGAAAGCAATAGATTGGAGTCAAGGAGTATTCTTATGCTACGCGCTTGGTCTTTTGCAGTTATGGTAGTTGAGTCCCAGTATGGCAAGCGACGGATGTAGTTGCAGTGTTCTTTGTCGATCCAAAGGAGTTCCATTTTGGAGGCGTTTAGTTGTAATTTGTTGATGTGCATCTAGTTATTGATTTCCAAGAGGCAGTTTAGGAGCTTTGCAATCTGAGCATCAAGGGTTTTTTCCTACCAGAAGGTACAGTTGGATGTTATCTGCAAAGGAGTGAATCTGTATTTGATATTTGCAGGCTATGTCTAGGACAAGTCTAATGTAGAGATTGAATAATAGAGGGGATAGCAGAGCCCCCTGTGGAACACTGTATTTGATCGATTTCAGTTTCGATAGCATGTCATTGAGCAGAATGCTTTGGGATCTGTTATTCAGGAGGGAGGTGAACTATTGTAGCTCAATGTCTTTGATACCAATTTCAGAGAGCCGTTCAATGAGGAGAGGATGATCAATAGTGTTGAAAACCACACTGAAATCCAGCAGCTCCAGAAGGACATCAATACCCTTGTCCATGAGAATCCAGCAATGTCGAGAAGGACGGTTTCAGTACTGTGGAATTTACTGAGTCCTGAGCACCTTGGAGTAGGTATAAATGTTAAGACAGGGATTTGTTAAAGTACATATGTATTTTCATTCCAAAGAGGAAGTGTATTTGCAATTTATAAAGCCTTCCAAAACATTGCACCTTCTTCAAATCTTCATGTGCTGGATGTATAATGTATAAGCACTTCCTTTTCTAAAACTGATCCCTATCCCTGAAATTTTATAAAGTTGGGCACCAAATTTTATGCTTGGCATGCAAATTTTGAAGATTTATTTTCAAGAATGTGGATGTGAAATGAAATTGTGTGGAAATAAATATAAATCTGCACTAAATTAGTAGAATATATTTGCACTAAATAAATATTGAGAAAATTTGTAAAAAATGAACAATGGATCAATGATGCACCGGGAAAGGGAAGGCCCACCATTCTGAAGAGGCCGGCATGCCAGCCAGAGGAAGCAAATATCCCTCTGGCTGGCCTTGCTTTTAAAGGTAAGAAGGGTTTGGGGGATGGGGGTTTGAGGGATCATGGGTTCGGAGGATGGAGTGCTGGCAGGAGGGATTGGGCATCTCTCCTGCTGGGGATTGTTTTGCAGTTTGCAGCAGGAGGGAGTAGGCATGCCATGGACAGTGTGGGGGGTTTCATGGATGGCGGTGGGAGGGAGTGGGCATCTCTCCTGCCAGCCAACTTGTGGTGTGGTTTGGAGTTTCCCTGGTACAGCTGCTCATCTGATCACAGCAGGGAGATTTCCTTGAAACAATCAGTTTAGCGGCTGTGTCTAAATGAAATGTAGGCCAGCATTTCAATGGCCTACATTTAAGGTGCCTATCACGGCCCTGGGGAGACACCTAGGGCCACTTAAGCTCACCTAAGACCACTTTTAGGCAAAACAACACCCATGAGCAGCCTTGGGTGAGCTTAAGCATCCCTATGTGTCTCCCTCAACCACGACAAATGCCTACAATATAGGCGGCCTACCTTGGGGTTGTTTGTTTTGCTTTTTTTAGAAAATATGCATCCCAATTGGCTGGTTAGACAGTGGTAGCATGCCTACTGCTGCTTACAATTGGGATGCCATTTATAGAATATGGCCCTAAGTGTATAGCCCTTGATGGAGACTGACCCATCTTTGATGGTTGAGCTGAGAACTTTTCAGCAGCCCCTCAGTAGCATGGAATGTTGCTGTTTTGGGGGGGTTTCTGCTAGGTACTAGTGACGTGGATTGGCCACTGTGAAGTTGGGTGATTGGGCTAGATGGAGCATTGGTCTGACCCAGTAAGGCTATTATGTTCTTACGTACTGTATATAGACAGCAGGTAATTTCAGTAAACATCTATAAAGCTGAGAGATTTAATTTAGGAAAGTCTTTTTGCTAGCCTAAACTGAATGGATTGGCTATATGGATTGTGTTTGAATATTGTTCTATGTACTGTAGATAGTGTCAAGACATTTAGAAGGACTTTGGGTTGTAATATCCATATAATGCCACTTGAAATCCATGAGTAGGGTATAATGCATATTTTTAGAGGCTGCAGCTAAACATATAAGTCCCTTTGAATAATAGGTCCTTTATTTTTAAATGTGTTAATGAACCAAATTTATGCTGATAAATGTACTTCCTTAGTAAACTTTCTTCATTTATAATAGCTCAGCTTCCATGAAATGCCAACAGCTAATTTTATTCTAAAGCTTCTATTAAAGAGAGAGAGAGAGAATAACAAATTTATCAAAGTTTCAGCTGCAGATATTGCAAATAGCATAAAAGCCCCCTTTTTACCTTCCATGTTGAGTGGAGTTCCTTTCTCTCCTTCTATCATGATTTTGAGAATTTGTTGAATATTTTCTACCTGAAATTTTCCAACTAGAAACAGAACTGAAATATATCAAAGTGATATTTAGATCTCCTGAGAGAAAATAAATGCCAAGTTTTCTTTCTGTCCAACTAACTGACAAGTCAGCATTGTAGTGACAATATAAGTAAAACCCTGTAGTTCTTAAATATATGTTTTAGCACAAGAAAAAAAAAATTCTTGATGCATTTAAGATACACTGGATCATGTCTTAATTAGAGCAAGCCTCAGCAGGGGTTTCTGTTATATAAACCATTATATATTATTTATTTTCATTGTTCAAAGTTATCTGATTCTGTTCCCAGGCTTCTCAGTTCACTTGTAACTAATAATTCCTGTTACCCATACTGATGGCCACTGTTTGGACTTAATCTTCCTTGAAATCTGTACTCTGTCCTTCATGTCTATCCCTCAGACACCCCATCTGATCATTACCTCATCTTATTCTCTGTGTCTCTATTGATTTTTTTTCAATGCACCTTCCTCCTTCTACAAATAGCAATCTCAGTATAGTCTAGGGCAGGGGTGTCCAATGTCGGTCCTCGAGGGCCGCAATCCAGTCGGGTTTTCAGGATTTCCCCAATGAATATGCATGAGATCTATTTGCATGCACTGTTTTCAATGCATATTCATTGGGGAAATCCTGAAAACCCGACTGGATTGCGGCCCTCGAGGACCGACATTGGACACCCCTGGTCTAGGGGGTATCACCCAATCTATTGTTGCTAAAAGTTTCACCCTCCACTAGGTGAGCAATGACAAAATATTGGGTTCTCCAAACATTTACTGTGATTAAAAAAAAGAAATATTATACTGCAATTTTTTTGTGTGTTTTAAACCATTCAATATATTTTGAAGAAGGAAGAAAATTATTCAGAATTGTTGAAATGGCAGAAGATTGCAATGATTTGTAAAAAGATTTTAAGAGACTGGCATCTAAATGCCAGATGAAATTTAAGTTGAAGAAGTACAAAATAATGCATATAGTGGAAATAATTCCAACTATAAAATGATAGGTTTGGAGTAGAGCTGGATCCAGGCATAGACAAACTAGGAATTGGGGGAGGGGGGGAGCTGTCAGATAGGCTCAGAACTCAGAGGTTATCATTGGATTGCACAGATAAAGAGGGTCATTTTAAATAGTGTGTCTAAGTCCAACTTTGGACATCCTGAGAAGTAAGTCCAAAATCTGAATTCTGAAAAAGTCCATTTTTGAAACTGCTAGACGTACATTTTTTTGTTTGTTTGTTTTTTCAAAAATTGCCTACTTATCTTGGCCATCGGGATGTCCAACCTTAGAATGCCTAACTTTCTTGGGCATTTTCAACTATAAAAACATCCAAGTTCAAAATGACAGATCCAAACTATTTGGATGTGGCAGGGGTCAGCGTTGTTATGGACTGCTCATACAGACATACCAACAGAGCAGCGGGGCACCTTGGAAGGCACAGCTGTAAACTTCACATAAAGAAATACATCTCACCATAACCCCACTTATAATGTATGGTGAGCCTTCCAAAACGCCCCCAAACCTACTATACCCACCTATCTATCATCCCATTAGTCCTTGTGGCTGCAGGTGGTACCTATATAATAATAATAATAATAATAATAAATAATAATTTATTTCTTATATACCGCTATACCTTGAAGTTCGAAGCGGTTTACAATAAAGATACATTTGACAGTACATGGGATAGAAACGGTTTACAATAAAGATACATTTAGTTAGTACATGGGATGCAAGTGGTTTACATTAAAGATTCATTTTGTCAGTACATGGGATACAAGTGGGTTAGAGTAAAGATATATTTGTCAGTACATGGGATACAAGTGGGTTACAGTAAAGATATATTTTGTCAGTACATGGGATACAAGTGGGTTACAATACAAGTAGTTTACTATCAAGGTGCATTTTGTCAGTGTAAGGGATACAGGTGGGTTACCATCAGTACATGGGTTACAATAAAGATACGTTTTGTCAGTACATGGGGTGCAGGTGGGTTACAATAAAGATACATTATGCCACCTTATGAGATTCAAGGTGGAAAGTATAATTAGTTTTGGGCCTTGGAATTAGGGGGAGAGGTGGAAGGGTCATGGTGAGGAAGAGTTGGGTATGGGAATTTAGAATTTGTTAAACAGTCGAGTTTTCAGGGATTTTCTAAAGTCTGCGTATGTAGTGGTCTCAAGTACTATATGGCAGTATAGTAGGATTTTGGTAGGTTTTGGTGGGCTGACACTTTCCAAAATAAATGTATTAGTTAGAATGGCTTATAGGCCCGGGTCCTCCTTTCTGTGGCTCAATAGCCCAGTCACCAGGCTACTAAAGACATGCTGGATGTTGATTGGGATATCCCTATTGTGGGGTCTTCTAAAAGTAGGGAAATCCTGGATTCTCTACAAAAAGAACAGTTCCAGCAGTTAGTAATGGAACCCATGTGGGTTGGAGTCATACTCAACTTACCCCCTCTTTTACAAAGGTGCGCTAAGATTTTTAGTGCGCACTAAATATTAGCGCGTGCTAAACATGCACTAAGCGCTAACGTGTACATGTTATCCTATGGACGCATTAGCGATTAGCGCATGTGTTGATTTAGCATGTGCTAAATCCACGCTAAAACGCTTAGCGTGCCTTTGTAAAAGAGTGCTTACAAATGGGAAATGTGTTTCTGATGTTATAGTGGATGATCATCTGGTATCCAGTGATCACTGTATGGTACGGTTTAATATTAAGACAGGTATAGAGAGGGCTCATTCAAAAGTAAAGGTTAAAAAAACTAACTTTGTTCAGATGGGGGATTATATCAAGGAATTGTTGTCTGGATGGCAATGTCTGGAAGGAGTAGAAATGCAGTGGGCAATGCTGAAAGGAGTTATTGTAAAGGCAACAAACCTTTATGTGAGGCAAGTAAATAAAAATAAGAGGAAAAGAAGGTTGCTTTGGTTCTCAAAAGTAGTAGCTGAGAAAATAAGGAATATGAGGTTAGCTTTCATAAACTACAAAACATTGCAGAAAGAGGAAGACAGGCAAAAATATCTGGAAAAGATAAGAGATGCTGGTCGAGTAGTCAGGAAAGCAAAGATAAAAATGGAAGAAAAAATAGCTGACATGGTAAAATGGGGAGACAAGACATTTTTTTAGATATATCAGTGATAGGAAGAAATGCAAAAGTGCATTGTGAGACTCAAAAGTGAAGGGAAGAAATATATAGAAACTGATAAAGAAAAGGCTGAATTGCTTAACAAATATTTTTGGTCTCTGTTCATGGTTGAAGTGCCAGGAACAGGACCACAGAAGACAAACATGAATAGGGATGGAGTAGTGGTAGTCCCTGATTGATTTTCAAAGGGTTGTGTTTGTGAGAAGCTAGCTAAATTAAAGGTAGACAAAGCAATGGGGACTGATGGTGTATATCTGAGGGTGCTGAAGGAACTTAGGGAAGTTCTGTTGGCTCTGCTAACTTACCTTTTCAATGCTTCTCTAGATTCGGGAGTGGTACCAGAGGACTTGAGAAGGGCGGATGTGGTCCCTCTATACAAAAGTGAAAGTAAGGAAGAAGTAGGGAATTCCAGACCAGTGACTTCTGCGGTAAGCAAATTAATGGAAATGATTTTAAAATAGAGAATGGTGAAGTTTCTGGAATCTGGTGGATTACAGAACTAGAAGCAATATGGATTCACTAGAGGTAAGTCTTGTCAAACAAATCTAATCAATTTCTGACTGGGTGACCAGAGAATTGGATAGAGGGGAGGGAGTTTGCTAGATATGATATATTTAGATTTTATTAAAGCCTTTGACAGTGTTCCACACAGACATCTAATAAATAAACTAAATTCCTTCGAGATGGGCCCCAAATAGATAGGCTAGGTCAGGTACTGGTTGAGTGAAAGATAACAGAGGGTAGTGGTCAATGGCGATCACTCTAAGGAAAGGGATGTTGCCAGTGGTGTACCTTAAGATTCTGTTCTTGGCTTTGTTCTTTTTAACATTTTTAAAAGTGATATTGCTGAAAGGCTGTCAGGTAAGATTTGTCGCTTTGTGGATGATACTAAAAACTGCAATAAAATAAACACTCTGGATGGTATGAATAACATGTTTCTATGTGTGGTACTCCACTAGGATTTCCTATACCATGTGCTGCTGTTCTGGAGACAGATATGTACTGTTTCATTCAGATCTTTGTGGGGTGGGAGATTGTCAGTGACCATGGGGGGGGGGAGGGGGGTATAGGGGATCATTATCTAATCCCTCCAGTGGTCATTTAGTTAGTTTGGGTATCTTTTTAACATTTAGATACTTTTAAAATAGGTCTAGCTCCAAACATCTTAGTTCCATCCTGGATGTCTTAGGAAAGGTTTGATTATTGCTGCAAGACATCAAAGTCTAACCACACCCAAGGCCTACCCATATCAAACCTCCAGCATTCTCCCCTCAAATTTTGGACACATAGTAGCTGATTTGCCTAGCAAGATGTCTAGAAAGTCAGTTTCAAAAATTAGCACCTGGACATTTTGGTGATTAAGATGTCCAAGTGTTGATTTATGCTGTTTAATTAAATTTTCTATACTGTTCTCCCAAGGGTGTTCAGAACGGTTTACATGAATTTATTCAGGTACTCAAGCATTTTCCCTGTCTATCCCAGCAGGCTCACAATAATGTACTTAGGGCAATGGGGAGATTAAGTGACTTGCGCAGGATGACAAGGAGCAGTTTGTTTGAACCCACAACCTCAGGGAACTGAGGTTGTATCCTTAATCAGTATGCCACATACTGCACATGCCTATTCTCTGCCCAAAACATGACCCCAGCGCTAAAAAATATTTTAAACTTTTTAGTGTGTGGGTAGTGCACAAAACTACCGTGGTACACCTGAACACACCCTGCAGTAGTGGATTTAACCTGTAGTAAGCATGTGTTCGTGATTTGATTTGATTTGATTTCTTATATACCGCTATACCGTTAGGTTCAAAGCGGTTTGCAATGAAGATAGATAAAAGATCCAAAATAAATAAAAATGATACTTTGGATTTCCCTAGCAGTCCTGAAGGCTCACAATCTAGCTAAAGTACCTGAGAAAACAATAAATGAAATAAAGTAAATTCCAGTCAGACAATAGGATCTGATGTTAGAAGTTCATAAAGACGATATGCCAAGGAGCAAAAGCTGGCATGCTCCTTGAGCCCTGACGTATGCAGCCAAGCCAACACACAATATTTCAGCCATGAGGTTTCCCAGGAAGTAGTAATGAGTGCCAAAATACAGGCTAGTCATTTAGATCAGAGTCAATGCAATGCTAAAATGCAGGCATGTCATTTGGATCAGATGACCTCTGCAACAGCCAGACAACCGCCACTATCATCTCGGTGCATCAGCTGCATTAAACGGTCAACTGCCACCATTCTCAGATCCAATACCTAGTATGGTATAGTGCTTACTGTAGCTTAGAAAAAGGGCCCCTGGGTCTTTTAAAAATAAACTGAAAATGGACTTAGACATTGAAAAGACCTGCATAAGGATGTGCTTTGGCCAATTTCTACCTCAGCTTAGTAAAAGGACTCTCAAATGATCACAGGCTTAAAAATTTGCAATCCAGAACAGCAATATTCAATTCTAAATTTTTTCTTTTTTTTAAATCCACTAGTAAAATAGTGAAAAATGATTTTATTACCACCTTAACATTTTTTCACAATAGAATTTAGTATTGAATTAAGTATACTTAACTATGGATTGCAGATTTTTATGACCAATGTTAACTTGACTGCATACATATAGGGCTCCTTTTACAAAGGTGCGTTAGGGCCTTAATGTGCGGAATAGTGCGTGCTATAATGCCCCACACGCTAGCCTCTACCACCTCCTCTTGAGCAGGTGGTAGTTTTTCGGGTAACAAAACAACAAAAGAACCAAAGGTCCAACTTCGTCTGCAGTGAAAAAACAGACCAGAGCAAACAAACCAAAACTGCAGACTTGTACACGGTGCAGGCAAATTTTATTTTGACAAATAAATCTTAACATGGACCCCTGATGAAGGTTGTCCGAAACACGGATCGTGTTGGGTCCCCTGTCTGGTAAAAGGTTTTTAGTTAAGATTTATTTGTCAAAATAAAATTTGCCTGCACCGTGTACAAGTCTGCAGTTTTGGTTTGTTTGCTCTGGTAGTTTTTCGGGTAGCACGCTAATCTGGCGCGTGTGCTAAAAACACTAGCGCACCTTTGTAAAAGGAGCCCATAGACAAGATAAAATTAAATGGTACTAATACTTTTTTCTTCCCAAGAAAGGAAAAGCCTGCATTGATAAGGAGATTATTTATTTCTCCAGATGATAAGAAGTATTATGGAGGGTTTTTTTTAATTTGGCTTGACTTTTAACTCACTGGATTATTTGAACAAAGGCTTCTAGTGATGAGCTAAGTCCATAGTACATCAGGTCAGTTATCTAGAACTCCAAGTAGGGTAGCCAATGTAAAGTAGTCATGTTAAAATAACAAAGAAAAGTTTCTTGGTTTTGATGGAAAAAATATGATAAAATTAAAGCGTAAAAAGATACTTCAAACTGTGTGATCTGACCTAATAAGTTATTAATAGGGAACCATTACTCCTCATGCATTTTTTAGTAGCAAGGCATTGCCTTTTTGTCAAGATTAGTGGATTATAAAATATTTGTGCTACACATTATAAATGACCCTACCTATTAATAAGTCTGCAGTAAGGTATGTTTAAATTGAATTACATTAAGAAGAAAAGTGCCAACAGAAAATTAAACATAATTAATGTGAACACATAAATTAAAGAGCAGAAGAGACATTTTCTGAATTGATCATTTTGAAGATTAATTACTGATAATATGTAATGGTATATCAATTATTAGTGTTCTTAATAGATCCATTTAAAAAAAAAGTTAGAATTCATTTGCTATGGCGGAAGTTACAGGTAGAATATAATGACTTTGATCATAATACATTTTAATTGATGGGTTTTATTTTGGAAGGTCCAAAACTATAGATTATATCATAAAGCACAACCTGGCCTTGAAAATAAAAATGGTAGTTTTTGGATAATGGAAATATATTTCTGTTTCCTCAGCACTTGAAAACTGTGTGGGACAAATCCATTAAAAATAAGGACTCAGATGAAGTGTCACTTTATTACTTTTCATTAGGGATGTGCATGAAAGAAATCTGGTTAATTTTCAGGCTTTTATTCTCCAATTGTGTAACTTTTTTACTGTTTATTTCACACATTCCTTTTCTTAAAATGTTAACATGTTAGAATATTGTCATGTAACTCATCAGTGTATGGAAACTCTGGTGATTGTATTTACTTAATAACTCACTGATCAAAAATTACTGATCCAAATTCTGATTCTAATTCAATAGCCTGGGGGCAAAAAAGACTTCAAGTGCTCACGGCTACTGGGTTTTAGATGAATATTTTCTGATTGCCTATTGTGAGCTATCACTAGTCTTTCAGAAAATCCCCTTTGCTTTATGGTACATGTGGCCTTCTTTGGGCTCCTTTTACTAAGCTGCGTTAGGGTTTTAACACACGGAACAGCGCACACTACATGCTAACGCCAGCATTGAGCTGGCATTAGTTCTAGCCGCGTAGTGCGGGGTTAGCGCACGCTAATCTGCTTCATGCGCTAAAAACGCTAGCGCACCTTAGTAAAAGGAGCCCTTTGTGTTTTATTTTTTCTATTTGTTTTTCAACATTTATTTCTCACTTCCACATGCTACCTATTGGCTACGTTAATTACTATTTAACAGCTACTTATCTTTAGCTGGGAGCTGATAGAGAAACGACTGGGAACTTTCTATTTCTCTATGAAGCATCCCCTTCACTTGGAGCTTCATCAGGAGTAAATCTTCCCAGTAGTTCCCTGTAACTACTAAATAAGCAGGACTCTTGCTGAGCATATTTCGCTTTTGAAACACCGGTCTGTCATGCGCTCCTCACTATCCAAATCACAGTTACTGGATGCTAGGGTCGACCTTTGGGGTGAGTGCTCAAGAAAAAGATCTAGGTGTCATCATGGACAATACGCTGAAACATTTCCCAAATGTGCGGAGGTGGCCAAGAAAGCAAATAAAATGCTAGGAATTACTATTACTGTTGGGGGATTAAAACTATTACTGTTGGGGGATTCCATCATCAGAGGCATTAACCTTGGAACACAAGGCGAGGAGACCAAAATAGTGAAATGTCTTCCAGGATCCTCAGCTACCAGGAGTTTCAGGCAAATACAGACTATAATTAAGGAAGAAACTAAGGATTTTAACACTGATGTTGTTATCAATCTGGGAACAAATGACCTGGCCAACAACTCCACACTTGCAGCACAGAAAGCTTTTCGGGAGCTTGTAGAGGGCGTGAAACCTTTTGTAAACACTTTAGCTTTTTCTGAAATACTGCCTGCATATGGAAAGGGAGAGCAAAGAGTGAAAAACACAGAGGACTTTAATAGATGGCTCAAAGCCTGGTGTCATCAAGAAGGCTTCAGGTTCATAGGAGGATGGGGAAATACATGGAAGGACAAGAAGCTATATTGCACTGATGGGCTACATATTACTACAGCAGAAAAAAGAAACCTTGCAGAGAAATTTAGACAATATTTTTCTAGGCATTTAAACTAGAAGGTGGGGGTGGTGTATATACGAAGGACAATTATAGAGACCACCCCCGGCAAAAGAAAAGATGTGATAGTAGTAAAGACTGCAACATAAGCAATATCAGCAACTCATTTCTTAGTATTGCAACGGAAAGTGAAACGAAACAAAAATCCATACGAAAAAGGAGATTATCGCTGAAAAATAGCTGGAAAGTGATGACCACAAATGCTTGCAGATCTAGATATTGTCGCTATCACAGAGACAGGGTTCAGTAAATCACATGGATGGGATGCAAACATACCGGGATATAATCTTTTTAGGAAGGACAGAGATGGTCAAAAAGGTGGAGGAGTAGCTCTCTATGTAAAGATCAATATCCAAGTGACTGAAATGCAAGGGACCTGAGGAGAGGAAGAAGCGATATGGATTGCTCTGAAAAGAGAAGATGGAACTTCTATCTATGTGGGTGTAGTCTACAGACCTCCGACTCAATCGCAGCAAATTGATAAGGATCTGATTGTGCATATCCAAAAGTTTGGAAGGAAAGAGGAGGTTCTGCTGTTGGGAGATTTCAACCTGCCGGATGCGGACTGGAATGTTCCATCTGCAGAATCGGAAAGAAGTAGGGAGATTGTGGATGCCTTTCAAGAGGCTCTGCTCAGACAAATGGTGACGGAACCCACAAGGGAAAAAGCGATATTGGATCTGGTCCTCGCAAATGGAGAGAGTATCTCTAATGTTCGAGTGGGTGCTCACCTGGGAAGTAGCGATCATCAAACGGTTTGGTTTGATATATCGGCTAAAGTGGAGAGCGGCCGCACGATACTTAAAGTCCTAGATTTCAAACGTACGGACTTTAATGCTATGGGAGAGTACCTGAAGAAAGAGCTGTTAGGATGGGAGGACATAAGAGAAGTGGAAAGACAGTGATCTAAGCTGAAAGGAGCGATAAAAATGGCAATGGACCTTTATGTGAAGAAAATCAATAAAAACAAGAGAAAAAGGAAGCCGATATGGTTCTCCAACCTAGTGGCTGAGAAAATAAAAGCGAAAGAGTTGGCGTTCGTGAAATATAAAAAAAACCAAGAAGAGGAGAGCAGAAAGGAATACAGGGTGAAACTGAAAGAAGCCAAGAGAGAGATACATCTGGCGAAAGCACAGGCAGAAGAACAAATGGCTAAAAATGTAAAAAAGGGAGACAAAATTTTTTTCAGATATATTAATGAAAGGAGGAAGATGAAAAATGGAATTGCTAGGCTAAAAGATGCTGGGAACCAATATGTGGAAAGTGATGAGGAGAAAGCAAATGTGCTAAACAAATACTTCTGTTCTGTGTTCACAGAAGAAAATCCTGGAGAAGGACCGAGATTGTCTAGCAAAGTTACACGAGAAAATGGAGTAGATTCTGCGCCGTTCACGGAGGAGGGTGTTTATGAGCAACTTGAAAAACTGAAGGTAGACAAAGCGATGGGACCAGACGGGATCCATCCCAGAATACTAAGGGAGCTCAGAGAGGTTCTGGCGAGTCCTATTAAAGACTTGTTCAACAAATCTCTGGAGACGGGAGTGATTCCTGGGGATTGGAGGAGAGCGGATGTGGTCCCTATTCATAAATGTGGTCACAGGGATGAAGCAGGAAACTACAGGCCTGTGAGCCTCACTTCAGTTGTTGGAAAAATAATGGAAGTTTTGCTGAAAGAAAGGATAGTGTAATTCCTTGAATCTAATGGGTTACAGGATCCGAGGCAACATGGCTTTATAAAAGGTAAATCGTGCCAAACGAACCTGATTGAATTTTTTGATTGGATGACCAGAGAGCTGGATCAAGGACATATGCTAGATGTAATTTACTTGGATTTCAGCAAAGCCTTTGATACAGTTCCTTATAGGAGGCTGTTGAACAAACTTGAAGGGCTGAAGTTAGGACCCAAAGTTGTGAACTAGGTCAGAAACTGGCTATCGGACAGACGCCAGAGGGTGGTGGTTAATCGAAGTCACTCGAAGGAAGGAAAGGTGAGTAGTGGAGTCCCTCAGGGATCAGTGCTGGGGCCAATCCTGTTCAATATGTTTGTGAGTGACATTGCTGAAGGGTTAGAAGGAAAAGTGTGCCTTTTTGCAGATGATACCAAGATTTGTAACAGAGTAGACACCGAAGAGGGAGTGGAAAATATGAAAAAGGATCTGAAAAAGTTATAGGAATGGTCTAATGCCTGGCAACTAAAATTCAATGCAAAGAAATGCAGAGTAATGCATTTGGGGATTAATAATAGGAAGGAATCGTATATGCTGGGAGGAGAGAAGCTGATATGCACGGACGGGGAGAGGGACCTTGGAGTGAAAATGTCCGAAGATCTAAAGGTGAAAAAACAGTGTGACAAGGCAGTGGCTGCTGCCAGAAGGATGCTGGACTGTATAAAGAGAGGCGTAGTCAGTAGAAGGAAGAAGGTGTTGATGCCCCTGTACAGGTCAACGCCAAGAAATGTAAGGTCATGCATCTCGGCAACGGAAATCCTTGCAGAACTTACACCCTGAATGGAGAAACTTTAACTAGGACCATGGCAGAACGAGACTTAGGAGTAATCATCAGTGCTGACATGAAAGCAGCCACTCAAGTGGAGAAGGCTTCATCTAAAGCACGGCAAATGATAGGCTGTATCAAGAGAAGCTTCGTCAACAGGAAACCTGAAGTCATGATGCCACTGTACAGAGCCATGGTGAGACCGCATCTGGAATACTGTGTTCAATTCTGGAGGCCACATTACCGTAAGGATGTGCTCAGAGTTGAATCGGTTCAGCGGATGGCCACCAGGATGGTCTCGGGGCTAAAGGGTCTCCCGTACGAAGAAAGACTGAGCAAATTGCAGCTCTACACTCTCGAGGAGCGTAGGGAGAGGGGAGACATGATTGAGACATTTAAGTACATCACGGGACGGGTAGAGGTGGAAGATGATATCTTTCTTCTCAGGGGACCCTCGACCACAAGAGGACATCCGCTCAAGCTCAGGGGAGGGAAGTTTCGTGGAGACACCAGGAAATACTTCTTCACGGAAAGAGTGATTGAGCATTGGAACGAGCTTCCAGTGCAGGTGGTCGAGGCACGCAGCATCTCAGACTTCAAGAACAAATGGGATACCTATGTGGGATCCCTACGAGGTCATGCCAAGGGTTAGGGTCACTAGGACTGAATGAGCGGGTCAGTAGAGTGACAGTATAATTACAATTATTCTTTAGGGGGTCAGTAGATTTAAGAGGGTGGGTAAATAGTGTGGGCAGACTTGATGGGCTATGGCCCTTATCTGCCGTCATCTTTCTATGTTTCTATGTCATTGGTAAGGCCCCACTTGGAGTATTGTGTTCAATTTTGAGGCGGTCCAGAGGAGAGCGACGAAAATGATAGGAGGCTTGCGCCAGAAGACGTATGAGGAGAGACTGGAAGCCCTGAATATGTATACCCTAGAGGAAAGGAGAGACAGGGGAGATATGATTCAGACGTTCAAATACTTGAAGGGTATTAACATAGAACAAAATCTTTTTCAGAGAAATGAAAATGGTAAAACCAGAGGACATAATTTGAGGTTGAGGGGTGGTAGATTCAAAGGCAATGTTAGGAAATTCTACTTTACAGAGAGGGTGGTGGATGCCTGGAATGCGCTCCCGAGATAGGTGGTGGAGAGTAAAACTGTGACTGAGTTCAAAGAAGCGTGGGATGAACACAGAGAATCTAGAATCAGAAAATAAGATTAAATATTGAACTAAGGCCAGTACTGGGCAGACTTGCACGGTCTGTGTCTGTATATGGCCGTTTGGTGGAGGATGGGCTGGGGAGGGCTTCAATGGCTGGGAGGGTGTAGATGGGCTAGAGTAAATCTTAACAGAGATTTCGGTAGTTCGAACCCAAGCACAGTACTGGGTAAAGCTAAGAAGAAAAAAATTAAAACATTTAAATTGAATCAGGATGGGCAGACTGGATGGACCATTCGGGTCTTTATCTGCCGTCATCTACTATGTTACTATGTTACTAGAAAAGGGATGGTAAACAAGACTAAGAATGTTATAATGCTTCTACCACTGGCAGGACTACAGGTGTAAGACTCCCACTCAGCTTAGAAAGGACAGTAGTTTCAGGCTTATGTAAAAAATAAAGAAGAAAAAACACAATTCATATATGAGGACTAATGTTATAATGCCTCTGTATTGCTTCATGGAGCAACCTCACCTTGAGTATTGCATTCAATTCTGGTTGCCTTATCTCAAAAAAGATATAGCGGAAATAGAAAAGTTTCAAAGAAGAGTGACCAAGATGATAAAAGGGATGGAACTCCGTTCATATGAGGAAAGACTAAAGAGGTTAGGGCTCTTCAGCTTGAAAAATAGACAGCTGAGGGGAGATAAGATTGAAATCTACAAAATCCTGAGTGGTGTAGAAAAGGTGGATTGATTTTATTACTGCATCAAAATTTACAAAAACTATTGGACACTCGATGAAGTTACAGAGTAATATTCTTAAAACCAATAGGAGGAAATACTTTTTTCACTCAGAGAATAGTTAAGCCTTGGAATGCATTGCCAGAGGATGTGGTGAGAGCGGTTAATATAGCTGGTTTTTAAAAAAAGTTTTGGACAATTCCTGCAGGAATAGTCCATAGTCTGCTGTTGAGACAGACATGGAAAAAGCCATTGCTTGCCCTGTATTGATGGCATGGAATACTGCTACTATTTTGGTTTTAAAACAAAGAACACGGATCACTTTCAAACTAATCCAACCCACAATGGAATTATGTCATCAAAAAAAGGGGGTTTCTTTGGATCACAAAAAAATTTTATTTTACAAAATTTTTAATTACACAGAAAAGTGTATCAACTTATACATAGATTAATACAGTATAAATGACATCCTGCTCAAACCGTTAGTGTGAATGCCCTAATTTGGAGAAAACTTTCCCAAATAATGAATTCACTAGGAGGTTGAAGTATCATATAGAGGCTTAACAGCTCAGTACATAGAACCTCTTATAACATATATGTTATTTCAGGTCCTTAGCCTAAGTATATCAATTGCCATATAATTATTTACGTCAAACCTCCGTCCCACCTTTATACATGAACTCTATTTGTGTCTAACTAGAAAGAACTTTTGGTATATAACAGAAGAAACAGCAACACTTATCTAAATGGCTGTGTGCCAGTTCCAACTTTAGTAAGTGTCTCAGTAAACACCCAACGCTCCGCTTTGTCAGCCAAAACAAGCCTTCCTCGGGGGATAGTGAAATTGTTGCTGAACTTCATGCTTGTACTCTAAACGTACTCCTGCTACAGTAATTCTGGGTGGAGACAATCTGTCAGTGGATGGCCAACTACCAGAAAGAATGAGCCTTTTTGCACTCAAACCAATTTCCAAAATCCTAGGAGCAGATCTGTCCAGTCCATGTAATTTCAGGCCTATCACCGGTATTCCTCTACTAACCAAATTACAAGAAACTTTAGACTGCATCCAACTAACTGACTACATTAATTAATTATCCTGCCTGAACCCTACACAATTTGGTTTCTGTGCCTACCATAGCAAAAAACTTCTGCTACTGACTTTGACTACCAAAATTAAACAGATGCTGAACAAAGAGCAACAGTTTATCTTACTCCAATTTGACGTCAGCAGCCTTTGGTTCAGTCGATCATAACCTACTGCTGTCCAAATTAAATGAACTAGGTCTGAACGGATCAGTGTCTTCAAATGGTTCCAAAGCTTTCTAGGAAACAGAGACTACTGTGTCTAGAAGGACAGCACCGTCTCACAATCCTGAAAATCCTTCTATGGTGTCCCTCAGATGTCCCCTCTATCCCTTATATTATTCAACCTATTCATGAGCTCCTTAGGCAACATCTTACTATCCTATGTAGATGACATCTATTTCCTCATACCTCTCAAAACTAACTTGAATGATGCCTCCAACAAAGTATCAGAAGGCACTGAAAAATTACATTTGGGTATTATGCAATAAACTCAATCTAAATACATCAAAAAACAAATTACTATGGTTGACTAACTCCTTACAGACAGCCCTTATTACCCTGTCACTAACATCTAGATCTACTCTGAACATAGACAAAACATCCAAGGTCCTCAGAGTTGCACTCGACTTTGCCTTTCATACAAATCCCAGATCTTCAATTTATTTTTTTTTTTAAACCCTTTTACAGGCTGTAACAACTATGCCTGATCAGATTTTATTTCCACAATCACCAAATTGCCTGGTCATCACACAACTCAACTGCTACAGTTCTCTCAATGCAAGTTTCAGTTTCTCCCTAATGCATAAACTACAAATGATTCAAAAACTGCAATTAAACTAATCTTAAGACTAAAGAAATACAACACCATATCAGAATACTATCACAAACTTCACTGGTGACCTATAAGTGCAAGAATTATATTCAAATGATCTTGCATCATGTTCCATAATGTCCATTGTAACTTCCTGAGAAACTAACCCAACCTCTTGTAATATAATCCAACCCTGAACTGAATAGGTAAAGGCTGAATAGAAAATCCGATTAGCATAACATAACATAATCTACATTCTAACATCTCAGACTAGATAATTCAGCTCTTCACCATAATATTCTTCATATTATCCAAGATCCATGAAATCTACAGACTAATGATTCCCTCATACAAAGGAGTATAATACAAATTTTTAATTTCCTATTCACATATGACATCATTAGAACTTGGAATAGCCTCCCAACAGCTTTCAGAACTGAACCTGAACTACCTCAGGTTTTGTAAAAAGCTGAAAACACTTATACAACAGCACTCTACAATCTGCTACATAACTTCCCCTCTATTTCAAGAAAACTATTTACTTCTCACCTACCTAATGCTACCGTAGGTATTTAAAAAGAAGGCAAAGAGAGACCTTGAAAAGAAGATTGCGCTGGAAGCAAAAACATACAGTAAAAACTTTTTTAGGTATATTAAAATTAAGAAGCTGGATAGACAATTGGTTGGACCGCTAGACAACCGAGGAATAAAATGGGCTTTCATGGACTACAAGGCCATAGCAGAGAGATTAAATGAACTCTTTGCTTCAATCTTCACCGAGGAAAATGTGGGGGAGATACTGATGCCAGAAATGGTATTCAATTCTGATGAATCAGAGAAACTCAAACAAATCTCTGTAACACTGGAAGAAGCAATGGGTCAATTTAACAAACTGAACAGTAGCAAATTGCCTGGACCAGATGGTATGCTTCACAGAGTGCTGAGGGAATTGAAAAATGAACTTGCAGAGCTATTAGTAATTTGTAATTTTTTCTAAAATCAAGCATATTACTGGAAGACTGGAGGGTTGCCAATGTGATGCCAATTTTTAAAAAGATGATCCAGGAAGTTATAGACTAGAGGGTCTGATGTCAGTGCAGGGCAAAATGGTAGAGACTATTATAAAGAACAAAATGACACAGCATGGGTCAATGAGAAAAAGCCAACATGTATTTAGTAAAGAGAAATCTTGCCTCACCAATCTACCGCATTTCTTTGAAGGTGTGAATGAACTTGTGGATAAAGGTGAATTGGTTGATATCGTGTATTTGGATTTTCAAAAGGCAATTTGACAAAATACCTCATGAAAGACTTCTGAGGAAATTAGAAAGTCATGAGATAGGATTAAGATCTGGTTGAAAGATAGAAAACAGAGAGTAGGGTTAAATGGTCAATATTCTAGATCAGGGCTGCCCAAGTCCAATCCTAAAGATCTACTGGCAGGCCAGGTTTTCTGGATATCCACAATGAATATGTATGAGAGAGATTTGCCTGCACTGCCTTCTTTGTATGCAAATCTCTCTCATGCATTTTCATTGTGGATATCCAGAAAACCTGGCCTGCCAGTAGATCTCGGGGACCGAACTTGGGCAGCCCTGTTCTAGATGTAGAAAGGTAAATAATGGGGTTCCCAGGGGTCTGTGCTGAGACCGCTGCTTTTTAACAAATTTATCAATGATCTAGAAATGAGAATAACTAGTGAAATAATTAAATTTACTGGTGACACAAAATTGTTCAAAGTTGTTAAATTACAAGAGAATTGTGAAAAAATTGCAACAGGACCTTGTGGGACTGGGAGACTGGGCATCAAAATGACAGATAATGTTTAATATGAGCAAATGCATAGTGATGCATATGGGAAAAAAGGAACCCGAACTATAGCTATGATGCAGTGTTCCATATTAAGAGTCACAGCCCAGGAAAAGTCTATGGGCTCCTTTTACAAAGGTACGCTAGCATTTTTAGCGCACGCACCGGATTAGCGCACGCTAAGCATACGCTAGCACAAAAACTACCGCCTGCTCAAGAGAAGGCGATAGCGGCTAGCGCGCAGGGCATTTTAGAGTGCACTATTTTGCACGTTAAGGCCCTAGTGCACCTTTAAAAAAGGAGCCCTAGGTGTCATTGTTGAGGATATGTTGAAACCCTCAGTTCAATGTGCAATGGTGGCTAATAGAGTAAATAAAATGTTAAGAATTATCAGGAAAGGAATTGAAAACCAAGATAAAAATGTTATCACTGTATGGTATAGCTGCACTTTGAATACTGTGTGCAATTCTGGTTGCTATATCTCAAAATAGATATAGCGGAATTAGAAAAGGTACAGAGAAGGATGATGAAAATGATAAAAGGGATGGGACGACTTCCCTATGAGGAAAGGCTAATGTGACTAGGGCTCTTCCGCTTGGAGTAGAGACAGCTCAGAGGTGATATGATAGAGGTCTATAAAATACTGAGTGGAGTGGAAAGGGTAGATGTGAATCACTTATCTACTCTTTCCTAAAATACTAGGATTAGAGAGCATGCAACGAAGCTACTAAGTAATAGATTTAAAACAGACTGGAGAAAATATTTCTTTACACAACGTATAGCTAAACTCTGGAATTCATTGCCAGAGAATATGGTGAAATCAGTTAGCTTAGCAGAGATTAGAAAATGTTTGCATAATTTCCTAAAAGAGAAGTCCATTAGCCATTATTGAGACAGCTTGGGGAAATCCACTGCTTGTTTCTGGAATGACCAGCATGGAATCTGTTTTACTGCTTGGGATCTGTCTGGGTGCTTGGGACTTGGGTTGGCCACTGTTGGAGACAGGATGCTGGGCTTGATGCACCTTCGGTCTTTCCTAGTGTGGCGATTATTATGTTCTTCTCCTTGATTCTGTCTCAACACTAGGTCAACTGTAATGATTGTAAACAGTGACATAGCGAGAGAGGTTGGTTCCCAGAATCACCATACCTTGCACCCCTCAGGATCAGGAAGTGATGTCAGAAGGGAGCCGATGTCAGCACAGGCAGCAAGTAGAAGATGCTGCTCATGCCGGTGAACATTTAAAGAGGTATGTCAGGGGCAAATTGAGAAGAGGTGCTGGTGCCAGCGCTTCCCGTGAATATGGCACCCAGGGCAGTCCATTCCCTGCCCCCCTACTATGAAACTGATTGTAAACAATATGTTCTTCCTTTCTATTAACCCATAATGTTGTATGAATCTTTTTAACACTGGAATTTGCACATTGTTCAGATTGTCCAAATAACAAACACCAACTCACATATAGTGGCAAAAAATTTGCCGCAGCTTTTGTGTTATTAACAATAAACAATTTAATAAGATCAACATCAACATTTTCCAATACAGTGTAGCATAGTCGCAAAATTCAGGAGTTACTTGGTGTCGAACTAGCTTCTCCTCCAAAATTCTCCTCATTCCCCAATTTCCTTTCAGCAAGACTCGCGGTGCTCCAGGGTGCACCACCCATGGCGGTGTCGCACATGAGCAGTTAAACAAAATTAGTTACCAAATCTGTAACAAAGCTACACTGATCCAAAATTGTTTCCCCACATATGCTTTTTTCCACCAACAAAACTGCGACCAACCCCACCCTTCAAAAACCCACCAAGAAACATAGAAACATAGAAATAGACGGCAGATAAGGGCCACGGCCCATCTAGTCTGCCCACCCCAAAGATCCTCCCCTACCTTACTCTGTGAATAGATCCCACGTGTCTGTCCCATTTGGCCTTAAAATCAGGCATGCTGCTGGCCTCAATAACCTGAAGTGGAAGACTATTCCAGCTATCAACCACCCTTTCAGTGAAAAAGAATTTCCTGGTGTCCCCATGCAGTTTCCCGCCCCTAATTTTCCACAGATTCCCCCTTGTGGAAAATTAGGGGCGGGAAACTACATGGGGACACCAGGAAATTCTTTTTCACTGAAAGGGTGGTTGATTACTGGAAGGGAAGGGTGGGACAATTTTCCCCACCAACCTAACCTTCCCATACTCCCTCCAAACCCCTAATGTTCCACTGCCCGCCAATTCTCCTCATAAAATTCTCCAATCCGAAAGCCCGTTTTCCCAGCCAATCCTAACTCAGTCTCCCTTACACCTATCCCTACACTTCTAGTTTCCATTCCCCCTCCTTACCCAACTTTCCTAACAATTCACTCCCATTCACCTACCTACCTACCATTATTTAATTAACCCTTCCCCCTCCCCAACCCATCTTCACTGGCTCATCCAGCATTATCAGCCTGCAGATTAATCTGCAAGCCACTAAATTGTAAATTGCCTTGAACCTGTACCGGAAAAGAGCAATACAGAAATTCAGATTGCATTAAATTAGATTAGAAAATGTGATTTAACCCAATTCCTCATGAATTCAGACATTTAAACCTTGTAAAAATTTTAACATAAAAATAAGTGTAATCAGGCCCTAATTGGAAGCTAGTGAAGCTTTATCATATATATATTCATACTGTTCCATTTCTGCCCGCCAAGATCATTTTTGTGCAACATTTTGTAGAAATTGTAAGCAGCATAGTTGGTAATTGGGCAATCTGATCAACACTCTGTTACAATAATCATGTCTAGATAATATCACGGCTTGAATTACTATCTGCTGATGTTATAAATCTAAGTAACATAATAACATAGTAGATGACGGCAGATAAAGGCCCGAATGGTCCATCCAGTCTGACCAACCTGATTCAATTTAAATATTTTTAATTTTTTCTTCTTAGCTATTTCTGGGCAAGAATCCAAAGCTCTACCCGGTACTGTGCTTGGGTTCCTACTGCCGAAATCTCCGTTAAAACCTACTCCAGCCCATCTATACCTTCCTGGCCATTGAAGCCCTCCCCAGCCCATCCTCCACCAAATGGCCATATACAGACACAGACCAAATGGCCACCCCAGCCCATCCTCCACCAAATGGCCATATACAGACACAGACCGTGCAAGTCTGCCCAGTACTGGCCTTAGTTCAATTTTTAATATTATTTTCTGATTCTAGATCCTCTGTGTTCATCCCACGCTTCTTTGAACTCAGTCACAGTTTTACTCTCCACCACCTCTCTCGGGAGCGCATTCCAGGCATCCACCACCCTCTCTGTAAAGTAGAATTTCCTAACATTGCCTTTGAATCTACTACCCCTCAACCTCAAATTATGTCCTCTGGTTTTACCATTTTCCTTTTTCTGGAAAAGATTATGTTCTACGTTAATACCCTTCAAGTATTTGAACGTCTGAATCATATCTCCCCTTTCTCTCCTCTAGGGTATACATATTCAGGGCTTCCAGTCTCTCCTCATATGTCTTCTGGCGCAAGCCTCCTATCATTTTCATCGCCCTCCTCTGGACCGCTTCAAGTCTTCTTACGTCCTTCGCCAGATACGGTCTCCAAAACTGAACACAATACTCCAAGTGGGGCCTTACCAATGACCTGTACAGGGGCATCAACACCTTCTTCCTTCTACTGGCTACGCTTATCTTTATACAGCCCATCACCCTTCTGGCAGCAGCCACTGCCTTGTCACACTGTTTTTTTGTCACAATAAGCCTTAGTTGACACTTTATAAAGAAATTCACTTGAGTATCTATGGTTACATGAGAATCCAAATAGATGCCTAATAACTGTAATATCCTATCACAGAGGTATTTGTATAAATGCTATAGTTGGGGAGTTAGAGAACTTATCTTCAACCCAGAGGATGTTTGATTTCTCTAGGTTTAATTTAAAGCCTTTTAAACACATCTAACTCTGAATATGAGAGAATATCCTATCCATAGCTCCATATGTCTGAGTATCAGATCCTTTTAATGGAAAAATAACACTGTCATCAGCATGAGTAGTGAATAAATGTACATTTCTATTTTCCATAGGTTAATGCCACTTAATGCACTGTTGCTCTCAAGATACAGGAAATTGCCCACATCTTTTTCACCTACAGGATAATAATGTGCATTGAGTTGCAGAGAGGATAGACACCCTGAATCGTCTCCATTTGCTGCAATATATAGTTTTTTCTTATATCCATGTACTTTTTTGTTGTATGGCAGAAGTAAACACAATTTTTTGTACTGTCACGGCATTATAGAAATTGTAAATCATTTGTATTGGCTGCTTTCATACTCTGAATAATAATGTCAGCATGAAATAAACAACTTGGTACATGCATATAGATGTTCTAATTAAAGAAACATTTAATAAATATAATTGCAAAAGTGAAATAATCTACCATATGTAATCATATGCATGGGAAATTCTATATGATTCAGGGGATGATCTCAAATATTACTTTAAGCTCTTCCTAATCTCATATAACATTATTGTTTTATTATGTGTCTTCGAAAGCTGAAATACTTACCGGAAATTACTAAGGGTCTCGTTAACTAAAAACATGATTTTGAAGCCAGATGAAATCTAAGCTGCTTGCTAAACTCTCCTGTCCGTCAATATGCATGATAAAACACCCATCACATCTGCTTGCAGGTTGTAATAGTTTATTGCTTATATCATTTGCAGATCTTGAGGGTATGGCACTGTGACTAAATTACCTTAGGTTATATTATAAAAGTCTAAATCACAAAACACTTTTTGCTATTAAAGTTTTATAAATGCTACAATTTGATTGCATTTGAAAAGATTAGAGCACTCAAGATCATCATACCTCTATGCCATTCTGCATGAAACAGTTCAGAAAACGATGCTTGTCAATCATGCATACCTTAATTTGCTCAAGTTCAAAACTTGGAAAATACTTGAAGACTGAAAAATATTTATCATTTTCTGCAAAGTTCATGCTTGAAGTATTACACAAAGGTATGATTCTCTGAGTGTGTAGGCTGGGGTATGCGTGTATGAGTAATGAATATATGATTGCATTTGTATTGAGTAATTGGGCAGTTTGTGTGTCAGAGAAGCAGAGCTAAAAATATTTCCTGCATTTTAAACAAGTAAAAATAAAAAAAGGGGACAGAAAGATGCTTTCAGCCTGAGCTGAGGCTAGGAAGCATCTTTCTGTTACTTTTTTTTGTTGTTGTTTTACTGGATTGGAGGTTCCACTAGGACAGGGGTAGGCAATTCCGGTCCTCGAGAGCCGGAGCCAGGTCAGGTTTTCAGGATATCCACACTAAATATGCATGAGATAGATTTGCATCTCAAGGAGGCAGTGCATGCAAATCCATCTCATACATATTTATTGTGGATATCCTGAAAATCTGACCTGGCTCCGGCTCTCGAGGACCGGAATTGCCTACCCCTGCACTAGGACGTTTCCTGCTCATTTTGCGTCTCCTGCATTTTAAAACCTGATTCCGAGGTCTAGCATATCTTTAAACAAGTTAAACGAGCCTCCTTTGGCAGGTTTTTGGACTAATCTCTGCTCGCAAGCATATAATATTTTATCAATTTCAATACAATGTACATATCTCCTTTTGGACATGCAGAGTGCTCTTTAAGAGCATAACGGTCAATAGTCAGCTGCCATAAATATGCCAGGATATTTAATATCAGGCCATGTCCTGGTACTGACATTAAATACTCAGGTATGTGGAACACTTACCCCCTCTTCTACGAAACTTCACTAGCAGTTTCTAGCGCAGAGAGATGCTCTGAATGGTCTGTGCTGCTCCCGACGCTCATAGAGTTGCTATGAGCATCGCAGTTTCGTAAAAGAGGGGGTAAATTGGATAAATACCAATATTTAGCCCTTAATCCTGTGGAGTAGAACGGGTACAAGTGGATTGATTTTTCATTCTGTCAAAAAGTACAAAGACTAGAGGACACTCAATAACGTTATAGGGAAATACTTTTAAAACCAATAGGGGGAAATATATATTTTTTTTCACTCAGAGAATAGTTAAGCTCTGGAACTCTTTGCCAGAAGTTGTGGTAAGAGCAGATAGAGTAGCTGGTTTAAAGACAGGTTTGAACAATTTCCTGGAGGGAAAGTCCATGTTCTGTTATTGAGACAGACATGGGGGAAGCCACTGCTTGCCCTGGCTCAGTAGCATGAAATGTTGCTACTCTTTGGGTTTTTGCCAAGTACTAGTGACCTGGATTGGTCACTGTAAGAATGAGCTACTGGGCTTAATAACCGTTGGTCTGACCCAGTAAGGCTATTCTTATGTTCTTATTTCTATTTATGTAAGCTTCTGCATCTTAATAGTTAACTTATAAGGTTATGGGCTGCATATTGGCAATTATCTATTTAAGTGCCAACTTTGCCTCTGTACCGCCCACATAATTGTCAGTTTCAGCTTTAGCTGTTAGCGAGGATATTCAGTAATGCAATCTGGGTAAGCGCCACTGAATATTCCCTTGAGGCTCACTCAGTTTGAGTTAACCAGATAAGAGCCTCTCTTAATTGGCTAATTCACATTGGGCTTCATTTTCAAAGCACATGGATGTCTCAAAATGGTAAAACAAAGTCCATCTGCTGAAAACATTCAAATTATGATTTTGAAATAGCAGAATTTGGGTCATATACTGCAATCTTACCAAATAGAAAGGGAGCATGTTGTGAATGTGTTTTGAGCGGGACTAGGGAGGTCCCAAAATTAGAATATGTCCAAAAAAGAGGGTCATTTTTATTTAGACCCGTTTCAGTCACATCCAGGGTACAGGTAAACATAACATAGTCTCACCCCTCTGTGGGAGGTCACCCTTTCCTGTTTTAACCTATGCATTCGTAAATAAACTGAGTGTCACTGACAGGGTTTGTTCCCAGAAGCATAAGATGCTGCAGAAGTCAATACTTCTCCCACAAAGGCTGTGCCAAGTGCGGGAGAAAATACAAACAAATTAATTCAGTTTGTGACTGAGGATGTTTGAAAATCAATGTGTAACTATTTTAACTCTAGAGACTCACAAGAGTACAGTGCAACAGTGTAATTTTATTGCAGTAAATTATTAAAAAGATTAAAACAAATATGCTAAAATCTTAAAAATTTTAAAACAAACCCTACTGGCCAAAAAGTGCAAAGTGATAACTTTATAGCCACAAAAAAATATTTAATTTAAACTAAACAATAGCGTAGGTGACAATTGTTTCCTTTAACTAGTTGAACAAGTTCAACTAGAAAATTCTGATGATCCAAGAGGGCCGAAGGTCTGTTGGGCTGAGCTGCACGCTGTGGGAGCTCGCTCGATAAATGCAGTGAATCCTTTGGGGAAACTTATTTCTTCATTTCATTATGCCGAAAAGAAGGGGCCGTAGCGCCGCTGGAGCCTTGCGGCGTTCTGGCATTTCCTCCTTCGGCAATATCAAAGAGCTCCTGTGTCGTATACAAGATATCTCAGCAATGGCAGTGTCGGTATCCCCATTAGAGGCGCCTCAAAGCGGCGAGACTGAGGCGACTTCCTTGGGCTTGGAGACATCACTAAGCCCCAACACAAGGGCACCTCCCCCACCCCCTCGGATCAATAGCTCCCCGCGAGTGGAGGAGCTACCGATGGATTGTTTGCACCCCCCCCTCGGAGGCCGGGAAGAGCGCAGAGGGGAGCAGAGAGATGGACTCCCTGTATTTCCAGGAGAGCCCAGGAAAAGCTGAGGACCTAACAACTTCGGTGGGAAACTGAGTCCAGGAGAAGGACAGCCAGGAATTGCTCTCAACCGGTGAGAACATTCAAGTTGTTAAAGCTACCTATATTATTGAAAAGCCCAGGGAGGTAACTCTAGACTCTATCTGGGACCTCATGGCTGATCTGGCTACATCTATTAAACCTCAGCTGGCATTGCAAGAAGGTAAATTGAAAAATCACGAAACTGATATTAAGAACTTGAGAGTTGAAATGTAGGATTCAAAGAACTCTATAGTGAATATCCAACAAGAATAAAAAGTTTCTAAACAACTTAGTGAAACACTAGTTAAAGACAATTTAAATCTACGTAAAAAATTGGAATCCTTAGAAAACTTTGCGCGTAATAATAACTTGCGATTGATTAATTTCCCTTGGATAGCAGCCGTGCCTCCTAGGGATATGTTAAAACGTTATATGACAGAGATTTTGGAAATCTCAGAATGTAGTTGACAACTGAATCCTGATTGGCTGCCCTACTCTGTAACCTTACACAGAAACAGTTGGTGGAAAACAACAGACCTAACAGAGAACAACAGATGTATTTCTGGGGAGCTGTTTGTGTGTGTGTTTACTATTTGCCATCAAAAATTAAGGAATAGCAATTACAACCACAGGATGACAATAAACCGCTCAATGTATCAGCAATGCTGGAACTTTCTGATCGAGAGGCCACAAGGCGGCTACATTACTTATCACAGTAGCCCTTGCACCAGATAAAAACTGGTTGCTTCGGCTCTTCTTTAAGAACAAACAGAAAGATTTTCTTGGCTATAAAATATTAACGTTTCCAGATTTGGCACGGGACACACAGAAGAGGAGACGTGAATTTCTTATGCTACAGCCAGGGGTTATCTCCCTTGGAGGAACATTTTTTTCTTCGTCATCCATGCATATGCATAATATATTATCGTATGAATAAATATGTTTTCTTTGAACCTCTCCAGCTGACAGCCTTCTTGGCTGGAGCTCGAATGGATGAAGGAAAAGTTTGAGTGCAGTTTGAATATTAAGGGACATCCTCTCTCAGTTTAGGGAACTTATTTTCCTTATGATGTTTTATAACATTCTCTTCATACTTGCTAATTTAATCTTGGATCTAATTTGAGGACTTCAGTTGAAGTTAAGCTAAGTAGTTTTTTTTCCTTATATAATTTGTATTTGGAATAATAGTGTGCAAGGTGCGCCAGTTGTGCTTTAGTTGTTTGCTTTCTTCAACTTTCTGTACAAGTGGATACTTGAATTTGAAATTTGATTAAAAAAAAAAAATTTTCAACTAAAGCTGAATTTATGCACTTAAATTGTCTCTCAAACATCTGGTCCAGCTGATTGGAGACTGTCAAAGGTTGGCATCTATCTAGTGTGAGAGTTACATACTTTACAGAGGCCCCCAAAACTTTTATTCTCCTGCTTTGCTTATTTTCTTGAATGATCTTCTTTTTCCATCTGACTTGACTTTTCTTCTTCTTTGTCTTCCCCTAAACCTTGTTTAAATCAAAATAATAAGAGAAATACTTCCTCCCTGAGTGAGTGAACTCTATAATACTGCCAGCCTAAATCAGGATACCTGAACTGGTAAATCTGGCTAATTAAAATAAAATTTCCTCAAGATACTCCCTACTCTTTCTGAGGGAAAGGTTGTTAGAAGTCTTCAGCACATAAACTCTTCAGTTGCTGCCCTGGAAACCTTGCTGCAATCTCACAACACTCACACTTTATTTTCTGAGATAAATTTTCCATAACCCACCAATTAAGTAATTGGGGGAAATATCACAGATAATTGAGGTCTGTGAGTTAAATACATTTTCTTAAATTTAAAACTCCTGAGGTTCTCAGAAAGCTTCAGACAAATTTCTTTCACATAAAATGGTTATTTAAAAAAAATATTTTATAACTAATCAACAATTCAAGAGTTTATTTAACTCTTCCAGTTTTCAGGAAATAATTTTAAAATCCAGAAGCTCACCTGAGCCCCTCTGAGGCTTTTCCTACCTTGTATAGAAAATGGGAAATTTTCAAATTCCAAAACTCTTTTTCTCACAGCATTCTCTTCAATGTTTATTATACTTGTTCAAATACTCCCTTTCACTACCTAATTTCTCTTCAGAAGCAATCACACACACACAAACAGCTCCCCAGAAATACATCTGTTGTTCTCTGTTAGGTCTGTTGTTTTCAACCAACTGTTTCTGTGTAAGGTTACAGAGTAGGGCAGCCAATCAGGATTCAGTTGTCAACTATATTCAAACTTATGGACATTCAATTTTCTATTTTTTTCCTTATATATTTTATTGAAAATCTATGCAAAAATCCATCAAAAATATAGCACAACCAGTACAAAAACAATCTGCTATAAACAATGAATAATATATAACACAATCATTTTGTTTTCTCCTTTTTAATTAAAATAGGTACTTAAAATTTTTGTTTTAAAATACCTAAAGTCAGATTGTGCACTAGTGCAGATTTGAATTCTGTCAAAATTAACACTTTTAAAGAATACTAGACCCCAAAATGGCAACCAATTAATTTCCAGCATTTTGCATCCATGCGGGACTCAATTGACACAACAGCACGTTCAAGCACTTCTTCAGCACCTGACTCCATAAGATTTTAAATCTTTAGCATCTGCAGTAAAGTATTTATAACCATATTTAGTGAACAAGTGTCAGTGCAGGTCTCCCTAGACTCCAAAGAAGATGCACCAAAAATTGTGCAGTTTGGGGGCTTTTTCTAGTACCCCTGCACCTCCCAGCATCCCTCTAGACCAGTGGTCTCAAACTTGTGGCCCATGGGCTACATGTGGCCCCAAGGTCCTATTTTGTGGCCCCCAGGTCCTATTTTGTGGCCTGCAATCTCACACACTGGGCAGGAAGAGAGACTCTGGCAACGGCGTCAGTTCACTTCAAACTTCCTGCTGCTGTCACATATGCCAGGACTTCTGCCTTCAAGTATCTGCCGGGACTTATTATCTCCTTTCTCTAGCCTGCCACTGATGGTCCTGGGGTGCAGAGACAAGACGAAGGCAAGGGTCCTAGCAGGTACAACATATGCGACAGTAGCAGGAAGTTTCAAGTCAGCTAATGCCGGAGCCTCTCTTCCTGTCCAGTGTGCGAGATCGCATACAGACCACAGGCCGCAAAATAGAGGTATTGCTGGGGAGGGGAGGAAGGAAGGGAGATGGGGTACTGCTGGACAGGGGGAAAGGGAAGGGAGAAGGGGTACTGCTGTACAGGAGGGAGGTTAAAGGGAGAAGAGATGATGCTGGACCTGGCAGAAAGGGAGGGATAGGAAAATTGCTACACACTGGAGGTGAGGGCGAGATGGTGCATGCGGAGAAAGCATGTTGGGTTGGAGGGTAGGAAGGAGGGATGCCACTGAGGGAAGAAGCAAGAACAGAGAAAGAAAGCGTGCAAGAGGCATAAAGTGTTGGACTCATGGAGAGGGCAAGATGGATGGGAAGGACAGAAAGGAGGGAAGGAGAAATGTTACACTGGGGAAGGGGGAGAGGGCAGAGAGTGAAAAGTTGGACTCATGGAGGGAGAGAGAGAGAGAGATGTTGTTTGGTTGAGGGAAAGAGGACAAGAGGAGAAGCATGCAGGAGGAAGAGAGAAAAAAAAAATCTTGGACTGGTAGAAATGAGGGAGAAATGTTGGACTGGGAGGTGGCCAGAAAGGAGGAAGGGAAGGGAGATGGACTACAGGGGGGCAGAAAGAAGGAAGGGAAAGAGAAATGTTACACTGGGGAGGTGGGTGGAAGGAAGGAAGGAGAGAGATGTCAGACCATGGAAATAGGGAGAGAAGGAGAGAGAGATAGGAAGGGAAGGCATTGAGAAGTACATTTTGAGAAGAAAGCAGAAAAATTGAAAAATTGAATGTTAAGTTAATGCCAAAGATGGATGCAAGACAGAAAGTGAAGATGGAGAGAAAAACAGTCAGTGGGTATAGTTAAAAGCACAAAAAAAAAAAAAGAGTCAATGGGCATAGTTAAAAGCACAGAAAAATAGTCACCAGACAACAAAGATAGGGGAAATGATTTTATTTTCAATATAGTGATTGAAATGTGTCAGTTCTGAGAAAGGAAAGAAGTTAAACTTTAACTGTGAGGGCCGCAGAAAAAATAGTTAATGTCTTATTAAATAAATGACAATTTTCCATGAGGTAAAAATCTTTATAGTTTATAAATCTTTACTTTAACAGTTAAAGGAAATATTTATAAACTATAAAGACTTTTACCTCATTCAAAATTGTCATTTCTTTAATAAGACATTAACTATTTTTTCTACAGCCCTGCAAGTACCTACAAATCCAAAATGTGGCCCTGCAAAGGGTTTGAGTTTGAGACCACTGCTCTAGACTCTCTCCTTCACTAGGGTTATCATATAGCTCCAGGAAAAGGAGGATAGATTAAGACATGGGTTTTGCTTCCATTGAAAGCAACAGAAGAAGACATCTAGGTTTTACATACATTGAAAGCAATGGAAGTAAAACCTGGATGTCTCAATCCATCCTCCTTTTTTCTGGAGTCATATGGTAAAACCTAATCTTTATCCACGGTTTTGCATGCATGATTGTACAACTGTGGACACCACTGTGGCACCCCCACGTACCTTAATCCAGGGATCTTTACTCCTGCCCCAACCCATTTATTAATTAAAATTAAATAAATTTGACTCCCCAAGCCTAATTTCCACCTCAGCTCTGCTCTTCCCAGCCACAGCTGTTTTTGGACACTCCATGCATGTACAGCCCACAACGTGCATGCATGGATAATATCACATGCATGCGCAGAGACAGCAAAATTTGGGCCCAAGTCTACAGGCATCACCAGTGTTTCCTGGCTACTTCTATGAACCAGCCTAACACCCCCTTGCAGCCCCAAATTACGTGACTTGTGTCTTCTTGCATCTGACATGATCATTGCAGCAGATGCCCACAACTGGCTCCAATGTGCCCAACAAACCTGAGACACCCCCCGCCCCCCACGTAACATTTTAACCTTGGTTACAATAAGAACATAAGAATACAAGAGTGTACTGGAATAGACTGACGGTCCATCAAGTCCAGTATCCTGTTTCTCCAACAGTTGCCAACCCAGGTCCTCTATTAAAGGCTATCATAGGGAATTCCTCTTTAAAAGTTGGTATTATTTGAAGAATATGCTAATATTGCCTCATACTTTTAATCAACATATATGTAAGATCATAATAAGGAAGCACACATACTGTCCTATATTCTACCTCCTGCGGTCGATCTTGAAGTAATAATTCACGATTGGCGTATTTCGCTCTGATGAAAGCTTTTTTTATACATTTTTTAGGGTAGCCCTTAAGGGCTATCCTATTTTCCAATATTTTAGAATGTTTCATAAATTCATCCTCATCAGTGCACAGTTGTCTCAGATGAAGGAATTGTCCCACTGGAAGATTGGTCTTCAATTTCCATGGATAATGGCTATGAAAATGCAATAGTGTATTCTTTTCCACCGGTTTTTGATATACCGTGGTTTTCAGTTTGTTTTGATCTTTGTATATTATGATATCCAGGAACTCCATCCTTTCTCCATCGAATGACATAGTAAACTTTATATGAGGATTGATGGTATTGAGCCAATTGCCAAAATGTTCTATAGTTTCCAAGGTGTCGTTCCATATAAAAAATATGTCATCTAAAAAGCGTCACCAAAACAGGACAGGCTTGAAGAGAGTGGCCGGATAGATATAATCTTTTTCCATCTTTGCAATGTATAGAGTGGCTACTGAGGGTGCTAAAGTGGCTCCCATGGCTTACCCCTGAGTTTGTTGATAAAACCGATTAGAATACCAGAAATAATTTTGGGAAATAATCATTTCCACCAGCTAGCTCAAAAAATCTGTAGATATCCGAGGTTCTACTCTTTTGCTGAGATGGGATCGAATAATCTCCAATGCTGCCTGCTGTGAGATCATTGTATGTAATGAAGCGATGTCAAGGGGGCTAAGATGACATTTTCTGGAAGCTGATTCAATTCTTGTATCAATTTAATGAAATGGGCAGAGTCTTTTATAAATGACGGAATGGTAGTTGCTATAGGTTGAAGGAAATGATCAATGATAAGAAAATGAGCGAGTTGCAAACATCTATGGCGGAATTTAGAGATTCTTTAAGACAAAACTAAAATTAAAAAATTTTGCTGAGATGAATTTGACTTTCAGAATGAACAGGTCTACACATGGAATAAGAAAGCAAAATATATTAAACCACAACAACAATAGCAGACTCAACAGCAAAAAAAGTTTGATTTTTGAGAACACATCAGATGAATCTGAGTATTCAAGTGATAATTCTAACGAAGAGAAAGGGAAAAATCGAGGGGGGAGATGAGGCAGAGGGATGAATACCAGAGCACAGATGGGAGATTACTTCTGCAACAAGCAACAACAGTAGTGAATTTAACATCCTACAACTTAAGCAAAGCTCAAATAGATGTACTGAATTTAGGACTAGGTACCCAACCCCTCCTGCCGACCCCCCAACAGCCCTCCTGACAATCACGGCAGGACGGTACCCAACCCCTCTTGCCGGCCGCCCCAACGGCCCCCTAAGATCACTGGCAGGAGGGTGCCCAACCCCTCCTGACGGCCCCCCAATGGCTCCCCTTAAGATTGCCGGCAGGAGGGTGCCCAAACCCTCCTGCCAGACCCCCCCTCAATGAACCCCCCAGCCCGGAACCCCCCCCTTAGTCTTACTTTCAAGTTGGACTGGACGGCTCCTTGCACGTCCGGCCAGCAGGCCCGCCTCTGTCCAAATTAAGTGGGCCGGCCCCTCCCCTGCCCAACCCACAGGATCCTAGGGCCTGATTGGTCCAGGTGCCTAATGCCCATCCCGCTATAGGATACCATTCGGGAGCTCACTGATATTGAACAATATTTTCTGATCAAACTCATTTTAGAGACTTGATTCTGCAAATGGTGATTACAGAATCTGCAACTGAGACTCAATTCTACAAATGGTGCCCAAATTTGGGTGTCAAAAAAAGTGCGCTAAGCATTATTCTATAAACAGCGCTCCAAGATGGACGCTGTGTATAGAATAGCACTTAGTAATGGAATCCCTGTCCAATTTTGAGCATTAGGAATTTCATCAACTGAGCCCTGGGATAAATCCCTGCACCCAAACTGGGCTCAGATCCCCTGAATTCTATAACACTGCATGCAAATCCTAGAAATGCCCCTGACCCGCCTATGCCCCTCAAATGGGCAAGTCCTCTTTTCAGATCTGAATTGAAAAAAATATATATGTTTCACAACTTTATAGAACTGTGACTATAAGAACACACACGTAAATTCCAATAATTTCCAATTAGCACCAATAATTAGTGCCCAATTATAGGCGATAATTGGCTCAATAAGCAATTAAATTGTGCACACAATTTGGGCATATGCCCAAATTTGTATGTGTAATTTTGAGCATTATATATAGAACTAGTATTTAAGTCTGTTACATTAACGGGTGCTAGAATAGATGTGTAGACTTTTTGCACAATGGGTCGCTGAGGCGTTTCTTTCTTTCTTACTTTGTGTTTTTTATCTCTCTCCCTGCCCCCCTTTCTTTCTGTCTCTGTCCCCCTGTGTGTCTCTGTCTCTTCCCTGGCCCCCTGTCTTACTGTCTCTCTCCCTGGCTGTCTGTCAGTCTTTCTTTTTTTCTGTATCTTCTCCCTTCGCGAGTGTGGGGCAGTTGTAGGCGCGCATGCGCACTCCTTCCGGCCACGGACATACGGAACACGCAGGAAGGAGTGCGCATGCGCCACTTAGGGTTTTATTATCTAGTCATTAAGCCCGTTACATTAATGGGTGCTAGAATATATGTCTATCTGTCTCCCTCCCACTGACTCTCTCTCTCTCTCTCCCTGGCCCCCTTTCTCTGTCTGTCTTTCTGTCCCTCTCCCTGCCCCTGTGTTTTTCTTTCTTTCTGTCTCCCTCCCTTCCACTGTCTGTCATTTTTCCCCATTTCCCTGTGCAGGAGCATTTCCATCCCACTTTCCTATGCAGCAGCAACAGCATTTCCCTCCTATCCCCCCCCCCTTTCCTGTGCAGAAGCAGCAGTGGTATTTCCCTTCCCCTCCAAGTCCCTGTGTAGCAGTAGCAGCATTTTCCCCCACCCCCCTTTCCCTTCTCTTCCCTTACCCTTCCCTGCTCCATTCGGCCCCTCCCCCTTCTTTTACTTCCGTTGTCCTGCTCGATCTGGCCTGCTCCTGACCCTCCCATCGCCGACAAACCTCCTGGCTCCAGCCGCATAGGCAGCACCAGTGACAGCAACTGAGTGGTAGAGAGCAGCCCCGCTCCGCCCGTTGACCCTCCACAAACCTCCTGGCTCCAGCGGCGTAGGCAGCACTTTAAATACGCTGCTTCACGGCCTTCTACTGCCGATATCCTCTCCCGCATCTGTCTCCGATGATGTCATCAGAGACGCGGCAGAGGTTTGTGATGTGGCGCCGCTGGAGCCGGGAGGTTTGTGGAGGGTTAACGGGTGGAGCGGGGCTGCTCTCCACCACTCAGTTGCTGCCACTGGAATGCAAACAGGGCCGCGAGTGTGGGGCAGTTGTAGTCGCGCATGTGCACTTCTTCAGGCCACGGACATACGGAACACACAAGTAGAAGTGTGCATGCGCGGCTTAGGGTTTTATTATACAGATTAGATTAGATAATGAATCTGTATGAACTGTTGAGTGCTGGGGATATATAACCAAGGAATGGGGGACGGGGGCTCCGAGGCTGCATGCAGTAAAAGATGGGTGAAGCAGTGGCCTAAGGGTGAAGTGCTCATGCTTTAGCATAGCATGAGACAGGTCAGACTCATGTTGTCTCATGGTTTGAGAGGGCAGAGCCAGGATATTTTGATCAGTTAGAAATCTTGTTTGTCAGGTCAGAAGGGTTTGATAGAGAGAGAGGTTTCTACCACTATTCTAGACAGGGCCACACCAAGGGTGGTTCAAATGGTGCAACTACAGAGGGCAAATGAGAGATGGGTTACCAAAATTGTTCCTCATCCATCATCTTCTCATCCATGGCTGCAATGTGGGCAGGGCAGGAGTACCAGGTGTATACTGCACAAAGCCCAATTCTGACTGGATACATTTTGGTGTCAGTAGTGTGATGTGGAGTGAATTAATGAGAAAAAAACAACAACCAACAAACATGGTAAAACAGTTGAACAGCGCATGAGTTGGCATCCAATTTTCCAGCAAAGACTGTGAAAAGAATAGTGTGTGAGAGCTTTATAAAAGGTGCTGGTGAGAGCTGCCATAGGATTTAAGCACTAAACTTATGGAGGGATTGGTTAATCTAGAACTGGTGAATTACCTAGACAAACATAATATTCTTAACGAACACCAGTCAGGATTTAGAAAAGGTTTTAGCACCGAGACAGTATTAGCTTCAATTTTAAGTCACCTTTATGGTTTTTTTAGCACAGGTACTAGTGCTTTAATTTTACAACTGGATCTTAGCAGTGCATTCGACTTGGTCGATCATGAAATAATGTTACACTGCTTAGATGAAATGGGACTCTCGAGAAGAACCTGGAATTGGTGTCAGGGTTTTTTGAAAAAACAGATCCTATCGAGTGGTGAGTGATGGAAAATACTCCCATTTTTGGAGTAATCCCTCAGGGGTACTTCAAGGATCCCCGTTATCACCCACGCTATTTAATATATACATTTCATTTCTAGGACATTTACTGCAGAAGCTAAATTTAATCTTTTACACATATGCTGATGATATTTCCATTTTAATTCCTTTGAATAACATAACAAAATAAATTTTAGAACAAATTTCTTATAATATGTCTGAATTAGAACAACGAACAACCAATTTTAAACTAAAATTGAATACAGAAAAAACAAAAATCTTTTTAGCAAGTCCAAACGACAAAATAACTAAGATATCGCTTCACCTGGATGGTCATGACTATCCAATTTTAAAATCTATAAAAATATTGGGAGTCACCTTAGACACTTTAGAGCACACAAATTTGGTGGTGAAAAAGTGCTTTTTTATATTATGAAAGTTAAAGACTATCAAAAATTATTTTGATTTCTTAGCTTTTAGACTATTGGTCCAGGCATTGGTATTATCCATATTGAACTACTGTAATATTATCTACTTGGGCGGACCGAAGAAAGTTGTGAAAAAATTAAGAATAGTGCAGAACACGTCTGTTCGTCTGATATTCGGACTAAAGAAAAGTGATCATATCAGCCCTTATTAATGATCACTGCACTGTTTGCTAGTGGAGGCACAAGTAATGTTTAAATTCTCATGCCTCTGTTTCAAGTCAGTTTGGGGATTGGCATTCTCATTTTGTGTTATATAACCCTGTGCGGATAACCACGAACTACAACCTATTTGCTTACTCGAAGATTTTAGGCTGTATACTCAGGTCTTATTTAGATGCTGCATTTACCCTGGGAGGAAAGGCTTATGATCACATTTTTATGGCATTTCCATGGCTTCTGAAGTGCATTTTTTAACAAGGAATATATGAGTATCTTTATTCACTTAAGTCACCAATAGAACGATTAGCACTAGAACACACTACTTTGCAGTTTTAAAGATGAAATTGCGTAAACATTTTTCTGTCACAAATTTCAAAAACAAGTGGAGGAACTGGAGTATGTTGTGCAGATAAACATGTTTCTGACAAATCAACCAAATTAATCTGATGAACTTTTGATGTTCCTTCCTTTTCTCTGATTCTGTTCTTTCAAAGAAATCCATAAATCATTTTATTATTTATTTTTGCCTCAGTTTTATTTTGATATATACTTTTACTCTGTGGATGTTTTATTGTGCTCCACATAGAATTGCAAGATATGTGGAATAAAAACGTTTAATTAAATAAATAAATAAATATTTTATTTGTAATGGATTAGATTTTTGTTGTATTGAATGATTATATATTTGGTTTTCTAATCCACTTAGATTTTCAGTTAATATGGGTTTAAAATTTCATAAATAAATATGATTAATTAATATCCCCCCCATTTTTTTTTATTTTTTTTTACTAAGCTGCTTTAGAGGTTTCTACCACAGCCCAAAGTGCTAAGTGCTCCTACGCTGCTCTGACACTCATAGAAATGAGTGTTGGAGCATTTAGTGCTCCGGGCCACAGTAGAAACCTGTACCACAGCTTAGTAAAAAGGGGGGGAGGGGATAATTTGTAGCACTTAAAGAAATATGCTAAATGACTTTAATAGATTTCTAGAGTGTCATTAGAATTTTGCCTTTTTCACACATAATCATGATTTGGTTTTCTTTCAGTAATTTCAGATATATTAAATAGCAGATGATTCCGTCTTGTATCTATAGAATATATCTGCCTATTTCAAGACGGCCAAATAAAATTGGCTCATTATTTATTTTTGATTTTAATTGTGCAACACTTTGAAATATATTGTAAAGCATTTTATCAAATTTTAAATAAATTATAAACTGTAGAGGTAAACTATTGAATGAGCAAGAAAACTAGCCGCATTTTCCAGCTTAGGAGAGAAGTAGCCAGTCCCTTTTGAAGATGATACATTAGTAAAGATTGAGCTGAAGCTTCCTCCCTTGTTATGCAGTTAAATTCAGTGAATACATACCATAAATTCTGATTGAAAAAGTGTTGCTTGAAGGATTATACTGTCAGTATTGTTAAAAGAGAGGATAATAGTTACTACCATTTTAAAGAGAGATAGAGACAAGTCATCTGACATATCCATTTGCCTCTAAATATCCCTAAATCAAGTCAAACCTGTTGGGTAATCTCTACGAATAAATGTTTTATGCTATTTCTGCTGGGCATGTTAGGGAAGGATAACTCAGTATGTGTGTTTATAGATAACAATGCTGGAATACTCTAGGCTAGCCATGATGACAAGAAGTCAATAATTTTTCTGACATGAATAATAGAGTAGCTACAGGATATTTTCCAAATTAACTCTTATTTGGCATTGAGTGTTAGAACATAGATTTTGTTTTAGAACATTTAGCAGTTCAGATACATCCTGATCAATATCAAATGACAAGGGGGTGCTAACCAGGATGATATCACTGTGTTATCCTGTTGTTGTTACCACTTTAAATGTTGAATATGTGTCCATTATATCCTTTATTGAATTATCAAACTTTTATAACTTCATGCATGATGTGCTTATGGGTCATACTAGCTACAGTAATGTGCTCTAACTAGACTTTACCTGGAAAAAGAAATATGCATCTCTTGTAGAATATTGAGCAAAAGTAGTTACTGGAAGGGTTTTCCAGACACACGTGATTCAATCACTTCAGAAGCTTCACTAGTTCCCCAATGTGACAAGAGTGAAAATTCAAATTGCTGATTTGTGCTTTTAGATTCTGAGGAACCTCCTTATTTATTGTATTGAATGGTATGGCACAAAACCATTTTTGAGTTAAGATCCAGTCACTTTCACTTTATAGTTGTAACAACTGTGCATATGTTGCAGCAATTCTATGTAAGATCTAGGGCTGATGAGCCAAGATGACAGTTAAGAAATACACATCAAAACTACTCGTATCTTACCTCTAGTCTTTGTTTACCTTGATTATGGTAAGAAAAAAGAAAAGAGCTATCAGGGGCCACCAGAACTCATGAAGTTGGGGGAAAGCCCAAAGCCAGAGAATGCAAGATAAGGTACTAGATTCCTAAGGCTTAATTTGCATATAATTTATGGATGACTAAAATCTCTGGATTAAAGGCCCTAAGTAAGGAATCTATGAGTTAAAATTTATCTGATGAACCTTTATAGTATAATCTACATGAGTTTATGCTTTTACTGACAATTATAAACATTTTTGTTCACCCTGACTAAGAAAGCTATCCAAATTCAGGACCTTGGGAGCAGTCAGCTAATCTAATATTGGCCATTTTGGACCATAGAGTCTTGAAACCTTTTCAGAAAGTGTGTGATTCTTAGTTCTAGTGAGGACTCTACCTGTAATAATCTATACATGTTTATAGTGAATTGTTAACTATAAGACAGGTGATTCTCTCTCTTAATATCAATAAATCATGTGGTCTACTTTTTTCAACCAAAAACAATGAAATAATAATAGGAAAGATTTTCATTAAATTTTACCCTATAAAAATAGAAATAAAAATAAAATTATTCAGGGTAATCATAGATAAAGATTTAACTTTTCATGACCAGATCAGTTCAGTGGTAAAAACTTATACGTTCCCTAACTTCTATTCTTGAAACCGAAGCAATCACAACCCTAGTTCATTCTCTAGTTATCTCCCATCTTGACTATTGCAATTCTCTTTACAACGGAATCCCCCCAAAAGAATTACGTCTACAGCTTATTCAAAACACGGCAATAAAATGTATTTATATGTTAGGGAAATACGATCATGTCACCCCTCTCCTGAAAGAAGCCCATTGGCTACCTATTACACACCGCATTACCTACAAAAACCTCATGTTGGTCTTTAAAATCAAATCTTCCCATCAACCACCTTTCCTCGACAAACTTCTTATCCCTTTTTGCCCTTCTCGGACTCTCAGATCAGCTGATTAGAATCTATTATCCGTCCCTTCAATTAAGGAATTCTTTTATACCAGGAACTTCTCTGTAGTCGCTCCAGCTTTATGGAATGCTCTGCCATCCCAACTTCGTCATGAAAAACTAATCGATAAATTCAAGACAAAACTAAAAACATTCCTATTTCAAGATGCATTTCACTGTTCTTGAATCCCTCATCATCAAGTCAGCCAAGTCAGCTTTTAAGAAGCGATCCCACTCCTAATGTTTTACCCCCCTTTCTTTCCTTTTCCCTTCAACCTTTTTTTCTCCTTCACCACTAATAATGTACTCTTACTCCCCTCCCCTCCTTTCTAACCCCACCATCATGTTTGTTATTGTAAAATGTCTTCTATGTACACATCCTTCTCATACCATTACTTTTTATAAGCATTACTTCTAGTCTTATTTTATCATTTTATTGTAAACCGGCTAGATACCAGTTGATGGTAGGTATACTAAAAATTAATAAACTTGAAACTTGATTCTATGCCAAAATGCAGATCTCTATCAGACTTACTTTAAATAAAACCCTTGTGCTGGAATTTGCCTGGCCTGTCTCTACTCTTTATTTTTTTCAGTGGTTGTCATATGCAGAGGATTGTCTTTTTCTTTTTATCTACACTAGTCCCAATAAATAAATACTTCCATGAAGGGTCAGCCTATCATATGTGGCCGGCATGGATGACCTGACAGTGGGTCACATCACCCAGCACGGACACATGCGCCAAACCAAGTGTTTGTTGAAGGGGTGAAGAAGTGGAAAAAAAAAATTCAATGTTCTCACACAAGTCCCACTTTCTTGCAAACTGGTTTATTTCTCAGATTACAACTCATCCCATGGTTAATACTTTAGCTAAAGAATAGCAACAGTTTCTTGGTACTCAAAAATAAAAATAAAGCATTTTGCTCTGTTAGGAATTTCCATAAGCCTCCAGCCTAAACATAAACTTATAACCTTAGTTTGGTTTTTTTACTGCAGCTTCTTCAAACAAAACTGCTTCAACACCAGGCTTTAGGCAGGCCTACACCTCCACTAGGCCCAAGCCTTTCACCATACAACATATAGGGCTCCTTTTACTAAGCCGCGTAAAGGCCTTAATGTGTGGAATAGCGCGCGCTAAATTGCCATGTGCGCTAGACCTTAATGCCAGTATTGAGCTGGCGTTATTCTAGAAGCATACCGCGTGGTTTGGCGTGTGATAATTTTGTGCATGCGCTAAAAACGCTAGCGCACCTTAGTAAAAGGAGCCCATAGTTTCTTCTTCCATTTTAGGTTTTCCACTTTTTTCACCAGGTAATCTCTGTGTAACCCTGATTTAAACCACTGGGCTTTAGCAACACTTCTGCCCAGCAGAGAGGGACTATCCACCCTTAGATTGATAGTATTCAATCCCTCCTAATTCCCTCGAAAGGGTTAGCAATTATCACAGGCACCTCTGGTTCAATTCATTAGGCATAGCATTTCATTCCCCTTATCTGATGCCACCAATGCACAAGTTAACTTGACATGGCATAGTTCAGGAATTCTAGCTTTACAGTTTCTTTAAATCATTCATACATCTTACTGCTTATTGTTTCTTCAAAGCCTGTTAGCAGTCCCACTGGAACACTATATCAGCATACTTAAGAGAGGAAGAAAATCTAGCGCGTTTCAAAAGTAACTTGAAAAGCTTTTTATATAAAGATGCCTACAACCTATAACTCTTTTTAAACAGATATCGCTGCTCTCTTTTTTTTCTTCCCCCCTTCCTTTTTGTACTCTCTATACATGTTACCATATATGTTACCATTCTGTCCTCTAAAAACAGATTGTAGATCTACTCCCTCTTCCCTTTTGTACCAGTTAGTATGTGTGTTTGTATTGTTCATGTTATGTACCGTTAATAAATTTTAATTTGTACGACTTTTATGTTTTTTAAAATTGTATTTCACCATTAACATTAATGATTGTTTTTAAGTGATGTATTTATTGTTAATGTGTATGATTATATTTAACACTTAATGTAATTTTGAAAATGAATAAAGAATTAAAAAAAAAATTGTATTTCACTTGGTAAAACAAGATAAGCAATCAAATCAAATTTTAATAAAACTTAAACTTATTAGCATGCAATTTGTAGCTTTCTGCATAAAAACACTGCCTCTTTTACAAAGTCGCGCTAGCGGCTGCGCTGCGCTAAAGGCCCCGAAGCCCATAGAGATTTAAAGGGATTTGGGGCTGTTGCCACGCGGCTTTGTAAAAGAGGCCGACAGTGTTAGCTTTGACAGTTTGTTACACTCAACTAAACAAATTCACTTTGCCTTCTCTCAAGCATTTGAATCCTATATAATTTCCTCAGCTTCTGGATCTCCAGGGTAAACTTCTATGCAGTCCATGCTTTACTAGTTCCCCAATGTGACAAGAGTGAAAATTCAAATTGCTGACTTGTGCTTTTAGTTCTGAGGAATATAGGACTTCCTTATTTATTGTATTGAATGGTATGGCACAAACCCACTCTTGAGCTAAGATCCAGTCACTGTCACTTCATAGTTGTAACGACTGTGCATATGTTGCAACTATTCTATGTAAGATCTAGGGCTGATGAGCCAAGATGACAGTTAAGATACACACATCAAAACTACTCGTATCTTACCTCCAGCCTTTGTTTACCTTGATTATGGGCAATAAAAGAGCTGTCAGGGGCCACCAGAACATATAATTTATGGATGACTAAAATCTCTGGATTAATGGCCCTAAGTAAGGAATCCAAGAGTTAAAATTTATCTAATGAACCTTTACAGTATAATCTACATAAGTTGATGCTTTTGCTGATAATTACAAAAATTTTGTTCACCCTGAGTAAGAAAGCTATCCAAATTCAGGACCTTGGGAGCAGTCAGATAGTCAAGTACTGGCTATTTTGGGCCATAGAGTGTTGAGATCCTTCTAGGAAATATGTGAGAATTTTTCTCTAGACACAGAAATGCTTGACTTTCCAATATCTACTGCTAAATAGTTTCTAGCCTGATTAAAGGGTTGTCTGAACTCACCCAGTTCTTTTAGATGTTTAGTCCTTTGGACAGGTACAGGTTTACTTGCTAGCTGTTCTCTTTTCTAGTGTGGTGTGAGGCTTCTTTTCTCTCTCTCTCTGCCTTGGGCTGTTTAACTTTTCTCTCACTCTCCACTTTCTTCTTCCCCAGGTGAATAAGATCCCCTGATTGGTTGGGAAACTCTGAGGCTAGTTCTGTCTAAAACAGCCTCTGAGTTTTAAAAATGTGTTCCTTTTTCTCTATTAGCCTTTTTCTTAAAGCCTTTCCTGGCAGTTTGGGAACTCTGACTCTTCTTCTCTCCCTGATAGCTTTCTTCTGAAAAGGTAAATAGGCAGGATCATTAATAAACTTTCTTTCTGTGCTTCCCTTGACTTAACTGGGACAGTGTTGCAAGCTCTGGGCTTGGGCATTGGCTTCCTGTGTCTGGGGTTTTTCACTATGGCAGGGACTAATTTCTCGATCAGGGGCTCTTCCCTTGGCAACTCTGCGTCTCCAGAATTTTCCCTGCCACACAAGGGTAATCCTAAAACATAAGAAAAAAAATAATGTATGAGTCTTACATACCATGGTTAGAATATGCAAAAATGATGCTTTCCCATTTGGGTTTATTGGAAACAGAATGAAGCTGTTTCAAATCCTGTCAGACAACAATCAGACTCCCCACTCCTTGCCAAACTTCATTGGCTCCCAATAATCTCTAGAATCCATTTCAAATGTTCCTGCCTGGCTTTCAAGATCATTCACGGAATCCTGCCTCCTCTTATCCCACTGTCTTTCAACTCCTCCAGTCCCGACTCCTCCAGAACTGCCCAAAGGCTTAAACTAGCCTTCCCCTCTCCAAGCAGCATCCACTATTCAGGCAAACTGGGAAAATCCCTTCTCTTCAAAATCACAGGTCTTTGGAATGACCTCACCACCCCGCTGCGGAACCTGAGCTCCCTTCAGTTATTCCGCAAACAACTGAAAACCTGGCTTTTCAGCAAATTGTAGCTCTATCCTTCCCCCCTTTCTCTCCCCCCTTCTACACATAAGTTCATGTAATCCTTTTTCTTCTTCTCTACCCACTATTTTAAGTTCTTGTAAACCGTGTCGAGCTTCATTCTCATGGAGATGATGCGGTATATAAACTTAAGGTTTAGATTAGATTAGATTAGTTCAATTTGATCAACTTGGTTACTGAACTGCAGAATGTCATAGGGATCCATAATGTCATCTGTGTTATTAGTAGGGGCATTTTAAAAGCTCTAAAATGTCCAAACATGGCATAAATTGGCACTTGGACATCCTAATTGCTAGGACGTCCAAGAGCTGATTTTCGAAACCATCTTTCTGGACATCTTACGAGCCATTCTACCTGCTGTGCATCCATGAGTAAAGGAGGGCATGTTGTAGATGTGCTTTTGGCTATTTATTTTTTTTCATAGTCTCTTTTGGCCCCTCTTACCACCTTATAGCACTTGCTTTGATGTTCTTTGTGCCTTTTCCAGTTTTGTTCCTTTTTTGTCCTTCTCCATTCCTTAAACAAAGTCTTCTTGTCTCTGATTGCTTCCTTCACTGCTACAGTGAGCTTTGCCAGTTTCTTGTTCTTCTTCCCTTGGAACCCTTGTTGATATGTGGTATATATAAATTTTGCACCTCTGTGACTGTATCCTTAAAAAGGGACCATGCTTGCACTAGCGTATTTACAGTGTTTATCCTATTCCTAATCTTCTTCCTCACCAAGACTTTCATCCCTTCGTAGTTCCCTTTACGGAAGTTCAATGTCGTGGCCGTCGTGGACCGATTTTTTTGTTCCTGTGTCTAGGTTGAAGTGAATCATGTTGTGATCACTTTTTCCCACATCCCTTCTACTTCTATACCCTGTGCCGGTTCCCGTAGTCCATTTAGAACTAAGTCTAGAACTGCATTTCCTCTCGTATTTTCCGTGACAAGTTGCTCCAGAAAGCAATCACCTACAGAATCCAGGAACTTGGGCCCAAATTCTGTAATCGGCGCCTAATGTTAGGCACCTATTTCAGAGGCACCCATCGATTAACAAGCTCAATTAAGCTTTTTAATCAGCAATAATTGAAACTTAGGCACCTATCAAGAAAGAGTGATTCAGCAACAAGGCGCCTCTAAAAATTTAGGCGGCCTTCAAAAAAATAGCTCCATGCATGTTAGGTGTGGGCGTGGCTACATGTTAGGCGCCTTGATGCAGAATCGCTGCTCTTAAGCATGCTTAAGCGCTCAGCTAGGCTCCTAACTTTTAGTTGTGCCTAGAGCTAGCCTATTTCTTGGGTGCCTCCAAAATAGGTTCCACTCAGCATGATTCATTAAACAGCACCCAACTGTTCTTGAATTGCGCTGAACAGTGCCTAATTAAGTGCCTAACTTTTGGGCACTATTCATAGAATTTGCCCTTTAGTCTCTCTACTGCAGCTGGAGTTACCTAGGTTCCAATCTATCCCCAGATAATTGAAGTTACCCATAATAACTATGTTGCCTCCCTTGCATTCGTGTTTAATCTCGTCCGTCATTTCTTCATCAGTCTCTTCAGACTGCCCTGGGGGATCGGTAGTAGATGCCAATCTTTGTATCCATTCCATTTGTTCCTGGTATTTTGGCCCATAGAGAATCTACCTTATTGTTTGTTTCCGGCGTGTTTTCTTTGGTAGACTCAATTTCCTCTTTTATGTATAGGGCAATACCCCCACTGTTCTGTCCTACTCTGTCTCTGCGGTATAGCTTGTATCCCGGTAGTACATTGGGCTTCATTTGGACATTTTCAATTTGGACAGTATTGTGGTTGAAAATGGAGAATAAAGTTAGACATCCTGAGGCTAGTTCAGTGGTCTCAAACTCAAACCCTTTGCAGGACCACATTTTGGATTTATAGGTATTTGGAGGGCCTCAGAAAAAATAGTTCATGTCTTATTAAAGAAATGACGATTTGCATGAGGTAAAACTCTTTATAGTTTATAAATCTTTCCTTTTGGCTAAGTCTTAATAATAATATTGTCATTTATAGCTGAAGAGACATATGATCAAGAAACTGTTTTTTATTTTACTTTTGTGATTATGAAAAAACATGCCGAGGGCCTCAAAATAGTACCTGGCGGGCCGCATGTGGCCCCCGGGCCGCGTGATTGAGACCACTGATCTAGTTGGATATCCAGGAGGTCAAGACGCCCAACTAAAAAAAAATTGGACAGCCAGCATTTTTAAAAATGGACCCTTTTAGAAGTCCAATTTTGGAAATTTTGTGGGAAATTTCCAAAGTCAGGCTTAGACATCGTATTAAAAATGCCCCTCTATGTTTCTAAGCACAAGATGCAAATATGAAGTCACGTAAAGTACAGCCATCATTTTTGCCCCTTAATTCTTTTAATCATCCAAAAAGAGAGGACCCAGCTCAATTATTAAAAATTAATGCCTAAGAAAAAGTGGTTGTTGAGGATTATACCTCTATAATCAAAAATATTAAATTAATTACCAGTATTTAATTCAGTATTTTGTAATTTATTTGCTAATGACTTAAGACAAATGTTTTTGCCTGTCACACATTCTTCAAATAGTAGGAGCTGAAGGACTGATGTGTTGCTAACTGAAGTAGTCAATAAAATGATTCATTCTTTCCTGTCATATAATTATATGAGAGAACATGCATATCCAAAAGACTTAATAGGGCCTTAAATAATTCATTGGTCATCAGTTGAAGGAGTCATAAAATATATTTGCTTCAGGTCTGTTGAATCATATGACCTTCAATAAACAGCATGAATATTCTGCATCTTTTGTTCCATGGATACATTGGGCAAAAGATATATATATCTGTATAGCATACTCAGCAATTTACTTTATGTTCTGATGGTAAGTCAGGTTTAATGACAACTAGTGAATAAGACCTCAGGTTTGTTCTCTTTGATACTTAAAGGATCAATAGACAAACTTGGATTTTAACAACATAAATCTAACAGATTCAACTCTCTCAACTTCTCCCCGTATTACTGAAATTTCTCAATAGCAGTTTTAGAAAGAAAATAATGACATACACACAACTAGACCTATTTTCTTAAATTCCCTGGAGTATTTTATAAAAGGCACATGGGTTACTTATGGTCTACATGCTGCCTACATAATCTTTGAAAAGAAAGTAGTCTGTCTGTTTCTCTCCACTACTTGCTATTCATCATTTTACTTGGTTAGAGAGGTGGGAGCAGAAATAGGACAGAGGTCAACATACTCACAGAAGTTGCATGGCAAACAGCCTTTTCCTGAACCACATGCCAACACTTCTACTCACTGACAAAGTTATTCACTATGGGGTTCATAATAAAAAAACATCTAAAAAGTGTCCTAAATGGCTACTTGAACGATCAAAAAGCCTGATCGACAAGTACCCATAACCAAAGCTGGTTTTAGACGTATCTAAAACCAGCTTAGGCCTTTCCCCTGCCACTAAACGCACAGAGAGAAAAGAGGCGTGTTTAGAGGAGGAGAAAGGATGGGATGCCCAATCTCTCCTGCCGCGGGTTGTGGCAGTTCGGGTAAAGGAGTGATCGCATCGCAGCAGGGGAGATGGCCAATCTCTCCTGCCACGATATATCACCCCCCTCCCCCGATAATATCAGGGCAAGAGGGAGCCCAAGCCTTCTTGCCCCACAACACCCCCGACCTCCCCGATGACATTGGGGCAGGAGGGAGCCCAAGCCCTCCTGCCCCGCCGATTAACATCGGACCACGAAAGAGCCCAAGCCCTCCTGGCCCCAGTGATCTGCGACCGTTCCCCCCCCCCCCCCCGCCGATTACGTTTGGGGCAGGAGGGAGCCCAAGCCCTACTTCCCCACGGACCCCTCCCCCCCCCCGATTACGATCAGGCCAGGAGGGAGCCCAAGCCCTCCTGACCTCTGGCCCCCCACCCCCCTACATGATCGGGCAGGAGGGAGCCCAACCCCTCCTGCCCAGGCGGACCCCCCTATCCCCCACCCCCCACTACAATACGGGCAGGAGGGATCCCAGGCCCCCCTGCCCTTGACACAACCCCCCTCCCCCAACATCACCCCCGAACCCTCGATCGCCCCCCCCCCCACCGACCCACGACCCCCCTGCCAACCCCACGACACCCCCACCCCCACCCCCCTTCCCCATACCTCAAATCGTTGGCCGGACGGACGGGTGCCAAGCCCGCCCGTCCGGCAGACCAGCCGGCTCCGGAATGGGGCTGGATTGGCCCAGGCGGCTGAAACCCTGCCCACAGGTGGGGTCTGAGGCTTCGCCTAAAAGCCCTTGTGTTGGACGTTTGGGTCTTAGGCGTTTTTTTGGTTCATTATGGGGTATAAGTGTAGATGTCATGGGGGGGATAAGTGTAGACGTAGTGGTGGTCTGGGCGTTTAAACAGCTGAATGTAGAGGCAGGCCATTATCAAAACAAGGACATTTGTTTTGGTTATGGACACTTTCCCTGCTTCTGCTTTCAACTTTTAAGGCCTTAGGCCAAAAAGGGACTTAGACTTTTTTTTGATTATGCCCCTCCACGCTTCCACTAATCCTTATATCTCTATGGACTACATATTCTACTGTAATATAAACAGGACAGTCTTCAAAGAAAAAAAGTCTCATTGTCTCCATATCTACTGTATTTATTATGCATTTGAAATTACATTTAAAAACCAAGTAATTAAAGGACATGCAGAGAAAGAAATTAAGGGTCTTTTCTATTAAACTGCACTAGCAGTTTTTAGCGCAGAGAGCCGTGCTGAATGGCCCGCACTGCTCCCATAGCTCATAGGAGCTATATGAGTATCAGGAGCAGCGCAGCACACCACGCTATAAACTGCTAGCGCAGTTTGATAAAAGAAGACCTAAATTTAACAAATTAAATATTCGCACAAATTAAATAACGCACTACAAAGAAAGGAAAGATACAAAACAATAACTGAATATACAGTTCAGAAGAATAACCTTCACAACTCATTTTGAGCTATTTAACCTAGCCAATCGGTAAAGATACCTCCATCACCTTACAAGGGGGTGCTGAAAAGTTCTCAACCCAACCAAGATGAAAATGACATGGATATGGTTTTATAAATGATCTGAAACAATGTCAAAACATAGAATTTTGGCACTTAACTAAACACTCTTTTCAGTTACAGTGGCAAAATAACACTCAGAATTTAGGAAGTTGGTTGGTTAGGCTGAGAACTTTTCAGCACTCCCTCGTACATACCTTTTTTAATACTAGCAAATTTTCCAGTTGATCTGGGTGAAGAAAACACAGTCCTCTGATGTTCTACTAAACATTTACCCCTGGATTCTCTAACTGGTGCCCATGTTGATAGTCACCTTAAAAGCAGCTGCCGATCCCATGTCAATTACATGACAGCACCGGTTAGAGAATCGCACCTCAAGCACCTACGTAGATTCAAGTCTCACAAAGACAGGCACCAGAAATGTAGGCACCATAAATTCTGGCCTACATTTTTGGTGCCTATCTTTTCCATGGGATCCCCTCCACAGCCTTCCATCTGCTGATCGCGGCAGAGGATTCCCCGATCAATTGAGCTAGCAGGACCCCTGAAACTGAGGCTTTGAGGAGTCCTACTGGCTTAATTGTTTGGAGATTCTGCTGCTGCGATTAACTGAACCAGCGGGGAAATACCCCATTCCTCTCTCTCTTCCTCCCTTCCTCCCACCCACCCACCCACTGACCAGTCCCTCCCAGTACCCTTCCAAGAGAGACCCCTCCCTTTGCCTGTCATCCCCACACGCCCCTTGTACCTTTGATAGATCAGCACTCCCTCCTGCCAGCAGGCCTGCTAGGTCAAAATGGTGGACCTTCCTCTTCCCAGTGCAACCGGGATGCACTGCGAGGGGTCTAATGTAGGCCAGAGTTTTCTGAGCCTACATTTCTGATATCTATGCATGAATTGCTTCTAGGTAGGCATTTTAAGCAGCCTAATGCCACTTCCGGCATTGGCTACGCCTACTTTGATGTTCTGCAGCCTAAAGTGCCTACATAGGCACGATTCCAGAACCTTTTATGTATGAGCCGATAGGTGCTTCAACCCTGCTGGGGTTTTTTTGCCATTTCTAATGGCATTCTTCAATTAACTTAGGCATCGGTAGGGAAATTTTAAAAAGAAAGAGACCCAAGTAGTTAGAGTCCTAACTTTCAATTCCATGAAAACTTTTCTGCTGCATCTGGGTAGCTCAATCAACCTGGAAAATCAGTAATTCCTGACCACAAAAAAAGTAAGATCTCAATCTCCTCTGTTCGAGGAAGAAAAGGCCCAGTTTCTCTAATACAAACATACAAGAGATGATCCCTGCTTGAAAGAGCTGACAATCTAATTAAGATAGACATAGCGAAAAATACTAATGGTGGTCTAGTTGATATAGAGGGATTGTCCCCACTGAGATACAACAAGCACACAACATGGAGGGCTATGTACGTCAACGCCCACAGTCTGGGAAACAAGATCCTAGATTTGGAGACAGAAATGAGGAATGCCGACCTGGATGTGGTGGCGATATCTGAGACCTGGCTCACAGACTCCCACGCGTGGGACATGGTCATACCAGGTTACAACTTGCTTCGTCGGGACAGGGAGGGCAAAATGGGAGGTGGGGTAGCATTATATACCAAAGATGACATTAAGGTCACCAGAATCACAGATGTACAGTACACTGGGGAATCCCTTTGGGTAAATTTGGCCAGAGGGAAGGACAAATGCCTATATCTTGGCGTGGTATACAGACCCCCAAAACATCAAGAAGACCTAGATTTGGAATTAATCGGAGATATAGAGAATATCACCTTGCGGGGGGACACAGTATTGGTAGGTGACTTCAACATGCCCGATGTGGATTGGGTCACGCTTTCCTCTGCTTCCGGCAGTAGCAGGAAGCTATTAAACTCTATGAATGGAGCAGGACTCAGGCAACTGGTAATTGAGCCAACAAGGGATCAGGCAATTTTGGACCTGGTACTTACCAACGGAGAAAGTATCACAGAGGTCTCGGTGGGTGAAACTTTGGCCTCCAGTGACCACAATATGATTTGGTTCAATCTCAGGAAAGGTTTCACGAAATCTACCACATTGACCAAGGTTCTCAAGTTCAAGGACACAAATTTCCAGGACATGGGAGACTTCGTTCACCAGGCGCTACAAACCCAAGCAGATACCGACAGCGTGGAAGAAATGTGGTCAACTTTGAAAACCACCATACAGGAAGCAACAAACCGCTATGTTAAATCAGTAAGCAAACGGAGTAGGAACAACAAGCCACAGTGGTTCTCTATGGAGATCTCAGACCTCATCAAAGAGAAGAAAAAAGCATTCATCTCTTACAAACAATCAGGGACACAGGACTCCAGAGTAGATTATCTGACCAAATCAAGAGCCATCAAAGCGGCAGTTAGAGAGGCCAAATTCCGCATGGAGGAGTCTCTAGCAAAGAATATCCAGAAGGGAGATAAATCCTTCTTCAGGTATATTAGTGACAGGAAAAAGAACTCAGGTGGGATAGTACGACTCAGAAAACCAGACGGAGACCATGTGGAGACGGACTCGGAAAAGGCCCAACTGTTAAATGAATACTTCTGTTCAGTCTTCACCCGCGAGGTGCCGGGAATCGGCCCTCAACCACATACAAGGATTAAATCAGTAGACCCGTTTAATAATTTCAAATTTACACCCAGCAGCGTCTACTGCGAGCTGTCAAAAATCAAGGTCAACAAGGCAATGGGGCCTGACAACCTACACCCTAGGGTACTCAGGGAGTTGGGAGATGTCTTGGCGGAACCACTATCCGCGCTCTTTAATCTCTCCCTTAGTACAGGTAACGTCCCGATGGACTGGAAGACGGCTAACGTCATTCCACTACACAAGAAAGGCTCCAGGGTGGATATGGCAAACTACAGACCAGTGAGTCTCACTTCAATAGTGAGCAAACTAATGGAAACCCTAATCAAACACCAAATGGATAGGATCATGGACGAGGAGAATCTGCGGGATCCCCGCCAACATGGATTTACTAAGGGGAGATCGTGCCAATCCAACCTGATCGGCTTCTTTGACTGGGTGACGAGGAAGCTGGATGTTGGTGAGTCCCTGGACATCGTCTATCTGGATTTCAGCAAAGCATTTGATAGCGTGCCACACCGCAGGTTGCTGAACAAGATGAGTTCTTTAGGTTTGGGCGACACTTTAACCAAATGGGTTGGGAACTGGCTTGGAGGTAGGCTTCAGAGGGTGATGGTGAATGGCACTCCCTCCGAGATGTCGGAGGTGATAAGTGGAGTGCCACAGGGCTCCGTCCTGGGCCCGATCTTGTTCAACATCTATATAAGAGACCTGACAGAAGGGCTTCGAGGTAAAATAACATTGTTTGCCGATGATGCCAAACTGTGCAATGTAGTGAGCAAAAGCACAACAGACAAAAAAGCAATGACAGACGATATGGTGCATGACTTACTTCTGCTGGAGCACTGGTCTAGGTCCTGGCAACTCAGTTTCAATGCCAAAAAATGCAAAGTCATGCACCTGGGAAGCCAGAATCCATGCAAGATCTACACCCTAAATGGCGAGATCCTGACAAGAACTGTAGCAGAAAGAGACTTGGGAGTGATTGTCAGGGAAGACATGAAGTCGGCAAACCAAGTGGAGCAAGCTTCATCCAAAGCAAGGCAAATCATAGGTTGCATACGCAGGAGTTTCATCAGCCGTAAACCTGAAGTCATTATGCCACTATATAGATCCATGGTGAGACCGCACCTGGAGTACTGTGTGCAATTCTGGAGGCCGCATTACTGCAAGGATATGCTGAGACTGGAGTCGGTCCAGAGAATGGCCACCAGGATGGTCTCGGGACTCAGGGAGCTCCCGTACGAGGAGCGGTTGGGGAATTTGCAGCTCTACTCACTCGAGGAGCGTCGAGAGAGGGGAGATATGATCGAGACATTCAAATATCTCACGGGCCGCATCAAGGTGGAAGAAGACATCTTCTTCTTCAAGGGTCCCGCGGCAACAAGGGGGCATTCGTGGAAAATCAGGGGCGGGAAACTGCACAGTGACACTAGGAAGTTCTTCTTCACTGAAAGGGTGGTTGATCGCTGGAATAGTCTTCCACTTCGGGTTATTGAGGCCACCAGTGTGGCGGATTTTAAGGCCAGATGGGATAGACATGTGGGATCTATCCGCAAAGATAGATAGTGAGGATCACTGGAGTGGGCAGACTTGATGGGCCTTGGCCCTTATCTGCCGTCTATTTCTATGTTTCTATGTTTCTAGGTCAAAGGCTTATACATGTTACTTAGGTGAGGAAATATAAGGGACTATGCATAGGGGAGTAAAGAGGGATTGGCAACAGATATGCTACTCTTTGGATTTTTGACAGGTACTAGTGACCTGGATTGGTCACCGTGAGGATGGGCTTGATGGACCATTGGTCTGACCCAGTAAGGTTATTCTTATGTTCTTATGGCAGGGTAGGGCATAAATGCAGTTTCAAAAAAGTGGGATTTAGTCTGGATTTGAACACCATGAGAGACTGTGTTGTTTCCATGAATGTTTATTTTATTTGTTCTTTGACCATTTTGGCTTTGGGGGATCAAAATTTGAGTGTGCACTCTTGAAAGAGCATACACAATGATTTGAATGGATACATATTGGGGGGAAATGAGTACATCCTCTTTGAAAATGATACACATTCTTTGGAAAGAAAAAGCAAATGAAAGGACCCTTGGTTTTTGTTTTGTTTTTTTGCTTGCTTTCATTCATTAACAGAAGACAAATAGCAAAAAGTGGAGTGAGTATACAATCTTCTCTACAAATTCTCAACAATTTATTGTTTTGTCAGCTTTATATCTACTGTATTCTCAAAACTTTCGATTGTATGCTGACTGAATTAATCACATAACCATTGTGAGAAACTCTTTTTGGAGGATGGAATGACCTCAGATTCCCCTTTCTCAACTCACAACAGAACAGCATATGCTGGTCTGCTGCGATTAACTGAACCAGCGGGGAAATACCCCATTCCTCTCTCTCTTCCTTCCTTCCTCCCACCCACCCACTGACCAATCCCTCCCAGTACCCTTCCAAGAGAGACCCCTCACTTTGCCTGTCATCCCCACACGCCCCTTGTACCTTTGATAGATCAGCAGAAGGGATGCCCACTCCCTCCTGCCAGCAGGCCTGCTTGGTCAAAATGGTGGACCTTCCTCTTCCCAGTGCAACCAGGATGCACTGCGAGGGGTCTAATGTAGGCCCGAGTTTTCTGAGCCTACATTTCTGATACCTATGCATGAATTGCTTCTAGGTAGGCACTTTAAGCAGCCTAATGCCACTTCCGGCATTGGCTACGCCTACTTTGATGTTCTGCAGCCTAAAGTGCCTACATAGGCGCGATTCCAGCACCTTTTATGTAGGAGCTGATAGGTGCTTCAACCCTGCTGGGGTTTTTTTGCCATTTCTAATGGCATTCTTCAAACTTAGGCATCGGTAGGGAAATTTTAAAAAGAAAGAGACCTCAGACTCCCCTTTCTCAACTCACAACAGAACAGCATATGCTGGTCTATTCACTGGGTGTCTTATCAACTACCCCCCTCCAAATATAATATTTATGCAACAAGCCAATTCGTGAAATAATCAAAAATAGGAACTTAGATTTGAATTAATATTTCAGATCAAAACTCTTGATCTCTGATCTCAATGGGGCCGTTTTGCCCTAAGCCTGCTCAGGGAACCACCTTCAAAAATGGTGCTGAGTCTAGCAACCAGCCAATCCCTGACCCGGCCAGCGGTAGAGAGGCTAGGAAGGTGTTTGCCCTTGTGCTGGTGGGGAAAAGATATGCCGGGCTCCACTTGAACAATGTGTTCAACGAGCCATTTGGAACATGGCTGAAGCAAGAGAATTTATCCCCTAATCTCCTGAGGAAGCAAAAGTATAAGGGGTTCTTGGTATTCTTTGCTCTTCTCCAATATCCATCTAACATTGTCAATAATGTTTCTTGTTCCTCAACCTTTTCTGAAACCAGCCTGAGCTTTGGGTAGTTCTTGCTCAAAGTATGATTACAGCCTTCATTGTATTATTTTCTGCAATATTTTTCTGGCATGTGGAATTAATGCAATAGTTCTGTAGTTGATACAGTCCTTGGCGTCATCTTTCTTCGGTATAGGTATGAACAGTTATCTTCTCCAATTAGTTGGCCATGTTTTTTTTCTTACAAATCTGTTGGCACAGTCATGAGAGGACCATGACAGCACATAATCACATTATCCTAATTAACCCCTCCCTCTTTAACAAAACTGTAGTGCGTTTTTTAGCACCAGACATGGCGGTAACAGCTCCGATGCTCATAGAATTCCTTTGAGCATCAGAGCTGTTACCCCCCACGGCCAGCACTAAAAAACATGCTACAGTTTTGTAAAAGGAGTGTGTGTGTGGAGGGGGGGGGGTTAAATAAAGTGTTTTTGAACGTGTAGATGTAGATGATTCAATCAATAATCTGAAACAATGTCAAACCAAAGAATTTTGTTTCTTCAAATTGGCACTTAACGAAATAAGATAACACTCTTTTCAACTACAATGGCAAAATAATGCTTAGAATTTAGGAAGCTGATCAGTTGGGCTGAGAACTTTGCAGCATCCCTCTAAATCTTAAGAAAAAAATGTCAGTTACCCAAACACAAGGAGGCTTTAATGAAATATTTTGAAAATCCTTCATATATGCTCAAGTTTTTTCTTAGTTGTTCTTTACTCATTATGCAAATATTTCAATGTATTAATAATTCAAAATCAGCAGTACATTAATTATTAGTATCCCTATTACAAAATCTTACCTTTAATTGAATTATATAGGAAAGGACTATGAAAAATGAGCCTCTTGATTTATGTTAAGAATAAAGGTTAAAAAACTGTTTCCTACCAGATCTTTTTTACGTCATTATTTCCTGAAAAGAAACATTGGACTAAGAAACACATTTTTAGATGAAGAAAGACAGTTTTAGATAAAAGTTTCAAAGTTTACAAGCTTTCAGATATACGAGGGGGTACTGAAAAGTTCTCAGCCCACCATCACTTCTCTGTCGATCCTTTCTTGCAGATGTGGAGCTCTGTTGGACCGGATTGATGATTGGACTTAGCACCAGATTGGAATTTATTTTGCTCAATCTATAATCTCTTCAACCTATTTGTATATTTTAATGTTATTCTTTTTGTTTCTTTTATCTTTTTCTTTTTTTTATTATTATTTGACTTGTACCTTTCCCTCACAATTCTTGGAATTTTGTTATATCTTTTCTATTTTAATAATTGTTTACTCAGGGACTTTAGCTAGATTGTGAGCCTTCGGAACAGATAGGGAAGTTCTAAGTACCTGTATTTTATTGTAAACCGCTTAGATCTGTAATATGCTTAAGCGGTATATCAAATGTTAATAAAATATAAAACATAAGAAGAGAATGACGTGGACATGGTTTAATTAATGATCTGAAACAATGTCAAAACATAGAATTTTATTTCTGCAAAATGGCACCTAACAAAATAAGATACTCTTTTCAGCTACAGTGGCAAAATAAAGCTCAGTATTTAGGAAGTTGATTGGTTGGTCTGAGAACTTTTCAGCACCCCTCATATGTGCATTAGATTAGTTAATAAAGGCTTTCCAATGTAAACTTGATTCATCCCCAGTAGTTTTGGTCTAAGTGATAAAAATAGAGACACAACATCTGATTTTCAAGGATATTTATAGATGCCAAAAAATAACTATTTAGTTCATATGGCATAGGCCCCTCAGGTTTACTGGAGGTGTAACTTAACGTGGCTGAAATGCCACAAGATTGGAGTTTTTTTTATGGGTAGAAGAAAGTTATGCAGATAATATATTATGCTGCCTAAGGGAATGGAAGTAGCCTGGTAGGTAGAATACCAGGCTTGATAGGGCGAGGGGAGGAGAGGAGAGCCAAGTTCAAATCCCAGTGCTCCTCCATGTGGTCTTAGGCAAGTTGCTTAACCCTCTATTGCTTCAAGCACAATGTTAAATTGTGAGTTCTCCAACAACAGAGACATTATCTAGTTTACCTGAATGGCAGGCTTCTGGGAAATGGGTCTGTAAACAACCAGCCAACTAAGTAGATCAACTGGAAGTGGTTCAAGGCAGAGTTTGAAATCGTCAGGTCAGGGGGATGGTAGTAGGTTTGCTAAAGGAGGTTCTAAGGTAGTTACTTGGGTTTAAGTCAGGGTACAACTGAGTACCAGGGGAAAGGGTAGGCAGAGGTCAAAAGAGATGGGAAGATGATGTACCTATGCACAGTGTAAAAATGTGCACTTGTTGAATGATGAGTGAAGAAACAGAAAGTATTGCATGCTAATATGAGATGGGGTCAATGTTAATTCAACAGAAGTTATTTCAAGAATAAAGCCTAACCATTTCTTACCTAGAGGCAGAGGTTAGCATGACTACCCATCATGGTTACCCATACTTCCAATATCGTACATGTGAGAACAGTCTGAAGATGTCCAGAGAGAAACTCAGCTTGCATTGGTCAAAACCTTCCTTAGGAGAACCAATGGATAAAAGTCTTTTCTTGAAAAAGTGAAGGGTTTATTTACTAATTATTTGTGGAGTGGTAATTTCTTGACAGGATGGAGCTTTACATGTATTTGCCTGTTTATGTAAGAAAAGCAGGTTTATAAGGATAAAAATATGATATTTGAAAAAAAAAAAAAAAAAGAAGAAGGTAACATGACTTTTTACAAATGTAAAAGTTGAATTTTTAGATATCTATAACTTCAAAGTAAAAAGATAAAGTAATTAGAAGGAAGAAATATAGTTCAAATACTGGTAGTCATAATTGGAGTTATTATTATTGGTCTTTTATGTCAATGTTCTCCGGCTTTGTGGGTAAATGAATGACTAAAGTCACAGTACCTCAAATGTATACCTTAATTCAGTTAAGTGATGTGGTGTTACTGGAACAAATTGATAAGAAATTTCAAGGTTAGTAACCTTGGTTGTTCCATAGCATTTGTTATAAAGATTGCATGGACCACAAGGGGGACTGTAGAACTCGAAAAATTCTACCTTAGAAATATACTTATTAATTTGGTATTAGTATTGGGCTAGGATTTTTCTGGAACTAATTGGATCATTAACTATACTATGGGCTCCTTTTACTAAGCTGCGATAGTGTTTTTAGCGCACGCAGAATTTTAGCGCACGCTAAACCCGTACTACGCGGCTAGAACTAACTCCAGCTCAATGCTGGCATTAGCATCTAGTGTGCGCGGCAATTTAGTGCATGCTAAAACCACTAGCGCAGCTTTCTAAAAGGAGCCCTATGTATGACCCCCTATGCTGAATGTGCATCTCACTGTTCTTCTGGAAAGGAAAACCATTATGTCACTCATATCTTGAGTAGTGACCAGTTTATAATCCTAATAAATCCTAGGCCTCCAGATTGTCAAGGGGGTGAGGGAGAGTATCACGGACGTGTAAACTAACCTATCCATCTGTAATAATGAATCTGTTTGTATGTATTCATGTGATCCCATTGTGTTTAGATGCCAAATTCCCTCTATAGACTTGTAGACTTTAAGACTTGTATGTCTTATTTATTGATATATTAGTAAAAATTTGTTAAACTGAGCATAGGCTAATATTTATTTATTTCCACAATACATAGTAAGTGCCAATGCACTGTGGGCTGCACAGATCATGCCTCCTCCTTGGCATGCCTCGACATCGAGGTCTCCAACCACACAACATATACTGCAGACTGCTTCCATGCTGGTAATTCTTCCAACGCCAATGTTGACTCTCCAGGAGGAGATCCGGGCTATGCTCAAACAAGAGCTTTCAGGGCTACTGCCAATGTAGATTCTTTCTAACATGCACGCAGGAATAGACATTTATATGTTAGCTACATATAGCAGGAACATCCATTTTAAAAGCATCAACAGCTAAAATGTCAGCAAACTTGGCAGTGCACATGCCACCAAATGCACATGTATGTTGTTTTTTCAGAACACTCACATGTATATTTGCCATTTTAGAAACCTAGACACCTTTTTTACCCTAGAGCCCAATATTATTTGCCAATATCACTTGGGGGGTGAGGGCAAACCCTCCCCCCCCAAAAAAAAAAAAGCCAACACCTGGGGGACATAAGGCAACCTGTCTTAATTCCTCCAGTATAATGCTGCATAAAACAAGCACCTTAAGACAACCCAGATTTCCCTCCTATCCCCGGGAGAAGTTTTCAATCTCGGCATTGAACTTGGTAGACATTCTCCTTTTGTGAAATATATGGGAAAGTCTGGACATCCACATCACTTCTGAGTTACACCTTTTATTTAAAATAGTCCTTTATGTGCTTAACTTCTACTTCTTCTACTGCCTGATTTTAAGGCCAAATGGGATCGGCACATGGGATCTATTCACAGGGCAAAGGTAGGGGAGGGACATTAAGGTGGGCAGACTAGATGGGCCGTGGGCCCTTATCTGCCATCTATTGTTTCTATGTTTCTATGTTTCTATTAATTATTTCTATATCACTACCAGACATACGCAGCACAGTACAGAGTCACAAAGAAGACAATCCCTGCTCGAAAGAGCTTATGGTCTAAACAGACAAACAAGATGTCATGGTTACAGTTAAGGGGAACGGTTAATCTTCTGGCAGGGTTGGAGGGCAGTAGGGAGTAGGGTTATGGACTGAAGGCTATATCAAAAAGGTGGGTTTTAAAGGATTCTTCTAATTTGGGAGTCTTCTCAACCCGGTTTCCAAGTCTTAGGGTCCTTTTATCAAGCTGCAGTAGGGGTTTAACGCGCGAAATACCGCACGTTAAACCGCCTGCTGCGCTAGCTGCTAACGCCTGCATTGAGCAGGCGTTAGTTTTATAGCCGGCCGCGGGGGTTAGCATGTGATGAAATGTCCGACGCGCTAACCCCGCTAGCGCGGCTTGATAAAAGGACCCCCTTAGTTGCTACTTTAGGCCATTCTACAATTTTGATGTTTACTTCTCCTTCTTTTCTATCACTGGGTTTTACTAAGCAACATAAGAGCATTTAACCACGGGCCGGTGAAGTAAATGCTCTGATGCCTATAGGAATTCAATGAGCATTGGGGAATTTACCTCACCAGCTCACGGTAAAATGCTCTTACACTGCTTAGTAAAAGGAGCCCTATATTCGTAACCCTTCTCTATTGTGTTCTATAGGAACATCATATCCTGTAAGCTTTTCCAGATTTTTTTTGTTTCAGTTTGATGGTATGTTAACTGCAATAAAATCATTACCCAATTTCTTCCAGAACTACTTTGGGATTTGTCTGAAAGTGTATTTTGGAATCTCTTCTTTTCAATTTTGTATTGAAGCATATTAAGATTTATTTATTTATTTATTTATTTTTGTAAATGCAGCATACTTCAGCTGAAGGTTTTAGATTTTTCTCATTATTTTTGGTGTTCGCAGTTCAGTGACACCCCATAATGATTTATTCTTTTCTCCATATATTTTTTTTCCATAGAGAAATTATTCTTTCTTTTCTTCTGGCCTTGTCTCTAGTCTTAATAGCTCTCAATAATGTTTTCACTGCACAATACCACATCCAATTTATTTCAGTGATATTAATAGATAGTCCTTTTATGCAGGTTATGATCTTATTTTCTTACTCATCATGCTTTTTTATTTTTGTATGTCAGGTTTAACTTATAAAGTTTGTCCTTCTCCTGTACCTTAGCACACATTTCTCTCAACATAGGGCTAGCGTTTTTAGTGCACGCAGGATATTACCGCGTGCTACACTGCACGCTACAAGGCTAGAACTAACACCAGCTCAATGCTGGCATTAAGGTCTAGCGCGTGCGGCAATTCCGTGCACGCTATTAAAGCCGTAACACAGCTTTGTAAAAGGAGCCCATAGTCTAGTGCCAGCTCCTCTATATCCTGACTTCTCTCTTGTCCTCTAGGCTTTTTGGCTTCTTTTTACATTACTACCACCTTCCTGTTTTCCACTCTTATTTTTCACTAGCATCTCAGAGGTTCCCTCTTCTGATTTTTCTGACTTGCTCTGACAGGTTTGTTTGTTTATCAGATTCTCCATCACATTTCTGTGCTCTGTCCTGGATCTCCTCTATATTTTTCTGCATTGGCCTTTCTTCTGTTGCCCCTTTCCTGATTTTCTCTTTCTCTTTATACATCAGTCTTTTTTTCTGGTGTTCTCTTCTGGCTCTCCTCTTTCTCTTTCACTATTATCCCTTAATTGTTTCAAAGTATTATCACATATTTCTTTACTTCAGTTTTTTCAAGTAGGGATTTCTAATTTCTATTAGTTGTTCTCTACAAATTTCCTTTGATGGTATTTTTTCCTTTTCTTTCTTTCTGTTTTTAAAATATATTTTTGGCTGGATCTCTTTGCGAGGGGTTTATACATTTGGCAGTTACCATTAAACAGATAAACTCATTTGAATATCAAAACTTTAGTCTTTTCAAGTGTTCACTACAATTGTTTTTATTCTAACCTGGAAATTATAATATTGAGGTTAAATGGGCAACAAGATAACATGCATATATACAGAAATAAATGATGGTGTGTGGTGTGTGTGGCATGTAGCTGTGGAGTAGTACAAACAGCAATTAGAGTGGAAATCAGTATGGGACACTAGTATCACCAGTTCCTCAAATCCTGCAGCATCCTCTGCCCATGTTCTGGTTCCCCTGGTAACAGGAAGACTATGATCGGGGGAAGGGCTATTGTAAGAGCAGTATGAGGTTGCAACTTCCAAAAGCTCCAGTGTGTGTTTAGGTGCATTTTCTGGGGAGACAATTCATAGCTTTTATTAGATTCTCAAAAGGGCCCCTGCCTCCAACATGACTGTGAGCCACTGAATAAGAGGTGATTTTAAAAGCCGCTTGAATGCATATGCATAGAAACTGATGCAGGAAAATGTGTGAGCATTTGGCCATTTCAAGCCTAATTCTACTCATAATGAATTGAGACTTGATATACTGCCTTTAAGTGGTTAAAGTCAAAGTGGCTTACATATTATATGCAGGTACAGTATTTTGTACCTGGGGCAATAGAGGGTTAATTGACTTGCCCAGAGTCACAGTGGGCTTTAGTTGGAATCAAGCCCAGCTCCCCAGGTTGCTGCACTAATCACTAGACTACTCCTCCACTCCAGCGGTGGAGTTGGGTTGGGACTTGGACTTTGTGGTAAGCAGACTGTGCCTGCTAGGAATGGCCCAAGAGCAGTGCACCAGTCAGATTTAGACTACACACATTCCCCTACATTTAAAACCCAATTGCAGTCAGAGGATGAGTTTCCGGCTGTGACCTGTAGAGGGAGCAGGAGGGAAGTACTGCAGGATTCCCATCCCCCACACAAGCCTAAGGTAATTAACAAGGAATCATTTCCTGCTGAAGGTTTGGGGCGGGGCTGCAGACTGCTTAACTTGAAGTCTCAATACCTTGAGAGGGAGAAGCAGCAGAGACTGGAAGGGGACAGGTTCCAGCGCTCAGGGCTGAGTGCTCTGAATGCTTGCCAAACTCCAGAAGCCATGGAGCTGACAGAGGCTGGAAAGGACATGTCTCCTAAGCTACTGGAAGAGACCCAGGATATGGAAGTGGAATCCATTGTTGAATTGCCTGGGGAAGTTATGGAAATATGCTGTGTGAAAGGCAAGTGACTGATCTTTGCATGTTTTTTTTTTGGAAGTTTGTTTTGTTGTTTGCTTGACTGTGTTGGCTATTTTAAAGCCAACTGAAGAACAGAAGAGATAATCTTTTGAACTTTATGAAGGACTGTATTGTTGAAACTTGTTTTTCTTTTTGGGAAGTTTTGAATCTTTCTCTTGAGGGGGAAAGTAAACTGTTCCCAGTCCCAGACAGAGGGGTTAGTCCCGTGTCATTGTGGTGGGATAGAGGGCCAATTTTGCATGGCGGTTTAACACCACACGGTACACTCTGTCTGGCCAGCACTCAGATGCTGGGGGAGCCAGGGAAATTACACTGACTCATTTATTTTTGGAATTAAGATAATTCTGAAGAGGGTGTATTTTGAGTTTTTCTTTTTATTAAATGCTGATGGACTTTGAGTTTATGAACTTTGGCAACTTATTTAATTTGCCTTATGGACAGTGAGTTTGACTTATAAATAGAATTATCCTGACAAAGTTTGACCTTTATTTTTACTTGAAGAATTAAAGCTGAAGTTATTCTGAATAGAACTTACCTGGTGTGGTGGTGTCCTTTGCTAAACGCCATATTATTTTCCTGGTGCTGCCCGCAGCGGCTCACAAAAAGGATTTTTTCTTGTACCGGTGGCCCAAGACACCTTGCCCTGAGGCTGCCGGTTACAAAGTATATGCTACTTTTTGATTTTTGAGAAACTTGTGTGTGCACTAAATAACAAGAGAAACATTCTAAAATGTCTCAAGGCTGCAATAAGTAGATATATGAAAAACTCTATAATCATAATTATACTTATCACATTCACTGATTATGATTCCAGTTCTTATCCCTTTAAATTAAAATGCAAGATACAAAAATGTTTTGTGTGTGTGTGTGTGTTAATCTGCTTTAAGATAAGTGCTTTTGGATTACCTTTGGAACTAATTTTTGAAATAATTGAAAAAAAATGAGAAAATATAAAATGAAGGACCAATGAAGAATTGTGCTGAATGTTTAGTTACCAAGTGTGTAACTCATTTTATTTTTTTCAGTTGCCGTATTATCTCATGTATAATGCACACTTAGTTTCCATCCAAAGAAATGTCAAACTCTGGGTGCGTATTATATATAGGTGTACACACCTTGATAACTGGGCTCGGTCAGAAGGTGTTGAATTACCTATGGTATTACTTTAATGTTTGTAATTTATAGAATATAATATCTAGAACTCATATCTAATACTTAGAGGTAGTTGTGTTCCGAATTTAAATTCGCTATCCAGTAATCATAGCACGTGTCAAAGATTTAACATATATAGCTTATGCTGTGCCACATTGACAATTATGCCTGCGCATTATACATAGGTATACAGTTTTTTGTATTACGTTATTTTTAAAAAGTCAGGGTGCGCATTATACACGGCAGCGCATTATACACGAGATAATATGGTAGTTCAAAAAATTAGTTCCAAAAGTAATCCAAAAGCACTTATCTTAAAGAAATTCACTTTAGAGAGCCAGCATGGACAGTGAATACCGACACCTCAACCCTGAAGAAGAATCAGAAACATGAATTCATATCAGGAGGGGTGAATTCAGCTTCTTAAAGATAAGTGCTTTTTGGATTACTTTTGGAACTAATTGAAAAAAAATTAGAAAATATAAAATGAAGGACCAGTGAGGAGTTGTGCTGAATGTTTAGTGAGTTACACACTTGGTTAGCCATCTGAGGATCCACACCCCCCAAAAAAAAAAACATTTTTGTATTTTATTTAAAAGGGCTAAGAATCGGAATTGTATGCAGTGAATGTGATAAGTATAATTTTGATTTGGGGGTTTTTCTAAATAACAAGAGAACATATGTACAGGTATTTTCCACAGAATAATTTTCAAAGAAGAACGTATGCACATACATTCTCTTAGGAGCATGTTTACTAAAGTGTACTAAGCAGTCAGGGCTGGATTCAGTAAACAGTGCTCAAAATTTTACGCTATAAAAATTGCACTAAGTGCAATTCTATAAAGGGTGCATGACCTTTATAGAATCGTACTTAACGCTGATCCCCCCATGCCTAACTTTAGGTGCTAGACTCACACCTGCTGAAAGCAGATGTTAATGCTGGTGCCCAGGTTAAGTACGCTGAGGCTATATCTATAATCATGCACACAACTTTCTGGAGTATCCTCACCTGCCCATGGTCACACTCCTTTCGAGTTACATGCACCATGCATTATAGAATAGCATACAGCCAGATGTGTATACAAATTTAATGCATGCCAATTAACATCAATAACACTATGTAACAACATTTTATTTTTATTTTGTTCCTTGATAATAAGTGCTCTTTCTTAATTGCCTATGCCACAAAAGAATAGAAAATGACTATCATTCCCCTCAAACTTTGCTTTTGTGACCAGGACGTTATTTTGAAATGTATCTTTTTTTGCAGAATATTCCAAATTGATTCCAAGCTGAGTAAACTTAGGGGCCCTTTTACCCACTCCTCCAGAAAGAGAGCCGCTATTTTTAGAAGAGGGCAAATCAGAGAGTGAGGGAGATGTAGTTTACAATATCAGTGGTGCAGCTGATGAGAGAAACCCATACTATCCAAATCAAAAAGACCTCAAAGACTTGATCAGAGATCTTGGTCTCACCAAGCCCAATGTCGAGCTCTTGATGTCTGGGTTCAAACAGTGGAACTTTAAGGATGAAGGTGTGCAAGTCATAGATCAGAGGAAGTGTCACCAAGCTTTTTACACCTTCTTCACTCATCAAGATGATCTCTGCTTCTGCCATAATGTGATCAATCTGTATGAAGCAATTTGAATCTCCTGTAACCCGAGTGGTGTCTCTTCATTGACAGCTCATCCAGGAGCATCAAAGCCATGCTGCTCCACAACTGGAACTAGCTTACTCAGTGTACCTCAAAGAGGATTACAACAGCATCAAGACCTTTCTTGGCACCTTGAAGTATGATTAGTACAGCCGGGAGGACATCAGAGACTTCAAAATGGTGACATTCATAATGGGTCTCCAAGGCAGTTTTACCAATTTTTTCGAGCTGGGGCACACTAAACCTAGAAACGGGCCTTGCGCTGAGAGAAGGACCTGTCCTGGAGAGAAGGGCCAGCAGAGAGAAGAGGTGCTGGCGTCGGGAAATTGCTTACAGGGTATGCCTTTCTTCCCGAGAGGTACATCCTGGAGACAATCAGCCAGGGCCGGCACTTCTCCTCTTCCACAATGTACTGCGGCACACCTGAAATCTCAGGAGGCACACTGGTGTGCCACGGCACACAGTTTGCGATACATTGGGTTAGAGGATGCCATTAGAAAAGATTTCATAACAGATTGCTCTCATATCAAGCAGCTATTTGAGATTCCATTCTCTGCTAACTATTCTCTACTTCTACATCGTATATGAATTTTAGAAATCAGTTAAAACTTACATGTTATATCCCCTAAGTATAAGTTCCATGGTAATCTGATGACCATTCCATAACCCCTTTAGTAAAAATAGATTTTTAATTCATGAAACAATTTGCTACCCTGATATTGTATATTAAACATATTAATGAATATAATAAAACCATAGAACAAAATACATATGCTGATAAATCCATGCAATCATATAATTAATTAGGAGTGAAGTCATTACTGCCATTACCATATCATTGCAATGTTGGGAGAATCAAAAATTCATTAATATAAATAGAATTCTTATTATTAAAATTTATTTGAATTATTTTCCCAATTCATACCAAAAACCAAGCATACCATCTGACCATTCTTACCCTGCACCGTATTATTTTATTTACCATTCGTACATTCCATTATATATGAACATATAATCCCAAAATACTGCACTATAGGGGGTGGGAGGGGGAGGGGGTATATCTTTTATTTTGGTATTATTCCTGATGGTAATGATGGATGGGGGAGGGAATTTTTATCTTTTGTATAGATACTGATTGATTATAAGTGCTTGGTTGATTATCATTATTTGTATATAAATTGTATTGCACTTTTTGTTGCCATTAAAAACTAAATAAAGTTTTCAAAAAACAACTTACATGTATGATAAATTTTTCCAACTGACAATCACATATCTACTTTTATAATTTGCTGCCTTTTGTTGAGCTTTCTTTAATTGTTAACTGCAAGATTCCACATGGTTTTGCGGTATACAAATGCTATGTTATGGAGTTGGTTGAGAATCTGGTGAACAATTACAGTAAAATGGGCTATAGGATGTTTCTCAAAGTCCATGTCCTTGGTGCTCATCTTGAGACATTTAAGGAAAACATGGGAACATACTCAGAGGAGCAAGGTAAGTGTTTCCACTGGACTTGAAACGCCGTTACCAAGGACAATATAATGAGAACATGATGGGAGACTGCATCTGGGGGCTGATTCATGAAAGTGGCTTACAATATAATCACAAATCTTGAAAAACTACTCACATCTAAGGGCTCCTTTTACGAAGCCGCGTTAGCGGTTTAACGCACGTAATAGTGCGCGCTAAACTGCCGGCCGCGCTAGCTGCTACTGCCTCTTCTTGAGCAGGCGGTAGTTTTTCGGCTAGCGCAGGGGTTAGCGCGTGATAAAAAGTCAGATGCGATAAAGCTGCTAACTCGACTTCGTAAAAGGAGCCCTAAATCTTCTGTGGTCATCATTGTTTATCTTTAATATAATGTTAATTGTGATTCATATGTTGCTTTTTATGACTTTATAAGAATGAAAAAAAAAAGAAAATTCAGTGTTTTTTCACTTTTTAAATAGACAAATTGCAAAATTGAACTGTCCTGGTCACTAAAGCAAAGTTTTATGGAAATAACAGAGATTTTCTATACTTTTTTGGCATGAACAATTAGGAAATTACACTTACTGCCCAGGAACAAAAATTGTCATCAGTAGTTAAGAGCTTGCTACTCAATGAATGTGTTCATGCATCTGGTTAACTCAGTACATAAAGTTGGCAGCCTTCTTGCAATCAAAATACTTCTTGCCTTTAATTATTTCTTGAATATTTCTACAATTGTTCTTTCACATTGAAAATGTAAAATAAGATGTATGTAAACCAGTGAAACAAACTCCTATTTTAGTGTGCCTTAAACTATATTGAACTATATTTTTATACATTAGTATGAAGACTTTACAAAGCAATATACAGTATATTTACATAAAAATAGGTGCTCTGTTTTTTCTAGCATATGTATCCAGGGCTTAAAAATGTTTCTGTTATTATCAGTTATGTATGATTCCAACACTGTTTTTATCATGGTAGCAGGGTATTCAATAGTAATAGTTGACAATAGGAAAATAACTTAATAAACCCTATGAATAACACCCTTCATCAGTGTTTGTGATCCTCAGCTACACCACTCAGAGTTCAAGTAGTTTCATTACTGTAAGCTTTAAGTGTAAAATCTGAAAAGTTAAAAAGTTAAAAACTAAAATATATTTAAAAATTATTCAATTTATTTATCTTAAATAATAAAATGCTAGCCCGCACATGCGCACTCGCGACGCGTGTTCCCTGATCCCTTTTCTGTCGGGATGTGGCCGCACGAGTGCACATGCGCGAGTATTACCTCACAACACCCTCCCTGCTCTCCACCTAGCCTGCTTTCAAAGGGCCCGGTAAAGGTCGGAGAAGGCAGCGAGCTCTTACACCAACAGCAGCGCCACTGCCCACCCGCCGCCAGCCCCTGATCCCTGCTCTGTCGGCAAGAGTGCGCTACAGGAGGAAGGCTTAAAGGAGCAGTGCTGGCGGCGGTTGCCAGGAGGAGGGCTTCGAGGCGAGGCGGCTGTCGGCAGAGGGAAGACGCCGGGCCAGGATGGACTGAAGAAGACGCGGAAGGCGGCGGAGGGAGCGATCGCAGAGTCCTGCCATCGAGATGGCCCCTGCCCAGGGAAACCTTCCAGGAAGTAAAGATAAACCGGCTCCGGAACACTTGCAATTCAAAGTCGCCACGGCGGCTCCTCTCTCGAACCGCACCAGCGTCGGAGAAGACTTCCGACTCAGGCAGGGTTCGAGAGAGGAGTCGCGGCGTCGGCTTTGCACTAAAACATGAACTTTGAGCGTGTCCGCCAGCTGGCATTATAACACCAACCTGACTGCGGAGAACCAGCAGAAGCAGGTAGTTCGGCGCGGAGGGAGACCACACAAGTGTTTTGCGGCGGATTTTGTTGTGGGGGAGGGGAAGGCAAGGACGATTGAGTAAGAAAAACGGTAGAGGAGGGGAAGGGAGTTAAATAGATCCTTACTAAATAAGCCTCCAATGAGAGTCATTTTTAGATACATATTCAAGGCCAGTTTCCAGTTCTTTCATCTGTGCTCCTCTGTTAATGAAGATATCGTGTATTTTTATGCCTACATAAGAGTAGGGGCAGGGATTGGGGAATGACTACCTCCCTCTTCCTGGGTAATGAGAGCTATCAGGTGGAAAGTAGCTAGCTGGATGGGGAAGCTGCATATGGAGATGAGGTGCTACAAGTATGCATCTGGTGCAACCCCAAACTTATATGTCATGCCTGTATTTCTAAGTTAGATTGTAAGCTCTTTGGAGCAGGGACCATCTATAAATGTCAAAATGGCTACATCAGGTCACCAACTTCGACTTTATTCTACCCACTGAAAAAGTGACCGGCTTGAAACCTTTGCACAAATCAAAACAAAGAGCCAGACAAAGAGCAGGCAGGGGGGGGGGGTCTTCGTGGGGGGCGCAAGCACCTTTTCTCCTCTCTGCATACCTCTTTAAATGTTCACCAGCGCACGAAGCATATTCCATTCTTCAGATAAGCTACTCTTACATTTACCCTTCTCCTCCACTGCCAATTCCATAGGGGACATATGAGGGAAGGAGGCTTTAATAGCACCCGTTAATGTAACGGGCTAAAAAACTAGTATATATATATATATATATAAATATATATATATATATATATATTATTGTGGATCCGATGAAGATTTTACACGTAAAGCAGGAGGTCCAATGTCGGTCCTCGAGGGCCACAGTCCAGTCGGGTTTTCAGGATTTCCCCAATGAATATGCATTGAAAGCAGTGCATGCAAATAGATCTCATGCATATTCATTGGGGAAATCCTGAAAACCTGACTGGACTGCGGCCCTCGAGGACCGACATTGGACACCCCTGACGTAAAGCTTGGAGTAATGAAACTACTTGAACTCTGAGTGGTGTAGCTGAGGATCACAAACACGGATGAAGGGTGTTATTCATAGGGTTTATTCTGTTTTTGTCAGGATATAGAGCAGTTCTATATCAGGATGTACATTTTTCTTCTGTCATTTAAATTTTGAATCTGCCTTTCCAAGTTGACAGGTTCAGAAAAAAAAACCCCAAACAAACCTGAAAGTTATTTTCACTATAAGAAATTTATCTCTCGGGGAGGGGGGGAGGGGTTTGAGGGTAGATCCAGAAATACTATCTCAACAAACATACAAACAAAAGAAAAAAAAGAACACTTGAAATGGAGGGGTATAAAAAGGGAACTTGGAATGGAGGTCAGAGTTAGATGCCATGACTAATGAACTTGAAGTTAAGTACTGATATTGACTGGGAGAAAATTATTAAATCCCAAGCTGGAGTGACAAACAGTCCATTATTAAAAAATAAGTGTGTACAATGTTACAATAAGGACCTCCAGCAGTAGTCTCATGAGATTGCCACTGGAAGTAGAGAATGACATGGGAACTAATTTTCCTGTCCCTTCCCAGCGAGTTCTTTTCCTGTACCTGCCCCATTCCTGCAAGCTCTGTTCTCATCTACACAAGCCTCAAACACTTTAAAATCATAAGTGTTAGAGGCTTGTACGGTTAAGGCAGAGCTTACAGGAATGGGGCAGGGACAGGGAGAGCAACAAAACTTATGGGGTCGGGACGGGGAAATTGAGTTCCTATGGCAACGAGAACAAATTTGTCCCTGTGTCATTCTCTAGTTGGAAGTCCTAGAAACTATTTTGACCTGGAAATGACCTTGCGCAGGTGTGAGTGGGGACACTCTTGCACCCACTACTCAATGACAAGAAGGGAGGCCCAGGAAGGGTCTTCTGCTAGGGGGTAGGGTTTGGGAAGGGGATTGACAAGGGGGTGGGGTCTCAGGAGATAGTCTCTTTTTGGTCACGGGAGGTGGTATTAGGAGGGAATGAAGGCTGCACAAATAGTTTTGGTTCCAGCTGGAGTGGAAATAAGGGCAAACACAGATTTCAGGCCGGTTTTGACACTGAAACCAAAACTATAATGTAGTTGACGCCTAAATCAGCTACCTCTTCAGTGTAGGTTGAGGGGTGATAGATTGCTTAATGCTAGTCCAGGGGAGAGAGGGTCAGGGATGAATTGGGTGATATGCTTACGAGGGTATGGTACGTCTTCAGGTGTTTGAGTTGTAATCAGGGGAGTTAGGATGGGTTTGCTATGAACTGTTTTTGTAGGGATGGTGTAGTAGTTGCTGCACTTACATCTTATTGTCTAAAAACATAATTAAATAGAATATACAAAATCTGTAAATGACACAGAAAACTAAACTTTTTTTTTTTTTTTGCTTAGTCCTACTATGTTATGTAGTAGTTTTATATCCCGTCAAATTTGTGGTGGAGTTCGAGACGGGTTACAAGCATCAATTAATGCATCAGAAACATTACAACAGCAATTATGACAACATAAATATCGTTACAACGTTAATTAATGCATCAGCAATTATAACAACAGAAACATAGCATCTTTTGTGGTAGTGTTCAGGTGAATTACAACATCAGCTAACAGATCACAAACATTACAATAGCAGGTATAGCACCATAAAATCCATACGTAGTGCAGGAAAAGTCCAATTGCGCTCCTAATTTAGATTTATGGTATAGTGAAGTTTGTGGATTGGTGTATTTGCTTCATAAGCATACATTATAAATTTGATGTCGAGCTAGGCTCCTAGCCAGATGTTTTGGAAAAGTAATGTTTTCAGGTTTTTATGAAACTGGATATATGTGAATCTCTGTGGGTAGTAAGTTCCATTTCTTGTGGGTTGATAGTTAAATGAGTCGCAGTGAATCTTTTTATATTTTACACCTTTCAAAAATAGAAAGTATAGTATCAAATAGTTTGTGTTTATGCTGTTGTTGCTAGGTGCCTTTAACTTGTATTTGAGTCCTAGCGACTTCATGAACATCAAGTTTTCGTGGCAGAATAGAGAAGTAGATTGTTGGGTCTTTCTTCCTCGCAGTATAAATTCGATGTCGTCGCCATTGTTGCATCAGACACAATCCTCTGCCTCCAACACTGCCCCATCTGTTGCTAACTAGTGTTGGAGGCGGAGGTTCGTGTTTGATGCGACAATGGCAAAACAACATTGAATTATACTGCGTAACATAGTAACATAGTAAATGAGGGCAGATAAAAACCTGAACGGTCCATCCAGTCTGCTCATTAGTTATATCTATTAAAAATTAATGATTAAATTAATTTGTCTCTTCTTTGATATTTCTGGGTCATAGACTGTAAAGTCCACCTGGTATTGTCCTAGGTTCCAAATGCTGAAGTTGCCATCCAAGCTCTCTCCAGCCTATCCAACCATCCTGTTTACATGATATCTACTATAAAGTCTGGCCAGTAACATCCTCATGTTCCAAGTTAGTGGAATTCACATTGATGCCCTCCCCAGCCCAATCTTACATCAAATCATCACATATGGGACACAGACTGTACAAGTCTGTCCCGTACTGGCCTTAGTTCTTTAATTTACCTCCTTTTTTAATTTACATTCTTCATTTTCTAATTAGAGATCCCTTATGTTTATTCCACGTTTTGTTGAATTCCATCACCGTTCTCCTCTCCACCACATCCCTCGGGAGGGCATTCCAGGCATCTACCACCCTCTCCGTGAAAAATAATTTCCTAACATTGCTCCTTAGTCTTCATCCCTGCAACCTCAAATTATGCCCTCTAGTTTTACCATTTTCTCTTCTCTGGAAAAGATTTGTTCCAAGGATTTAAACAATCTATTTCTGTATTCTGCCACGAAAACCTGATGATGTTCATGAAGTCACTAGGACTCAAACACAAGTCAATGGCACTTAAAAACAACAATATAACACAAACTGTTTGATGCTATCCTTTCCATTCCTGAAAGGAGTAAAATATAAAAAGATTTGCTGTGACTCATTTAACTATCAAACTATAACAATAAAAATATAAAATATTTGAACAACAACAAAAAAAGAATAGTTTCCTTATGTCTGGATTGACTGTCCCTATAATTTCTGAGTAGTATTTGTGCTTGTGTTGTTTAATATGATTAATATGGTGAGTATATTTTCCTCCAATTTTTCTTTAAGCTGTTGATCTCCTGATTTTCTCAAGGCTTGTTCTAATTTTCAATGCTCTCTTTTCATTTTGTTCAGTTCTGGGTGAAACAATTTTTTTTTTTCATTTCTGGCTCTTTTTCTTTTCTGTTAGTGGGGCTGTGAAATTTAATATGGTCTCAATGGTTTTCAACCACTCTGTACAGTTTAGGTCTGGTTTAGGTCTGTAGTGGGGTTCTTATTCTTTCCCAGAATAGTTGAGCATTGATCTTTCCATGTGTTCTGATTGTCTTATTTTGGGGGACTTGGGTTTAGATGGGAAGATCTACAGTTTAGAGTGAATCTGTATAGATAGTGGTCTATTCATATTAAAGGTAACCATTCAATGAATCATGGCAGGCTAGGTTTATTTGCTGTGAGCATATCCAGCGAGTAGACCTTTTCATGAGTGGGGCTGGCTGTTGTGCATAATTAACAGAATTGGATCACAAAAAATGTGTCCTGTTACATGACAAAGGATTTTTCATGGCAATATAAAGAAAAAGAACAAAGCTACCAGGTGTGTCTAGATTATGTTCCAACAAACTGAGACAGTCCCGTTGTAGGGGACCTTTTCATTGTTCCTATGAACATGCAGCTCTGGTATTTGTATATCAGCAGGAACAGCATGCTTTTCATGCAGCCAAGCAAGAGGGCAAAAGTTAAAACTGGCACATTCCATCCTTGAATTTACACTGATAACCTCAATGTTAAATGTGCTATACTTTGTGTAGGTATATACAGAAACTAAAAATATAGCTATAATATAACTGCTTGGTCAGATACCATATATCCCATTTACTATTTTAATTATTATTTTTTGCTTTATGTTTGCTGAGATTTTGCATCTGTAACCATGTATTCAATGAACACCTTGGTCTCACTCTAATGAAAAAAATGTGGCAGTGTTATAAAAAAGTACAGTAAAACCCAAAGAACCTTAGGGAATGAGGACATCTAGTGGACATATACAGTATATACGTTAAGTTATTCATTTGGAAACCTGAGAAGAATCAAATTTAATATTATCTAGTGACATAAATAGTGAGGCAGAGTGAAAGATCCCAACGGTTCACAGTCAGAAGTGCGTAAAGTAAAGTCTGTGTGTGTGTGTGTGTGTGTGGGGGGGGGGGGGTTCTTGCGCTCAATTGTCCGCTCTCAAATGTCGGCACGCATTTGTCTCGTGCGCTTTTGTCTCATCACCATTCCCAACATTGTAGTTTTACAAGCAAAGTTATGGAGACCATTTTAACAGTTAACTATCACAGGATATATATGTATTCTGAAACACATAAGAACACCAATACTTTTTGCTCATAGAAACCAGTAAATATGATTTGTTTTCATAGATACAGTATACTGTATCACATTATTGTTGTCACTCTCACAGTTTTCCAGTAGCGTGAACAATAATCTGGACCCCTCCATCGCTCAGCTCCACCTGGAATCTATTCTACTACATCATTTCTGTAGTGCTACTAGACATACGCAGTGCTGTACATCAAAGCACAGAAGACAGTCTCTGCTCAAAAGAGCTTACAATCTAGTCAAGACAGACACACTGAACAAGAAGGTGAATCTATGCACAGTGTTCAGATGGGAGAATTACAAAGGGAATAATAAGACAGATTATATTCAGCCTTTTGCTTTTCTGTTCTCAGTGGCAATAAGCTCACAACCTTAGCTAGTTCATGGGAAAATCGCTGTGCAGGGATTTATTTTATAGCATGTTAAGCTCCATGCAAAATTCGGTTAAGTTCAAGAATGATAATAGCTCTTCAAAGAAGTGCATATTTAACCATCGGGCATGATGGCAAGCGGTTTGTCTCAAAAGTATCAGCAGTCTCTTCCTTATTCAGGCTGGAGCTTTCTGAAACCTCATGAATTGACATTATTTATTTATTTATTCAATTTTCTATACTGTTCTTCCAAGGGAGCGCAGAATGGTTTACATGAATTTATTCAGGTGTGCAAGCATTTTTTCCCTCTCTGTCCCAGTGGGTTCACAATCTATCTAATGTACCTGGGGCAATGGGGAGATTAAGTGACTTATCCAGGGTCACAAGGAGCAGTATGGATTTGAACCCACACTCCCAGGGTGCTGAGGCTGTAGCTTTAACCACCACGCCACACACTGTCCTCAGCTAATCTGGACTCAGTTGTTTCCTTCTCCTTTCTGCTGCAGTTCAGTTTGTCCACAAAGCAAGCAGAAAAGAAATCTTCTTTCAGGTACTGGGGGGGGAGGGGAGGAACATGTGTTTCCTCATGAACTCTCATTATGCAACTTTAACAGGTATCTGTAACTGGTAGCTTAACAAGAAACTAGTGATTATCTCTTTTTACGCAGCAAAGCTCTGCTTTGGGATAGCAATCATGCTCTATGCAACATGCCCTCAAATGCTCCCAGTATATTCATGCCCCACCCATTTGTATCTCACCAGCAAGGAAAACCAATAGAAAGGGTGTAAATTTGGTGCCTCAGCTTTCTTTGCGCCCTGTGCAGTCCTACCAGCCACACATAACTAGCTACAATCCTGATACATCCCCTGTGTTAATGCACAGCCTTTTAACATATTGCTTTTGTAGTCTATACGTCTACAGGTACAATAAGGGGCTCATAATCGAAAGAGAAAAATGTCCAAAAACTGCCCTAAGACGGCACTTGGACAAACATTTATCAAAAATGTCCAAGCGCCGATAATAAAACTGGGTTTTGGATGTATTTCTAAACGACCTAGGCCTTCATAGTGCCGCTCAACGTGCAAAGCTAAACGGGGCGTTTTGGGAGGAGTGTCGAGGGCGGGAGTTGGGCAGGACATGAGCCGGCTTAGACTTAGTCGTACAGCATGTATAACCGAAAGTTTTACAACAGAGCCTAGACGGAACTTGGACGTTGTGACTTAGACCATGTAAAACATGGCCTAAGTCATAAAAACCCACCTAAACTCACCAGATAAACACTGCAAACACATAACATAGACCCCCACACACTACCCCAGTGATCACTAACCCCCCAACCCCCATAAAAATTTTATTCACAACTTTAAAATTCAGCCTCCAGACCATCATCACCTGGCCGCCTGGCATAGGAAAGCCTAGTCGTCCAGCCCAGAGGCGGCTTAAGTCATCTTGGGGGTGGGTTAGGGACCCATAGAGAGGAGGACCCATGCCCATAATCCCCTGTAATCACTGCATTGATACTGAAACATGTGCACTGCCCTATACACCCCCCAAACCCTTTTTTACTGGCATATAAGTGGCTCCCGCAGTCATACGGGCTATTGAGATGGTAGATAAGTGGGTCTAGGGGATTCTGGAAGTTGTTTGGGGGGGCTCACCATCACCTATGAGGGAGCTGTAGTGAGGAGAAGTCATGGCACCCTTTTTTGTGAAGTTCACAGCGGTGCCCTGTAAGGTACCCCATTATTTAGGTGGCATGTCTGGGTGTGCAGCCCATCACTTTGCAGACCCCTCCCACGTCCAACAGGGCTTGTTCTAGGCTATTTGGACTTGGACGGAATGTTGGATGGAAATGTGGTATAAAGATAGACGATTTAGTGGCTTGAACGATCAGATCGGCAGGACGTATAATTAGACGATTTTCAAAAGTAAAAAAAGTTGGACGTATCTTTCAAAAATGTTTCTTAGGCTCTTTTTAACTTTGGACGACTTGCGAGATGGACATAAATGGACTTAGATGTCCCTTTCGATTATGCCCCTCCACGGGTTTTAACTGATTTGCTCTTTGCATTTGCTTGAATCAGAAGTCTGTCATGAAAAAAAAAAAACTTTCCCTCACAAGCTAGTTTGGTTTCTGGTCCTGGGGGTTTCTTTCTTCATTTCCAGCTTCTGGCCCTGGGGAACCTTTCCCCACATTTTAAGCTTCTGGCACCAGGGCTCCTTTTCCTCCTTCCCAGCTTCACTACTTGCCTTTAATCACCCTGGTGGAAGTGCTCAGTGTCTAGCTGTAGTTTGAGCCACTTGGCTGCCTGCTTTCACCAGCACATCTGCTCTTAAGTGATCATCTATCCTGGGCCTTCCCTTTACCTGCCTTGCAATTCCCTAACTAACCCCTGTAGAGCAGTTTTTAGTGCTGGCTGCGGCATTAACAGCTCCAATACTCATAGAATTCCTATGAGTATCGAAGCTGTTACCACCATGGCTAGCGCTAAAAACCACAATACGGTTTTGTAAAGAATGGGGGGGAGGGCAAGTCTTCATAGGAAATATAGTTCTGCCTTCCATCTATTTCCATAAAACGCCTAAAATTCCTGATAGGCGTTTAATCAAATTTTAATAAAACTTGGAAACTTGTTTAAGAGAAGGAGATATACAGTATATAGTACTAGAACTGCCAAAACATAGGACTAAAGAGACCAAAAATATGTGAAATAACCCAACCAGTCAGTAGTCTTGTGTAAGAGAATAAAAAGATCTTGTCCCTCTCTACTCTCTCTATGCCCTTCATGATCTTGTAAGTCTCTATCATATCCCCTCTAATTCTCCTCTTCTCCAGGGTAAAGAGTCCCAGTTTTCCCAATCTCTCAGTGTATGAAAGGTTTTCCAAACCTTTTATCAGACGTGTTGCTTTCCTCTGAACCCTCTCGAGTATCGCCATATCCTTCTTAAGGTACGGCGACCAATATTGGACGCAGTACTCCAGATGCGGATGCACCATCGCCTGATACAACGGCAGGATAACTTCTTTCATTCTGATTATACCTAGCATTCTATTCGCTCTCTTAGCGGCCACTGCACACTGTGCCATCGGCTTCATTGTCATGTCCACCATTACCCCCAAGTCCCTTTCTTGGGTACTCTCATTCAATAACATTCCTCCCATCATATAGTTGTACCTCGGGTTTCTGTTTCCCACATGTAATACTTTACATTTCTCAACGTTGAACTTCATCTGTCATCTCGTCGCCCATTCCCCTAGTTTGTTCAAGTCCCTTTGCAATTCTTCGCAGTCCTCATTAGTCCGAGCTCCGCTAAATAGTTTGGTGTCATCCATAAATTTTATTATCTCACACTTTGTCCCTTTTTCTAGATCATTTATGAATATATTAAATAGCAGCGGCCCGAGCACTGAGCTCTGCTGGACCCCACTCGTGACCCTCCTCCAGTCCAAGTAGTGGCCCTTCTACCCTCTGTTTCCTACCAGCCAACCAGTTTCTGATCTATCTATGTACGTCTCCTTCCACCCCATGGTTCTTCAGTTTCTGGAGTAGGCATTCATGGGGCACCTTGTCCAAGGCTTTTTGGAAATCTATGGGGTCTCCTTTGTCCATCCCTATGTTAATTCCTTCAAAGAAGTGCAATAAGTTTGTTAGGCACGAGGCCGCTGGAGCCAGGAGGCGACGGAAAGGGCAGGGGGTGCTAGCGACGGCAGCCGCCGCTCCACAGGTGGAGAGCAGGGAAGGGCGCGCATGTGCACTTGTCTTGCCTCGCGTGAGGCCAGACCAAGGTAAAACTATGGGCAAGATCCCAGTCTAAGAACTCTTTACCCCAAAAAGTCCCCCAATAATGCACCAGGGAGGAAAAGGACTGCACAGGGCGCCTCTCCCTATCCATGGTGTATAGTGTTTTCTGCTTCACATATGTGTTGGTTGTTTCTGATTACTGCTGCTGATACTGCCTATAGAAGTGGACATAGTTCTTTGTAAGTTGTTTCAAGTTGGCAGAAACCATGTTGGCTGGTTATCAGAAGTTCGTTTCTTTCAAAATGTTCATCAATGTTTTCTTTTATCAGTGCTTCCGCCATTTTCCCCGGAACTGAGGTCAGACTCACCAGTGTGTAGTTTCCCGGGTCACCTCTTGATCCCTTTTTAAAGATGTGCGTAACATTGGCTATCTTCCAGTCCTCCGGGATCATGCCTGTTTTCAGGGATAGATTGCAAATTTGCTGCAGTAGTTCCGCTATCTCCTCCTTTAATTCCTTAAGAACCCTTGGATGGATTCCGTCCGGACCCGAGGTTTGTCAGTTTTTAGTTTTTCTATCTGCCTGCGTAAATCTTCAAGGCTTACTTCCATGGATGTTAATTTTTCTGCTTGATTTCCATTGAAGAATTGCTTAGGTTCCGGTATGTTGGATGTGTCTTCATTTGAAAAATACAGACAAAAAGAACATGTTAAGTCTTTCTGCCACTTCTTTCTCCTCCTTTACCACTCCCTTCCTGTCTCCGTCGTCCAGCGGTCCCACCTCCTCCCTAGCCGGTTGCTTCCCTTTAACATATCTAAAGAACGGTTTGAAATTTCGTGCTTCTCTGGCTAGCCTCTCTTCATACTCTCTTTTGGCTTTTCGAACCACTCGGTGGCATTCTTTTTGATACTTCCTGTGTTCTTTCCAGTTCCCCTCAGTTTTGTCCTTTTTCCATTTCCTGAATGAATTTTTCTTATTGCCTATCGCTTCCTTCACTATTTTAGTTATCCATGCCAGTCTTTTGTTCGAGGATGGGAGGGGTAAAAATGATTGCTTATGGTTTATTGAAAGTTGAAAGTGTTTTATCTGGATTTATTATATGTACGTGTAATTGTAAATGCACTGTTATTATCTCTTATGGATATGAAATGTATACCATAATGAGCTTTTTGAAGATTTGATTATTAAATTAAAAATTTATAATAGTTATATGATAGGGTGGGGGGAGGGATATAGATTGATTGTTTCTTGAAAGAGTATTAAGTGATGTCTTAAATATAAAATGTATTTAATATGTATTGCATTTATTGAAAATATTGAAAATGAATAAATAATTTTTTTTAAAAATGCACTGTTGATAGCTTGGAAAAGCAATAAAGATATATATATATACTAGTCTTTAAGCCCGTTACATTAACAGGTGCTAGAATAGATGTGTCTGTCTGTGTTTCTTTATCTCTCTCTCCTTGACCGCTGTCTGTATCCTTCTTTCTCCCCCTCCCCCCCGAGCAAAGCTGTCTGCCCCCAGCACCCACCTCCCCCAAAATGTCTCTCCATGGCCCTCTTCTGTCTTCCCCCCCAGAGCAAAGCTGTCTGTCCCCAGCACACCTCCCCCCAAAGCAGCCCCCTTTCCCTATCTCTTCATAGCCCCTTCTGTCTCCCCCAAGCACACCCCTCCCCCCAAAGCAGCCCCCTATCCCTCTCCCTGTCTCTCCATGGCCCCTTCTGTCTTCCCCCCCCAGAGCAAAGCTGTTTGCCCCAAGCACACCCCTCCCTCAAAACAGCCCCCTTTCCTTCTCCCGCTGACTCTCTCTCCCTGGCCCCTTTCTCTGTCTGTCTTTCTGTCCCTCTCCCTGCCCCTGTGTCTTTCTTTCTTTCTGTCTCCCTCCCTCCCGCTGTCTGTCTGTAATTTTTCCCCATTTCCCTGTGCAGCAGCATTTCCATCCCACTTCCCTATGCAGCAGCAACAGCATTTCCCTCCTATTCCCCCCTTTCCTATGTAGAAGCAGTAGCAGCATTTTCCCCCACTCCCTCTTTCCCTTCTCTTCCCTTCTCTTCCCTGCTCCGTTCGGCCCCTCCCCCTTCTTTTACTGCTGTTGTGGATCCGGCCTGTTCCTGACCCTCCCACCGCCAACAAACCTCGGGGCTCCAGCTGCGTAGGCAGCACTTTAAACACGCTGCTTCGCAGCCTTCTACTGGCGATTTCCTCTGCCGCGTCTGTCTCCGATGATGTCATCAGAGATGCGAAAGAGGAAATCGGCAGAGAAGAGCGCAAAGCAGCTTGTTTATAGTGCTGCCTACGCCGCTGGAGCCGGGACGCGACGGAAAGGGCAGGGGGTGCTAGCGGCGGCAGCCGCCGCTCCGCAGGTGGAGAGCAGGGAAGGGCGCGCATGTGCACTTGTCTTGCCTTGCGTGAGGCCAGACCGTAAGCTGCGCATGCGCACTTCCTATAGGTCGCTACAGCTCACGGAAAACGGACGCACGCATAGGAAGTGCGCATGCGCGGCTTACCATTTTATTATATTAGATAGATATATATATATATATATAAAATCAGAGGTATGTATGTGTGTATGTATGTATGTGTGTGTGTATGTGCCGCGATCACACAAAAACGGCTTGACCATTTTGAACGAAACTTGGTATGCTGATCCCTCACTACCTGGGATGATATGTTCTGGAGGTCTCGCGGCCCTCCTGCACATGTGGGCGGAGCTACAAACAGAAATTCACATTTCACCCATTCATGTCAATGGAAAAAAATGTAAAAAGCTGCCATTCTCACAGTAATTCAAAAACGGCTTGACCGATTTGAACCAAACTTGGTATGCAGATCCCTCACTACCTGGGGTGATATGTTCTGGGGGTCTCGCAGCCCACCTGCACACGTGGGCGGAGCTACAAACATAAAATCGGATTTCACCCATTCATGTCAATGGAAAAAATGTAAAAAGCTGCCATTCTCACAGTAATTCAAAACCGGCTTGACCGATTTGAACAAAACTTGGTATGCAGATCCCTCACTACCTGGGGTGATATGTTCTGGGGGTCTCGCGGCCCACCTACACATGTGGGCGGAGCTACAAACAGAAAATCTGATTTCACCCATTCATGTCAATGGAAAAAATGTAAAAAGCTGCCATTCTCACAGTAATTCCAACTATAAAACACTTTCTATGACACTATAACCACTAGGGACATCGTTTCTATTCTACCACGGACACCATACATATAGAGTTTGTATGTTCTAACTGTGTTTGTAACTGTTTCCTTCATGCACCCCAGTTCATAATGTTATTACATTACATGAGTACTCACATATCCTGAACTAGGAACACAGGTTCCATTCTGAACCGGGAACAAACTGCATGGAGTTTCTTTTCAACCTGAGTTTCCACATATTGAGTTGTTTAAATCAATACTGAAACTTTTGGATGCCACTTATCCCAACAGATCTTCCTTTTCAGTTGAAGAGATTGCAAATTCCAGTGAGACTTGCATTCTCTATCACAATCAACAAATCACAGGGACAGACTATTACATACTGTGGAGTGGATTTAAGATCCCCCTGTTTTTCCCATGGACAACTCTATGTTGCTTGATCAAGGGTGGGTTCACCCAAGAATTTATATGTTCTTGCTCCTGGAGGTGAAACTAAAATTGTTGTTTATAATCAAGTTTTGTGTTAGTTGTATTGTATTCATTTTGTCAAATATTTCACATTATAATTTGATTATTGTACTTTTAATAAAGCTGTAAAAAAATAATTTCATTCACCACTATAAAGTTTCTTTATTTCAATCCATTTACTGTGTTATTGCTATAATTAAATACCTGTGCAACGCCGGTGCATCAGCTAGTAGATATATATAAAAGATAGGCTCCACCTTAACTGGGGTAGAGCCAAGATGCTGGCATCAACATTTTAAAAGGAGATAGAACAGACTTTAAATTAGAAACTGGTGGAACGCTGACAATCAAATGAGCATGGTTCAGAACAAAGTATCTTTAAAACATATCATCATAAAAGGGAAGACAGAGCATCCTAACAGCAAGATTGCAATACAGGCCACAGTAGACCAGGATTCCTTAAATATAGAGCAGTCTGATTTTAAAGATTACAAACTATCCATGCCAACTGCTGAGCAAATTGTAAATAGATATGATAAACTATATTTGAAATGTCTGTATGCAAATGACAGAAGCCTAAGAAACAAGATGGGAGAGTTAGAATATATTGCACTAAATGAAAATGTAGATATAATAGGCATCTCAGAGAACTGGTGGAAGGAAGATAACCACTGTCATATCGGTATACAAACTATATCGCCATCATACGGTGGATCAAATTGGTGGATTCATAGCATTATATGTTAAGGAAGGCCTTGAATCGATTGGGCTAAAAATTCTACAGGAGACATAGCTTGGAATCCCTATGGGTAAAAATTCCATGTGTAAAGGGAAAAAGGATAGTGATAGGAGTGTATTACCATCTGCCTGACTAGGATGAATGGACAGATGCTAAAATGTTATCATAAATTAGGGAGGCAAACAAATTGGTAACACAATAATAATGAATTATTTCAACTACCCTGATATTGACTGGGTAAAGATAAAATTCTTTGATAAAATCAAGGACTGCTTTATGGAGCAGCTTGTTCAGGAAGCAACAAGAGATGAAGCAATTCTAGACCTAGCTTTTAGTAGAGCACATATATTGGTGCAGGATATAATGGTGCTGAGGCCACTTGATAACAGTGATCATAACATGATCAAATTTTAAATTATCCCTGGAATAAGTTTACACAGGAAATCTAATACAACAGTATTTAACTTTAAAAAAGAGACTATGATAACACAAGAATAGTAAAAAAGAAACTTAGAGGGGCAGCTGCAAAGGTCAAAAATTTATATCAGGCATGGATATTGTTCAAAAATATGATCCTGAAAGCCCAGAATAGATATATTCCACGTATAAAAATGGAGGAAGGAAGACCAAAAGACAACCAGCATGATTAATGAGTGAGGTTAAGGAAGCTATTAGAGCCAAAAGAGAATCCTTCAAACACTGTAAGAAGGATCTGACTGAAAATAATTGTAAATAGCACAAGGAATGGCAAGTCAAATGCAAGGCACTAATAAGGAAGGAAAAGAGAAACCTTGAAAAGAGGATTGCGCTGGAAGCAAAAACACACAGTAAAAACTTTTTTAGGTGTTTTAAAAGCAAGAAGCCAGGAAGAGAATTGGTTGGACTGTAAGACGACCAAGGGATAAAAGGGGCTCTCAGGGAAGACAAGGCCATAGCAGAGAGATTAAATGAATTCTTTGCTTCAGTTTTCATCGAGGAAGATTTGGGGGAGTTACCTGTGCCAGCAATGATATTCATTTCTGATGAATCAGAGAAACTCAAACTCTGTAACACTGGAGGATGTAATAGGTCAATTTAACAAATTGAACATTAGCAAATCAACTGAACCAGATGGCATACATCCTAGAGTGCTGATAGAATTGAAAAATGAATTTGTAGAGCTATTGTTAAAAGTTTGTAATTTTTATCTAAAATCCAGCAAAGTACCGGAAGACTGGAGGGTGGCCAACATGATGTCGATTTTTAGAAAGGGTTCCAGAGACCGATGACAGAATGGATTAATGAGAGAAAGTCAACATGGATTTAGTCAAGGGAAATCTTGCTTCAACAATCTGCTGCATTTCTTTCAAGGGTAAATGAACATGTGGTAAAGCTGAGCCAATTGATATTGTGGATTTGGATTTTCAAAAGGCTTTTGACAAAGTACCCCATGAAAGACTTCTGAGGAAATTATAAAGTCATGGGATAGGAGGTAATGTCCTTTTATGGATTAAGAAATGTTTGAAAGAAAACAGAGAATAGGTTTAAATGGTCAATATTCTCAGTGGTTCAAAATATACCCATACAAACCCTTTGATCATATAATTGGAAATAATTTCAGACACAACCAATTTCCCAGAAGAGGAGGAAAAGCCTCAGACTCTAACCTGCTGCTCTACATTGTGAGCTAAACAGGTTACTACTCAGGAAGAAACCACCTCTCCTTAAAGTTCAAAAAAGATCATTTAGTCATTAAGCTTATCTTCTGTAACTTTGTATTTAATTAATTAGCCTTTGTGAGAGTTCAGTGTATGCAAATTATAAATCCACTTCTGTTCTTTCCTCCACAATATTTTAGCGACATCACCCCCCTCTTGTGACTGAGACTACATCCAAGATAGAAAATTGTAAATCTGATGTCGCTAAAATATTGTGGAGGAAAGAACAGAAGTGGATTTATAATTTGCATACACTGAGCCCTCATGGACTTAATCATGAAATAGAGTGGATAGTATTTCTGTAGGTACAGTACATTTAACATACATTCACTACATACATTCCCAATTGTGCTTTTTTAGCTCTCATTTACATCTTAGCAGTTTACATCCAGAGTAGTGGAAGGATTTTGCTATCTTTGCCATTTTTGCTTAAGGACTCGTTTTTTTAAACGTCATGACGTCAGCGTCATCACGTCATCACGTTTTTCAGCGTCAGTATGGGATTCAGTATTTAACATGCCAAGATACCGTATTTTCGCGGATATAACGCGCACCATTGTAAAACGCGCACAGGGGTATAGCGCGCAGAAATCACGATGATATGTACAAAAACTTTTCTATACCGCGCTCAGGCATATAACGCGCATGCTGCCCGACTCTCCTCTGGCCACCCCGACTCTCCTTTCGCTCTCCCCGACTCTCCTCTGGCCACCCCGACTCTCCTTTCGCCCTCCCCGACTCTCATCTGGTTGCCCCGACTCACCCTGACTTTCGGTGCACTGCCCCGACTCTCCTCTGGTTGCCCCGACTCACCGTTCACCCGCCCTGACTTTCGGTGCACTGCCCCGCCTCTCCGTGCCTGTCCCCCTTGAAGTCCTGTCCCCCCTTGAAGGTCTGCCTGTCCCCCCTTGAAGGTCTGCCTGTCCCCCCTTGAAGTCCTGTCCCCCTTGAAGGTCTGCCTGTCCCCCTTGAAGATCTCTGCCTGTCCCCCCTTGAAGTCCTGTCCCCATCCTGAAAGCCTGATGCCCCCCCTCGACGTCCGATTCTTCTCCCCCCTCGGCAGGACCACTCGCACCCCCACCCCGAAGGACCGCCGACTCCCCGACAATATTGGGCCAGGAGGGAGCCCAAATCCTCCTGGCCACGGCGACCCCCTAACCCCACCCCGCACTACATTACGGGCAGGAGGGATCCCAGGCCCTCCTGCCCTCGACGCAAACCCCCTCCCCCCAACGACCGCCCCCCCCAAGAACCTCCGCCCGTCCCCCAGCCGACCCGCGACCCCCCTGGCCGACCCCCACGACACCCCCACCCGCCTTCCCCGTACTTTGTGTAGTTGGGCCAGAAGGGAGCCCAAACCCTCCTGGCCACGGCGACCCCCTAACCCCACCCCGCACTACATTACGGGCAGGAGGGATCCCAGGCCCTCCTGCCCTCGACGCAAACCCCCCTCCCTCCAACGACCGCCCCCCCCCAAGAACCTCCGACCGACCCGCGACCCCCCTGGCCGACCCCCCCCCCCCCCCTTCCCCGTACCTTTGGAAGTTGGCCGGACAGACGGGAGCCAAACCCGCCTGTCCGGCAGGCAGCCAACGAAGGAATGAGGCCGGATTGGCCCATCCGTCCTAAAGCTCCGCCTACTGGTGGGGCCTAAGGCGCGTGGGCCAATCAGAATAGGCCCTGGAGCCTTAGGTCCCACCTGGGGGCGCGGCCTGAGACACATGGTCGGGTTTGGCCCATGTGCCTCAGGCCGCGCCCCCAGGTGGGACCTAAGGCTCCAGGGCCTATTCTGATTGGCCCACGCGCCTTAGGCCCCACCAGTAGGCGGAGCTTTAGGACGGATGGGCCAATCCGGCCTCATTCCTTCGTTGGCTGCCTGCCGGACAGGCGGGTTTGGCTCCCGTCTGTCCGGCCAACTTCCAAAGGTACGGGGAAGGGGGGTGGGGGGGTCGGCCAGGGGGGTCGCGGGTCGGTCGGAGGTTCTTGGGGGGGGGCGGTCGTTGGAGGGAGGGGGGTTTGCGTCGAGGGCAGGAGGGCCTGGGATCCCTCCTGCCCGTAATGTAGTGCGGGGTGGGGTTAGGGGGTCGCCGTGGCCAGGAGGGTTTGGGCTCCCTTCTGGCCTAACTACACAAAGTACGGGGAAGGCGGGTGGGGGTGTCGTGGGGGTCGGCCAGGGGGGTCGCGGGTCGGCTGGGGGACGGGCGGAGGTTCTTGGGGGGGGGGGCGGTCGGTGGGGGGGGGGGGTTTGCGTCGAGGGCAGGAGGGCCTGGGATCCCTCCTGCCCGTAATGTAGTGCGGGGTGGGGTTAGGGGGTCGCCGTAGCCAGGAGGGTTTGGGCTCCCTCCTGGCCCGATATTGTTGGGGAGTCGGCGGTCCTTCGGGGTGAGGGTGCGAGTGGTCCTGCCGGGGGGGGGGATGTATCGGACGTCGGGGAGTCGGCCGGGCAAGAGGGCTTGGGCTCCCTCTTGCTCCGATCGTGGATGCGGGTGCGGGTGGGAGCGCGTGCGAGCGGTCGTTCGGGGTGGGGGTGCGAGCGGTCCTGCTGGGGGGGTGAATCGAGCGTCGGGCGGGGTGGGAACTATGTTTAAAAACTTTTGTATACCGCGCTCAGGCATATAACGCGCGAGGGGTATGCGCGGTACGTAAAATCACGTATAACGCGTGCGTTATATCCGCGAAAATACGGTAATCGCTCTGGCCTGGCGGTTTGAAGATTTAGAAGTCACCAACGTTTCAGCAGCGGTATGTACGCTCCTTTTGAGATTAATGCATCTTGTGTCCGGTGTATGCCTTAAAATGTATCACCCTTTTGTCGGTGTGGGTTTATTATAGGAATTCACTCACACGCAACGTTTATATGTTTGCTTTAGAATCTTCAGCTGCATGTCACTAAAGAAAACTTTTCCAGCATGAAATTGACTATAGGAACCTGTTTAGAGAATCAATAATTGGGTCCCCTGAAGCAGGGATCAAAACGGGGCCGCGTTGGGACCCCCTCAATCCTGCTTACAAGTTAAGTAAACCTTTTAGAATCTGCCACAGGTGCAGTGACATTTGCAATTTCAAAGGCAGTACTTTGTTTGGCCAATTTTTTGAAGCTTTTAGTAATAGTTTTCACATATACCTTTGAAGGAAGTGATCAAAGATTTTTTACAAAAGGACAATGATTGGAAGGTAAACTCTCTCTCCAAGGGAGGTCTCACAACCTTCCCTTCAGAGTTTCGAATCTCTGAGCTTTTTTATAAATTTGTTTGATCACCCTTCACAGGTTAGTCATTTATACAGGCCAGTTCCTTTTTGGTGTTCAAATATTAAATGTAACTTATTTTCAGTATGGGTTCACTAAGATTTCAATATAAGTTGACCCATACATGTTTATTGTTCAACCTCAGAGTAAACATGAATGGATTATGCTACTGTCTCATGGCAACATGCACAGTGAGGAATCCACCCTGTGATGTTAAAAGCAATCGAAAATGTATCAACAAAACATGAACCTATTCCTCCTTTTTTCTTTAAAAAATATTTCACAGTATTCGGGCCATATATTCATCAAATTATTCACACTTGTTTATCTACAGCTAAAATACCATCGGAATGGAAACATTCCATTATCTCACCAATTATAAAAGATCAAAAAAAAAATCTTGAAGAATGTTCTAATTACCGCCCAATTGCAAATCTGCCTTTCTTATCAAAGTTAACTGAAAAGATTGTGTTTCAACAATTGTCAAATTTCGTTGAAAAAACGCACGTCCTACACCCAAATCAAACTGGTTTCCGTGAAAACCATTCTACAGAATTTTCCTTACTTGGTCTCACCACAACTATAAATTACTATCTGGATCAACACAAATCAGTTCTTTTAGTTTCATTAGATCTTGCCGCAGTATTTGACACTATTGACCATTATCTCTTATTGCAACGCCTTTCTTCTATAGGGGTTGCAGACCAAGTCCTTGAATGGTTTCACTCTTACTTTAATAATAGAACCTCTACAGTTCATTTTAATAATGAAGTTTCAAAAGCTTATCATTCCAATTTCGGTATTCCCCAAGGCTCCATCTTATCGCCTCTATTATTTAATATCTATTTGGCTCCTCTGCTGACTCTCTGCCAATCAATAGGGTTTACTGTTTATGCTTACGCGGACAATATACAATTATTGCACCCTATTGAACCTAATAGCCATTTAGAAATTCATTCAATAAATCTCAAATTAAATAAAATTCATGACTGGTTAAATTCCAACAAACTTTCTCTAAACATTGCAAAAACTAACACTCTCCTCTTCTCTGGTAAAGAGGAAGTTCAACTAATTTCTCCGATCACCATAGAAAATAATTCTCTTGTACCAATTACAATTACTAAAATATTGGGTATCCTATTAGATGACAAATTAACATTTCGTCCTCAAATTAGTGCCTTAGTTAAAAATTGCTTTTATAAATTAAGAATGATTCGATCATTGGCACCGTTACTTGACGTTAGTTCCCTAAATATTCTGATTCACTCTCTTATAATATCAAAAATGGATTACTGCAATTCACTATTAAAAGGGATCTATCATAAAGACATAAAACGATTGCAGCTTATACAAAATACAGCTATCAAGATTATCTTCGGCGCAAAAAAATTTGATCACGTTACCCCTTTACTTGGAAATGCTCACTGGCTGCCTGTCTTATTCAGGATAACTTATAAAATTGCCTTATTAACATTTAAAACCTTACAGTCCAATACACCAGCATTCATAGACAGACTTTTGATCCCTCATGATCCACCGAGAGCATTAAGATCTGTATCTCAACACAATCTCAATATTCCATCTTTAAAAATAATTGGCACTCGTCGCACATCCATTTTCTCTGTAACAGCCCCAACGATCTGGAATACTCTTCCTTTAGACTTAAAAATGGAAGAAAATTAAAAAAATTTTAAAAGTAAATTAAAGTGCTTTCTTTTTAAAGATGCCTTTAATTAAATTTCTTAAATTCTGAGAAATACCAGCTTTTATCATTTCATTTAACTTCCCTGTCCCTTTCGTATTTTCCTTGAATGTTTCTCACATTTTCTATATCAATTGTATTTCTCCCCTCCTTTCCTAACTGTGTTTTGGAGCCTTTAGGCCCATAATTACCCTGTAAGTAATTTATTGTCAAATATGAAAAATTTGTATATAGATATGTCTTAACTGTTTATTTTGTTTTAATGTTATATTAAACTTTGTACAACGCTTTGTAGTATCGATAAAGCATTTAATCAAAAATCCGAATAAACAATAAACAGAGTTCAGGCCACTGCCTTCTCTTGTGTAGTGTGTGGCTCCACTCTGTTGCTATTGCCTACAGTACCTGGTATTCCCAAGTGATCTCCCATCTTGATACTAGCCAGATTTGACACAGCTTAGCTTCTGATAGTAAGAGTGGGTCTACTCAGAAAACCCAGGCTGTAAGCATGAATATTTGGGGGGATTTAAGCACCTCTCTAACTTAATACAGGTTTGCAAGTAACTTGATGTGCAAGTGTTTTGCAAGACAAGCAAAACATTTTATTAAATTTTAACTTGATATACAAGCAAGGTCTTGTAATACAAGTAGATATAGTATACACGTGTCACATCACCACAACTGAGCTGATGGTGGTTCTCTCTCTGACGCTGCGGGAGTGTAGTGACTGTTCTAAATGAGTGAGGTCTTGCAATACAAGTACGTATAGGACAAATGAGCAAGGTCTTACAATACAAATATGTATAGTATTTTGTATTAAAGTTTTTGAGTTGTGGAACGAATCGTCTGATTTTCCATTATTTCTTATGGGGAAATTTGCTTTGATATATGAGTGTTTTGGATTACAAACATGTTTTCGGAACGAATTATGCTCGTAAACCAAGGTTTTACTGTATTTACCAGCAACCTCATATCAGATGTTAAATGATTATGCAAAATAGATCATGGATTATGATTATATCTTTTAATCTGGAATTTTGCAGGTTAAATTTGATATCAGGCTAGACTCAGATCCCTCTCAATTTTTTGGACTGCAATGTTCTTCCTTTTCTGGAAGGGGCATGAAATGAATTCAAACTGCTCCATGCATAGTCTGAAATGAAAGAAGAAAGTAGAAAAATGTTAAAACCCCCCATAAAAATTAAGCGATTTAACTTGTTGAAGGATCAATGACGATTTAGCAGTGCTTCCTAAAAATCATTACTGAAGACTATTGCACTACTTCCAAGGAATACCCATATTGCATGGACTATACATTGAGTAGTCTGAAATAGTAACATAGAATGCCTTAAGTGAAATAGTACAATTAAGTTTATTCTTTTTTTTTTTTTTAGTAGATTCTATGCAAACCTCACTAAGTATAAAATAAAATCACATCAATATAATCATAATTTCTTAGGCGAAGAAAGTAGTATGACTGCTGCTTTAGTTCGCTTTAGTGGAAGAAAGGCTGTGTTGTCAGGTTGAAAATGTTCTTTTTTTATTTTGAAGTTTGTGATACAATATTGCTGGAGACATAAATGTGATGACTACAGTGCTGTTCTTTTTTTTATTTCTAATGCTTTCTTCCTTGACAGATTTATTTTTGCTCAAATCAGAATAATTCATTTCCTGAATAAAAATATATAGCATCCTTATATTTCCCGATTCTGAAAATTACTAGATGTCAAGCAGTGAACATGAGGAAATTGAAGACCCTTGAAAGTGACCTTAAGAACCACAAAGGTGGGGAATTGTGATGTAGTGGTTTAGGCAATTTCATTGCAGCTGCTTGGCTTTTGAAAAATGAGAAATGGGTTTTCTATTACTAAATATAATGAATTTCTTTTCTGTCTTGGTACAAATTGTCAAATTTCATTAGGTAGAAAAAGAGATGGTGGAGGAGGATAGATATTAGGGTGATAAGAACATTTGTGTTAAAAGGTGATAATGGTTGCATAGTCATGGATGCTAACTAAATTCTTTATGAGGATACTTTTATAACAGGGCCTTAGGCACTCGTATGTGCTGTTATAGAGTAAGTGAGTGTATGTATGTATGTATGTGCATGTATGTATTTGTATAAGAGGCATAGCTAGATGGGTTGCAAAGGGAGCAGGGAGCAGCTGCTCCCCCAAATGGATTTTTAATGAAATGGCGCCTATGCATATATTGGGCCTGCAGCCTTACACCAGCACTTATTTTGCAAGAGGTCTGCTTCCTCTGACATCAAAACTTGGCTGTACTTCTGATCCTGACTGTGACCAAATTAGCTAACTGGGTTAAATTTAGGACAGGAAAAAAAGCTATTCAAACTTTATCCTGTTAGCTAACTAGGTGCTGGGCTGTTTTTTTTTTTTTATTATTTTATTTTGAGAACCTACCTCCTGAATCCTTCCACATAGGGTTACCAGATGGCCAGAAAACCCAGACATGTCCTCATTTTTGAGGATTGTCTGGGTGCCTGAACAGTTTTCAAAAATGGGGTTTAGCCAGCTCTCCCGACTCCCCTACATATCTCCTCCCCAGGCCCAGCTGTTATAATTAATCTTCAACAGCCGGCAGCAGCAATGAGGTAAGACTGCTGCCTCCAGTCTGCTCCTGAAACTGCCTCATTGCAGCGACTTCCTGTTCCCGTGTAGGTGGGACTTGCCTCGTTGCTGCTGCCAGCTACCCAAAGATTAATTATAGCAGCTGGCCCAGGGAAGATGTAGGTGGTAGAGTCAGTATCTAGAAAGCAACTTCAGAGGAGGGGACTGAAAACACAGCATTGGGAGAAGGAGAGGGCTAGAGAAACTGATTGGAGGGAGGGAAAGAGGGAAGGAGGGAGGCTGGAGAAACAGCCAGAATGAAGGAGAGAGGTGGGCTGGAGAACTGAATGGATGGAGGGAGAGAGGGAGGGAAAAACAGCATGGAGGGGACCTAGAGAAACAATATAGAGGAAGGGAGGGCTGGAGAAGCATTATGGAAAGGAGAGCGTTCTAGAGAAAAAAGCATAGAGTGGGGTAGTGCTGAGTGGGAGGTAAGATACAGAAACAACAGGAAGTTGGAAGGAGAGTGAGGGGCACCGAAGGAATAGGGGTTGGGGGTTGGAAGAGAGAGAAAGAGAGAGAGGAACCCATGGTGCAGGACGGTTGGAAGAAGGTAGAGAGAGAGAGAGAGAGAGAGAGAGAGAAGCACTAAAAGGGTACAAAAGAAGGGAAGGGGAACCAAGAAAATGGGTAGAGTGTGGACAGGGCTGTGGGTAGAGTATGGGTGGGGTAATGTGTCATTTTAGTTTTCACAAATATGGTAACCCTATCCCCATATGATAATCCCCCTACCATCAGCACCTCTTAAAATATTTCCTCCTAGAAGAACCCCCATCTCCCATCCCCTGTAGGCCCTTCAAGGCCCACCTCATGGGTTCCTTGGTTGTCTAGAATTGTGCAGGCAGGATTAATCCCCAATTATTCCTGCCCCTACTGGATCTAGGTGCAAAATGGAAGCTGTGATCTCAAGTGATAGTTTTGCAGCACTACTGCTAATATTTAAAAATGCTGATTGCTGTGAGCTGAATATCTGGGAATATTTTGTAAAATGCATGCATAAGAACCAATCCTGAACTCATTCTGTTTACTCTAAACTTCTGGAAATACCTTTAGGCATATTATATAAAAGTAGATGCTTTGACTTCCTAAGTTATGAGTGTTATTTTGCCACTGTAGCTGAAAAGAATGTTATCTTATTTTGTTAAGTGCCAATTTACAGAAACGAAATTCTATGCTTTGACATTGTTTCAGCTCATTGAATGAACCTTGTTCCGCCACTTATTTCTGTCAAATGGGATGATCAGTGACACTCAGAAAAGCACACAGACAATATAAAGCATAAACAATCACACTTTATTATACATATATATATAAAAATAGAATAACATCACCGTAATTCTGGGCAGCACCATCCTTCACAATCGGGAACCCTCTGCGATTGATAGGAGGGGAGAACCGGGTTTCTGTCCCTTCATTGCAACGAAAACGGATTCTGATTCTATGGGCTGAGTTCGTCTCTTATATAGGGTAACAACTGCTGCCCTCTTAGTAAGACAGCTGGTTCTGGTCTTTTGTTATTTGCCTTGACAACACCCAGGTCAAAAGAGGTCAAGATAGCAGATACTTGTTTGGTTTCCCTGTCTTTTGATGTAACCCAGGAGGTGTGGCAGAGCCCTGTTTCCCATCTGTCTTTACTGATGTTATTTGAGCGGCATGCATGCAAAGGAAGTCAAGATGTTAGCTAAGCAAACTTATTATAGAAACCATCTGGTTTTACTGTCCTGTGGAGATCAAGGAGGTCAGGATGTCAAATACGCCAGGAGGTGTTGCAGTTTATTGTCTCTTTGATGCTATCCAGTTGACACTCAGACAAAGGAAGTCAGGATCTCAAATAAGCAAGGTTATTGTAGAAACCATCTGGTCTTACTGTCCTGTGGAGATCTAGGAGGTCAGGATGTCAAATACGCCAGGAGGTGTTGCAGTTTATTGTCTCTTTGATGCTATCCAGTTGACACTCAGACAAAGGAAGTCAGGATCTCAAATAAGCAAGGTTATTGTAGAAACCATCTGGTCTTACTGTTCTTTGGAGGTCAAGGAGGTCAGGTAAGCAGACTTGAGGATACATATCATTAATATTCTGAACATGTCAGTAATATGCTGAGGCATAACAAACCATATTCACATCATTCTCTTCTTGGTTGGGCTGAAAACTTTTCAGCACCCTCTCGTACAATAAAATCTGTGTAAACCAAACTGCTGTATATGGCTGATGCTTGCAGCATGGAATGTCTACCCTGTGAAGACATTCCCTATGCTGCCTCAGAATGACAATTGAGATAGAAGGACTATCGTAATCTTTTCATTGGCTGTCCAGACCAGCTCAATTATATTTCAGAACAGATGGACAACTAAAGCAAATTATTATATGCTGTAGGATGATTAATACTACAGACTGAAACGCCCAAAAAGAATCTTAGTATGATGAAATCTTAAAGAAAGAGTTCATCTTTTAACAAGGCAATACCTCTGCCATACCAAAGAAAATTAAGAACATCTTGCCCCCAAAACAAGGAAACAGTACAGACATGAATCCTATCAAAAACATCTGGAAGGTTTTTCTTTTTTGGGTAATCATTTTTATTAGAAAGGGTACAACCGAAGAGCAGGAACAACAAGAATATCAAAAGCGCAGATACAAAGAGGCATCATATACACAAGAAAATACACTCTCCACAAGTACACACATAAATGGCACAAGTATAGCATGGCAAACAAAAAGAAAACCCAAAGGGAAGCCACCCCCACCCAGCAAATGGAAACGTAAAAATAGCTGGCCTATACAAGCAGGAGAGGAAGGTCACCCGAACCACCAGTAATACATAGAGGCCGAGGGCCCCTAATACTCCATATGGAGAGGCTAGACAAAAAAAGTCATCCCAGGTCATCCAGCTGACCCCTTACATTTTCAGTGTTATGGAAAGTACAAATAACCTAACCGAAACAGCTCCCCAAAAGGGGAAATGCCATACACGTCACACAGCACCAACCATTCATACAAACAAATACACTACAAACACACACCCCAGTCAGAGTCCTCCTGGCGCTATGGAAGGTGTTTCTGCAGCTCCCTATGGTCGCACGATACATCTAGAAGGTTTTAAAGAACAAGATGTACAACTTCACTGTCACTAACAAGCAGTAGCTAGTGGAGAGACTGGGACAAGAATCATTCCACATCAAGAATATCAAAAAGTGCAAGAAATATGATTGAAGGCAAGCTAGATCGTATAAAGACAGTGATAAAGGTATACAGTGGATGAACAAAGAAATTATATTTTGCAGATTGAATCTAAATTTTAAATAAAATTTGAGAAATTTTCTAACAATTGTTATAAGAATTTCATGTTAATATATGAAAAGTTTTGTTGTTGATTAGATGGGCTATTTGGCCTTTATCTGCCATCATCCTACACCGGGGAGCCCTAGGGAGGTAAAATTCCTAGAAGTCATAAATGACTGCTTCATGGAGCAACTGGTCCAGGAACCGACAAGAGGGGGAGCTATTTAAGATTTGGTCCTTAGTAAAATGCAAGGCATAGTACAGGAGTTAACTGGGTTGTGTCTGGAAGGGAACAGTGATCATAACGTGATCAAATTTGAGCAGATACCTGGAGTGATATCACAAAAGAAATCTACTGTAGAGGTGAGCCACTACTGGAGCAGTGGGAGATCGGGCAGGCTTCCCTGCAGCCACCTAACCTCACCCAGTGGAAGTATATCAATCAGCTGTGAGCCACGAGATTGTGAGCCGCTATTGGAGCAGTGGGAGATTGGGCAGGCTTCCCTGCATCCATCTAACCTCACCCGGTGGAGAGTATACCAATCAACTGTGAGCCGCGAGAGTGTGAGCCGCTACTGGAGCAGTGGGAGATCAGGCAGGCTTCCCTGCAGCCACCTAACCTCACCCGGTGGAGAGTAAATCAATCAGCTGTGAGCCGCGGTACGCAGCCCAGGGTTGCGTGACTGAAGGGGCGTGGCCAAAGGGGCAGGTCATGCCCCTTATGAGCCCCTTCAGAGCCATGAAAAGCAGAGGCCACGGGATTACTGTTGTGCTTCAAAATGGGGAACAGGAAAGCTAAAATTTTACCATCTCAGCCAACTTCAGGACCAATGGACAGACATCTTCAACCCCTATTTTCACCATTGATGGAAGACAAGGTAATCATAATATCTCAAACTGTGTCTCTCCTCTGGGGAACCATCACCTCCTCTTCAACCGATACTTAATTCTTCTGGGAGTTTAATTGACTCCCCTAGGAATGGGGAATTATCAAACTCTCTTTCACAATTTCCTCACTCATCTGATATTATGGATTTATCTCAGGAAGGTGCAAACTCCTTAGGAGCACAGCCTTTGACTCCAGTTCAAATGGTATCGGGGTCTAATAAGGAAGTTCTTCCTAAAGACAAAGTAATTTCTTTGAATGATATCTGGCTGGTTGTTAACAGGATTAAGTCCTCATTACAGGCTACTGTATCTAATCTAGGTCAATTTTCCTCAGATGTAACTGTTAAAGTAAATGAGCAACAATCTCAGATAAAGTCTTTCGAAAATAAGGTGGAAAAACTGGAAAGTACAGCTAAAGTTTTACAGCAAACAGCTATGTCTAATATTAAGGATAGTACTTTGCTTCATATACAAATGGAGAAAACAGAGAATTTAATGAGGCAAAAGAATCTTAGATTCCTCAACTTTCCTATCTCACACTATTTGGCACCTCTGGAACTCCTAAGAATGTACCTGAAGGATATTTTGCAATACCCTCAGGTAGACTCTTTTGTACCAGATAATCTATATTATATTCCTAGGAGTGCCAAAGAAATAAGGGAAGAAGGGGAAAATGATAGACTGGTTTCACCAGATAGTCTGAATATCTCTCAATTCTTAGAATCTTCTAAAGATTTGATAACTAAACGTGCTACACTATTGGTAACATTTAAATCGGAGATGGAAAAACAGCAAATCCTTAAATTGTACTTTGTGAATAAGAAAGCACTGTTTTGTGGACAACAATTGAATATTTTCCCAGATGTGTCCAGACAGATACAGTTTAGGAGCAGGCAATTTCTACAGCTTAAACTTCAAGTTTTGGCTGTGGGAGCTGCATTTTTCCTAAAATTCCCTTGTAAGTGCCTTGTAACATATGGGAATGACAAATTAATTTTTGTAGATCCATTACAGTTGGAAAATTTCTTGAAAGATAAACCTGTGTAGAAAATTTCAGATACTAATTTGGTTGAAGATAAAAAGTGACTTATTTGATTGAGGCCTATTTTGCCTGTCAGGAATACTCTATTTTGTTTTACTTGTTTATAACTAAAGTGTAGTAATACTTGGCTCCATTAATGTGGACTGGAATTGATGTTTATTTTTTCCTGATCAGACTTATTTTATGTATGACATTGTTTATTTTCCTGTATTTTGTTATCTTTTAGTAACAAAAATCAATAAAGTATATATATATATACTAGTTGTTTAGCCCGTTACATTAACGGGTGCTAGCAGCCCTTCTCCCTTATTTTTACCTCCTCCCTGTCCAGCAACACCTCTCCCCCTTTCCCTGCTCCCCCCATATAGCAGTAGCCCTTCTCCTTTTATCTCCCCCTGTCCAGCAGCACCCCTCCCATTCCCTCCTCCCCCTGTCCAGCAGTAGCTCTTCTCCTTTATGTCCTGCTCCCCCTCTGTCCAGCAGTAGCCCCAGGAAAAGAGTGAGGATCACAGGACCAAAGCTTTTACTGACATCCAAGTAGGGGAAATCCACTCTCCCCACCTCCTTGCTCCTGCTGCACTTCCTCCTTGGCTATACACACGCGCGCGCACACACTTACATACAGCTCTCCGGCTCCTCGCGCCCCTCCTCCACATTCCACTTCTTCGGCGGGGGCCAACGTTTTCTTTATTTTGTTTTCTTTTCACGTGTTCCTCCTTCATGGAAAAACAGCACTACCGGCCAACTTAGTCCCTTGCCGCCCCCTTCCCGCGCCGCACAACCACCTTTCCTTCCCTCCCTCCATCAGGTGCAGTGAATCCACCAATGTTAAAAGGAGCCACGTCGAAATCGGAGGCCTGCCACTGCCGTAGCACTTTCCCCTCTGCCTTGGCAGAGAGGAACGTGTTACGGTGGCGGCAGGGCTCCAATTTCAAAGCAGCTCCTTTTAACATAGGCGGAGTTGAACTGACCTGATGGAGGAAGGGAAGGAACGGTGGGGCAAATTTCGGCAACAGCAGGAATTGTTTGGCGGGCCAAGCACCGTGAAACTTTGTTTCTTTAGGCAGCCCCGGGGGGGGGAGGGGTTTGAATCGTCGATGTGCAGGCCGCTGAGACGGGAGTGAGCAGTTCGGCTTCCCCTATCTGGGGAAACCGGGGAAATCGCCGTGCCGAACTCAGCTGCGCGTCGGGAGTGAGTTTTTCGACTTCCCCTATCTGGGGAAACCGCCGTGCCGAACTGAGCTGCGCATGGGGCCGTAGTAAGCGCGGGGCATGCTGCAGTCTTGGCGGCCACGGACATACGGATCATGGAAGCACGCTGATAAGACTGCGCATGCGCCGCCTACGGTTTTATTATATAGATATATATTTTTTTTTTTTTTTTAAGAAATCTACTGTAGAGGCATTTACTTTTCAAAAAGGTAACTATGATAAAATGAGGAAAACGTTAAAAAGAAGCTAAAAGGATCAGTTGCAAAGGTTGGGATTGTAAACCAGACATGGATGTTATTTAAAAATACTATCGTGAAAGCCCAGACCAGATGTATTCTACATATTAGCAAAGATGGAAAGAAGAGGAAACGAAAGCCGTCATGGTTAAAAGATGAATTGAAAGAGGCTATTAGAACAAAAAAAAAACATATTTTAAAGAAAGGAAAAAGGATCCGAATGAAGAAAATAAGAAGAGGCACAAGCACTGGCAAGTTAGATACAATGTATTGATAAAGAAAACTAAGAAATAATATATTACATTACATTACATTAGTGATTCCACCAATACCTTGCGGTTCAAGGTGGATTACAAAAGAAGTTATCTGGCCATTTCCAGAGGAATTGAAGAGAAGGGTGGGTTGCTTTAGCGAATTGGGATTAGACTTGTGGTGTTAGTTTTCCTTCAAGGATTTCTTGAATAGCATGGTTTTTATTTCTTTTCTGAATGATTTGTAGTCTGGGGTCATTATCAGTAAATTGGAGAGTTGGTAGTCCAGTTTTGCTGCTTGTGTGGCTAGTAGGCTATCGTACAGTTTGTTTTTTTTGTTTGACATCTCTGATTGGGGGATGTGTGAATGGTTTGTGGGGTCTCCTATATCTGGTTGAGGTAGTTTGGATTAGGCAGTTGTTTAGGTAGGCTGGGCTATCTCCGTTTATGGTTTTAAATAGTAGGTAGTGGAATTTGAATTCTACTCTTGCTTGTATTGGGAGCCAGTGTGAGTCGAGGTATGCCGCTGTGATGTGGTTGTGTTTCCTCAGTGAATAGATAAGTCTTAGCACTGTGTTTTGAACTGTTTATAGTTGTTTTGTCATGGTTGTGGGGCAGGGGAGATAGAGTATGTTGTAGTAGTCTAGAAGACCTAGGACTAGGGACTGGACCAAGAGCTGGAATTGTGTTCTGTCGAAGAATTTTCGAACTTGCCTCAAGTTTCGCGTGACCGCAAATTATTTTTGTATTGTTTTGTTGATTTGTGGTTACATAGTACAGCATCTGTCTATCGTCATTCCTAGAATTTTAGAGTGAGTTGTATGGGGTATGTGATTGAGTTTATTACTAGATTTGTTATGATTGGGGTTTTATTATTTTCGAGGAAGATGAATTTTGTCTTGTCTGGGTTCAGTTTCAGTTTGTGATTTTTCATCCATGTTGCTACTGCTTCAAGTGTCCTGTGTAGTGTGTCTGTCATGGAGGACGTTGGCTGGTCAAAAGGAAAGAGAATGGTGATGTCTGCATAGCTATAGGAGGTTAAGCCTAAATTGTCCAGGCTGGTGCCGAGGGATGCAATGCAGAGATTGAAGAGAGTTGGGGATAGTGGGGATCCTTAGAGTACGCCACAGGGGTTGGACCATGGTTCTGAATTTTCTTTGTTCAACTTTACTCTGTAAGTTCTGGATTGTAGGAATCCTTGAAACCATGTGTGTACCTTGTCTGTGATTCCTATTGTATCTAGTATTTGTAGTAGGATGTTGTGGTCCACCAGGTCGAATGCTGCGGTGAGATCTAGTTGTATAATCAGCATTTTTCTACCTGTGCTGAAATGTTGTCTAACTGTGTCTAGACTAAACTTGCCAAAGACTCAAAAACTCATATCAGCTTTTTAGGTATATCAAAAGCAGAAAACCAGTGGGGGAATCTGTGGGACTGTTGGATGATCAAGAAGCAAAACGGGTGCTCAGGCAGGATAAGGCCATAGCAGAGAGACTGGATGGATTCTTTGCTTTGGTCTTTACGGAAGAAGATATAAGAGATTTACTTGAACTAGAAATGGTTTTCAAGGATGATGATGCAGAGGAACTGAAAGAAATCTCAGTGAATCTGGAAGATGTACTACGTCAAATAGAGATGTTAAAAAGTGATAAATCACCTGGATTGGATGGTATACATCCCAGGGTACTAAAATGAACTCAGCAAAAAAACAACACCCACAAAGGTGAAACTGCCTCCAGAACTGAGATAAAAAATGTACTTTATTTCACAATGCTTGATCAAGATGTATGACCCGACACTTGCCTACCTCAGGGGTCTTTGCTCTCTTTAAAATAATTCATTTGAATTTAATAAAAAAAATCCCAGATACAATGTGTGTACTCTAGCATACACACGTTGTATCTGGTTTATCTATTACATTTGGATGAATTATTTTAAAGACAGCAAAGACCCCTGAGGCAGGCAAGAGCCAAAACATTGTCAGTGTCGGGTTATACGTCTTGATCAAACATTGTGAAATAAAGTACATTTTTTATCCCAGTCTAGATGCAATTTCACCTTTGTGGGTGTTGTTTTCTGTTGCATTTCTGGACTTCCTTTCTCTGTCTTTTGTAGTTCCTGAAGATTGGAGGGTGACCAATGTTATGCCGATTTTCTAAAGGGTCCAGATGAGATCAGGGAAATTACAGACTGCTAAGCCTGACTTCAGTGCCTGGTAAATTGGTGGAACCAATTATAAAAAATAAAATTGTGGAACACATAGACAAATATGGTTTAATGAGACAAGGTTTGCATGGGTTCAGCCAAGGGAGATCTTGCCTTATCAGTTTGCTTGACTTCTTCGAAGGTGTGAATAAACATGTGGATAAAGGTGAGCAAATTGATGTAGGGTATCTAGATTTTCAGAAAGCTTTTGATAAAGTTCCTCATGAGAGGCTTCTGAGAAAATTAAAGAATCATGGGATAGGTGGCAAAGTTCAGTTGTGGATTAGGAATTGGTTATTGGATAGAAAACAGAGGGTAGGGTTAAATGGTTATTTATCTCAATGGAGGAGACTAAACAGTGTAGTGCCACAGGGATTTGTACTGGAACTGGTACTATTTAATTTATTTATAAATGATTTGGAAATTAGAACAATGAGTGAGGTGATTAAATTTACAGATGACACTAAACTATTCAAAGTTGTTAAAACGCATGTGGGTTGTGAAAATTGCAGGCAGGCCTTAGGAAATTGGAAGACTGGGCATCCAAATGGCAGATGAAATTTAATGTGGACAAATGCAAAGTGATGCACATTGAGAAGAATAACCCATATCAGATGGGGAACAAATCACCGGATGCTAGGATCTATCTTGGGGGTTAGTGCCCAAGAAAAGGATCTGGATATCAATGTAGACAGCACGATGAAGCCTTACACTCAATGTGTGGCGGCGGCCAGAAAAGCAAACAGGATGCTGGGAATTATTAAAAAAGGGATGGTAAACAAGACTAAGAATGTTATAATGCCTCTGTATCACTCCATGGTGCAATCTCACCTGGAGTATTGCGTTTAATTCTGGTCTCCTTATCTCAAGAAAGATATAGCAGCACTAAAAAAGGTTCAAAGATGAGCGACCAAGATGATAAAGGGGATATAACTCCTCTAGTATGAGGAAAGACTAAAAAGGTTAGGGCTCTTCAGCTTGGAAAATAGATGGCTGAGGGAAGATATGATTGAAGTCTACAAAATCCTGAGTAGAGTAAAACGGTTTGGACAATTTCCTGGATGGAAAGTCCATAATCTGTTATTGAGAAAGAAATGGGGAAGCCACTGCTTGCTCTGGATCAGTAGCATGGAATGTTGCTACTCCTTGCGTTTTGACCAGGTACTAGGTCTGACCCAGTAAGGCTATTGTTATGTTTCTATGCTTCAATGAATTTTACACTTTTCTTTACAATGAAATATCTGAGTCATTTTCAATAAAAACAATTTATGTTATAAAATCCATAATAATTTGGCCAGCACTGTACATATTAAGCGGTTTTATAAGAGCCTACATAAGAGAGTAAAATACTTTTTTTACATGCTGTAAAAAGTGTCTTATAAAAAGTGTCTTATAAAAAGTGATAGGTCAATTTTCCAAACATTTTATACTGGTAAAATATATTTGCTTGGATAAAACAGTTTTGGGATTTGTACTACCTTATTGTTGATACAGACACTGGGATAACAGAACATAGCCACCATCTTGAATCTCTCCTTACATTATTGGTCCTTACATTCTTTTTCACAGAATTAACCCATTCAAATAGGTGCAAGATTCGCAGAAAATTTTGAAATTTGTCCTCATAACATTGTAGATTCCTTTAGTAAAAGACCAGCTAACCTATCTGGATTGTAAGCATATATATCAGGCACCAATTATAGGATATGACTGCTTGTAAGAAATTCATCTTTATCAAGCACAGTAACAAGGCAATTACTAAGACATGCAAATTATGCATTTAATTCATTAGAATAATGGCATAGATGTGTGTACATGTGTGTACATGTGTGTGTACATGTGTGTACATGTGTGAACTGATTATTAAGTAATTGTATATGCCAAAATTCCACCTAAACACTACAGTATTCTGTAAATATGTATATATTTTACAGAGACCCTTTTACTAAGGGATACATTATCAAGGTGTGTTAGGGCCTTAAGTTGTGAATTTTGCTGGATCAGATTGCATTTGTGCACTGGTCTACTTTATGCCCTGAACTAAAACATAATTTTAAGTGTGCTAAACAGAATTTCTTGAGGTTGTAACTGGGCTTGTCATAGAGGATCCCTGATAAAACCATTGATCCTATAGCCTTTAATATTGTCAGACTGGACTCTGTATTGCTTAAACAACTTTCTTTAATACAAAACTTAAAACAAAGAAATAAACAAACTTACAGTTCAGTTGTTCTCAAGGAAGTTTTTCTTATACAAGTCCATACTATACCAGCATATCATATGGTTAGGGGAAGCCAGTAGTATATTTTCACATACTCTGTGAAATAATAATATTGTGCTCCAATTTAGCCTACCAAGCTGTATTTAGACTAGCAGATTCAAAACTTAAAAAACTCAAGGCTAGTAGATTCAAAGGTAAAAACCAGATGAGGAACAATGCCATCCTATGGCCATCTCTAAAATGGCTGTTTTCTTCACATACAAGAGAAGCAGTCAGGAGAGTGTTTGTGTTTGTGTGTGTGTGTGGGGGGGGGGGGGGGGGGACTTATCTTAAAGAAATACACTTTTTCTACAAATTACTCATAATTAGGTCTTTATGCTCACTTCTTTTCCACTATGCTAAAAATATCCTTGTACACTCCATGATTATTCAAAAAAATCTACTATTGTAATTCTCTTTACTCCAGATTATGTCAAAAAGACATATGAAGACTACAATTAATCCATGATACTGCTCTCTGACTGATTCATAATGCATCCAAGTTTGATCACGTTATCCCTTTAATGAAAAAAGAACACTGGCTCCCTTTACTATTTGTATTTAATGTAAAATGCTTCTACTAGCTTTTAAAGTTCTTACATCATGAGAACCACTTTATCCTGTGTGACACCTCATCGCCTACATTCCTCCCAGAGCTCTCAGGTCATTAAATCAAAATCAACTTGTCATTCCTTTATACAATGTCATAGTTCATGAATGCATCAGATAAGCAATATTTTCTGTGCACAGACATCAGCTCTGGAACTCTCTTCTGATCTCATTAAGATTACAAACTTCACTAGATCACTTCAGAACTTAAAACATTCCTTTCCACTGATGCCTATATATAATGATCTCTCTTAGGACATCCTGATATTTCTTTCTTTCTCATTTTTTTTAGATACTCTATGAAGATGGACAGCTTTATCTTATATTTTCTCCTCCGATTTCCTGTTTAAATTTGTAGTTCCACCCCTTATCCTTGCATTCATGTTGTTGTCTTTAAATCAAATATCCCTTTCTTTCTTTCAAATTTTTAGAATTGTAAGCCACTTTGGAGGCTTTTAACATACTGTGGGATACCAAATTTTTAATAAACTTGGAACTCTGTTTACATTTTTCTCCAGTAAATGCAATCTGTTCTCATGAATATGGGGGCAGAACAAAGGTAATGTCTCTAAGCTGGCTATCTCTACCATCCTGTCCTGTAGCTTCTTCAAAATGTTAGCTGTTCCCTTTTCCTATTACACCATATCCAGAATCACATCTAGTTCAGTGTTTTTGTGTGCAGTGGCAGCAGCATCAGTTGTAGTCCTCTGTTCCTCCTTTTTTTTTTTCTTCTAATATTAGGACTAACTTTTGTTGACAAAAAGACATGTACTTTTGCTGCTTGTGCCTAAGCACACTTTAGCAGTAGTTGCACTTTTTGAAAACTGGCTTAAATGCACTGTCTTTTGAAAAGTTGAAGATCTTAATGTATGCCTGTAAGACTGGAATGTTGGAACATATTGGGCCAGATAGTTGGAGTGATTTAAGTAGGCCAGAGAGGCTCTGTTCCCTGATTCCTGCACCTGAGTCTGGCATTTCTCCTCCCCTCCCCTAACTCCAGAGCCTGGTCCTCACCTTTACTCTCACCTCCGGGTCCTCCCATGTAGTCTGAATCACCTGCAGCAGTTGCCAATTGAGAAAAACTACCTGTACTGACATTTGGGCTTTCTCTGTAGGGTCCCCGCCTCATGGTGGCCAATCCAGATCACTAGTATCTGGCCAAAACCCAAAGAGTAGCAACATTCCATGCTACCGATCCAGGGCAAGCAGAGGCTTCCCCTGTGTCTTAATAACAGACTATGAACTTTTCCTCCAAGAATTTATCCAAACCTTTCTTAAAACCAGCTACACTATCCACTTTTACCACAACCTCTGTCACCCATCTCCTTAAATCACTTCACTGGCTCCCTATCTGCCTTCACATACAGTTCATGTTCCTATTGCTGACTTACAAGTGTGTTTATTCTACTGCCCCTCAATATCTCTCCTCTCTATTCTCTCCTTATATACCTCCCAGAGAACTCCGTTTCTCAGATAAGCTACTTTTAGCTGTATCCTTCTCTTCCACTGCCAATTCCAGACTTTGTTCCATTCATCTAGCTGCCCCCTATGCCTGGAATAAATTACCCAAGTTTGTCCATCAAGCTCCTTCCCTTCCCTTGTTTAAAAGCAGACTGAAATCCTACCTTTTTGATATAGCCTTCAATCTATAATCCTACTCCCCACTGCCTACCAACCTAGCCAGCAGATTAACCATTCTGACCTGGATTGTCCTCTGTTTTGAAGCAGAAATCAGCATACTAGAATACATAGATAGACCATGGGCTATTCTTATGTTTTGCCCTGAATATCATCTTGTCCTCTATTCAAGATTTGTTGAGGCATACGAGCAGTGGCGTACCTAGGGTATGTGGCACCCGGGGCCCATCATTTTTTGACACCCCCCCCCCCATCTATATGAAAAATATGATTTTTAGTACCAATCTACATATCGCACCACAAGAGTGTACCTAGGAAAAGGCTGCATCTTAAACATTGCAGTGAGCACTAGAACACCAACACATACATTGTAAAACTAAACAAGCCAGATCCCGCACAGTCAATTGGTCCTGTAGTCAATGCCAACTGAAAACTATGTCTTTTTCAGAACACACAGAACAGAGATACACCCTCGCCCAAAATGGAATAATCACAAACTAAAAATAGAAATATGTAGACAAAAGTTAAACTGATCCGCCAAGAAACCAGACCCTGGATACAATGCAACACCACAAAAAACAGTAACACATGTCCTCTAATACAGTGCAAAATATAAAGACAGTAGATGTAAATTTGAAAAACCTGATACATAACAATCACCACTTTATAAATTAACAAATAAAAATAAAACAAATAATGAGAAATAAAAAAATACCATTTTATTGGACTAATCCCCGTAAGCTCGGTCCCCATCCCCGCAAACCACCTGATTCCATCCACACAAGCCTTGAATTGTTTATATTAAAGTATAAAAAGAAACAATATTCTGTACAATTGTCAATTTATAAATCAGCGTCTTCTCCCCACTCTCTTCCCCATTTCCCTTCAGCATCCTCAGCCCACTCTCTCTCCACTTTCCTTCAGCGCACGCACATAAAAACAAGCAAGTAATTTTATATCATTTTCATTCTATTCATTCATAGAAATTAAAGTCTAGATAATGCCAGTCACATAACAAAACATGATTTTACAAAAATAATTCCCTGCAGTCAAGCCTGCAAGGATTACTAGATGTCTTTCAGCAGTTCCCCTCCCTCCCTCCCCCTTACCTTTGTGGCCAAGTCAAAATGATCTACCAACAATAAAATTTTAAAAACACAAAGCACGCTGTACGCAGAGAAAATGTTAATTATCATTTATATTCCGCGGGTTTTCAAAGAGGTCAAGGCAGATGACTTTATGCAATGTCACCTCAGTAACAACTATACAAAAATAGACAAATATTCCCCCTCCCTTTTTACTAAACTGCGATAGCGGTTTTTAGCGTAGGGAGCTACGCTGAATGCCCCACGCTGCTCTCGACGCTCATAGGCTCCCTGCGCTAAAAAACTCTATTGCGGTTTAGTAAAAGGGGGCCATAGTGCAAAATATAGACAGCAGATATAAATTTTCAAAACGGACACATTTTGATCACTAAGTTGAAAATAAAATCATTTTTCCTACTTTTTTGTCTGGTGATTTCATGAGTCTCTGGTCCTTCTTCTTTCTCTCTCCTCCTGGCTCCCCTCTTTATTTCTGCCTTTCTTTCTCTCTCCTCCTGGCCCCCCTCTTTATTTCTGCCTTTCTTTCTCTCCCCTTGGTCCCCCTCTTTCTTTCTGCCTTTCTTTCTCTCTCCCCCTGGCCCTCCTCTTTCTTTCTGCCTTTCTTTCTCTCCCCCTTGACCCCCTCTTTATTTCTGCCTTTCTTTCTCTCTCCCCCTAGCCCGCACAAAGCCATCGTGCCGATTTCTCCACTTCCACGATTCTTTCCCTACCCTCACCCTCAAGCCAGCAGCCGATTTCTTCCTGCTCCTTCCCCGATGTCCTGATGTCCTGAACTTCATCGGGCAGCAGCAGCATTCACAATTCACTGCTGTTGCCCGCTTCAGGCCTTCCTCTCTGTCGGGTCTTGTCTTCATGAAAACTGGAAGTAGGCAGGACCAGGCAGAGAACAAGGCCTGAAGCCGGCAACAGCAGCGAATTGTAAACGCTGCTGCTGCCCGAAGAAGGTAATGGAGCACCGAGGCAGTCCGCTTCTCCCCCCTCCCAGCCGAACCCCCGCTGACCCTCCTATCTCCCCCCCCCCCGTGAACCTTTCCGACCTTCCCAGCGAGAGCAGCAAACCTCCTTCGCGGCTTTCTCCTCCCTCTGCCGCGTTACTGATGACGTCATCAGTGATGCGGCAGAGGGAGGATAAAGCCGACGCTACTGGAGGGAGGTTTGCTGCTTTCGCTGGGAGGGTCGGAAAGGTTCACTTGGGGGAGGAGAGATAGGATGGTCAGCGGGGTTTCGGCTGGGAGGGGGGAGAAGCGGTCTGCCTTGGTGCTCCAAGGCCTGGCGCCATTACCTTTTTCGATAATGGCGCCGATGCTGCTTTCGCTGGGAGGGTAGGAGCGCGATAGGGACCGGGCCAGCTGTGCACCCCCCCCCCCTAAGGCGGCACCCGGGATGGACCTCCCCCTCGCCCCCCTTGGTACGCTACTGCCCTGGGGAAACAGCCTGCAACAAGATCGCGCGATGCCAGAGATCTTTGCCTGCTTCGGCTGTTTCCTCCGCCGCGGTCCCGCCCCTCCTCTGACATCAGAGGAGGGGCAGGACCGTGGCGGAGGAAACAGTCGAAGCAGGCAAAGATCTCTGGCATCGCGATCTTGCTGCAGGCTGTTTCCAGACGCGACACCCGGCGCAGGGGGAGGAACTGGACCGGACCGGGAGCACCCCCTCAGGGCTTGGTACCCGGGGCGGACCGCCCCTCCCGCCCCCCCCTTGGTACGCCACTGCATACGAGCCATGGAACCTTCTGTAAGTTTCAAGGGGGGGGAACGGGCAATGTGGTAGAATATCTTGCCCCTTGAGATAAGGTAGTCATCTGGTATTTTGCAGTTCAGAAAAATGGTTAAACTAGGCTATTTGAGCAAAGTTTCTCATTATAATTTTGCAGTTTTAGCTTATGGTTTTGTATTCTTGCTGAGAGTTGTATTTTTAGAGTGTAGTTTGATCTATTACATTTTTGTTTAATGATGCTTTTAGTCTTGTTGTTTTCGTTTGGTTATGTTATATGTTTGTAAGTCATTTTATTATGTATGTTACGCTGTTACCCGCTCAGAATTGTAGGATATGTGGGTTATACATTTTTAAATAAATAAATAATAAGTAGAAGCTGACCCTGCTATTGGTGGGAGTTAAAGGGCAGCATCTACCAAATGTGGGCTTCATTTGAAATGTTGAAGGGTTAGTTGACATTTAGGGCTCCTTTTACAAATCCGCGCTAGAGCCTTAACGCGCGGAATAGCGTGCGCTAAATTGCCACGCGCGCTAGCCACTCCCGCCTCCTTTTGAGCAGGCAGATTTTCAGCTAGTGTGCACTATAGCACGCGCTAATCCGGTGCGTGCGTTAAAAACGTTAGCGCACCTTTGTAAAAAGAGCCCTTAATTTAGATTAGGATTTTGAGCCATGAAATTTTATGGGAATAGGGTGGGTAGCATAGTCTGGTGGTTCTGCAAGCTAAGTGGCTAGACATCCTTTCATGACAGTATCTCATTATGGTTAGATAGCAAACAAGTAACCAAGGGCTCCTTTTACGAAGGTGCGCTAGTGGTTTTAGCGTGCGCTTAGCGCGCGCTACATTGCCACACGTGCTACACGCTAACGCCTCCATAGAGCTTGCGTTAGTATTTTCCGTGTAGCGCGGGGTTAGCGCATGCGGCATTGTAGTGCACGCTAAAAACGCTAGCGCACCTTCGTAAAAGGAGCCCCAAGTATCTTAGAGTAGCTGTGGATAAGGGGTAGCAAGATATAAAGATAATTAGGGCAATAACGAAACTTGGATTACTGTGGTGGGAAGCTAAAGAATAGATGAAGACATAAATGTTCAAAATTGATCAGAGTTTGGGTTAAGTAACTTAGATGCTGAGAAAGTTGCAGCAATTGTTGTGCCATATCAGAGTTTGCTGTCTAATGTTTGATTATGGAATGGAGCGAACGAGAAGTGTAGCATTGGCACTCACATTTCACATTCGCATATCTCACCTGCTCCACTCTATAAAAATACACCTAACACATATTTCTAGTGGCATGATATTGGCCACAGCCTTATTTGGCACAACAGAACTTATCAACAGCAGTTTAAATGTCAACATTAAGGGCTCCTTGTACTAAGCTGCGTTAGCGTTTTTAGCGCATGCAGCGTTTTAGTGTGCGCTAAATCCGCGCTACGCGGCTAGAACTAACGCCAGCTCAATGCTGGCGTTAAGGTCTAGCCCGCGCTATTCCATGCATTAAATCCCTAACGCGGCTTAGTAAAAGGAGCCCTAAATCAGCTCCCCTCCCTTCCACACACCTAGATGGTACTGCACTAGCTACTTCTTTCACTTACACAAAGTATTAGTTCTCCCTCCACCCCTAAATGCATGTCCCGCAGTGCCATAGGGGCATGCACATTCTCTCAAAGCTGTAATGCACGTGTCTCAGCTTAACAGTCCTTCATTGCCCACAAATTCAGACCAATTACCCTGCAGCACTTCTCTTCTCTGCCAGCTTTGACCTCAACTCCTACCCACCACACCCATCATCTACAGCCTCACCCCAAACCTATATCCCCACCTTCTCCAACTCTAATCCCACAGCAATACCACCTATGGGAGAAGGGTTGGCTAGAGCACTGTGTCATACTAGCCCCTACCCTCTACATCTGCCCTCCCAAACTCAAATGCTTTCCATCCCACCATAAGTACTGCTTAACTTTAGCCTCCTCTCATTATTTCTCCACATCCCCCATTGCTAAAATCGTTTACCACTTTCCCATCTGTCCAATCCCCACACAATCACCTCACCTTCCACCATTTCCACTAAGAACATAAGAATAGCCTTACTGGGTCAGACCAATGGTCCATCAAGCCCAGTAGCCCGTTCTCACGGCGCTCAATCCAGGTCTCTAGTATCTAGCCAAAACTCAAGGAGTAGCAATATTCCATGCTACCTAACAGGGCAAGCAGTGGCTTCCCTTATGTCTTTCTCAATAACAGACCATGGACTTTTCCTCCAGGAATTTGTCCAAACATTTCTTAATACCAGCTACACTATCCGCTCTTACCACATCCTCTGGCAACGTGTTCCACTACCTAATACTCTTCTCCCTTTTCACTCCCAACTACTCTTAACTATTCCAAACCCTTCCTAATTGTAAATAAGCTTTTATTTGGTTCATATTAGGACAGTTCAGCCATGTTATCTGCCACTCGCATAAGTGGCTGGCTTCTTTAATATTGATGTTATATTTATGTAATATCACAGTTATTTTAGATTAAAAAAATAATAATAAGGGCAAAGCTTTTGTTCAATTTAAATTATATTTTATTTATTATTGTCATATCACAATATTCAGTTATGTCAGCATTCAATGGCTCACAGAGCACTTTTCATTTATTATATTAACACCAAAGTCAATGTTAAAATAATACATAAAAGTTAAATAATATTTAATAAAAATGATTGCAGCTACTTCATTACACAAATGTACATATTTTACCAAAATACAAAGTTATAATGTGTTAATATATAGAGAGGTTTATTTATTTAGTACATTTATATTTCAGCTTTGAACAAATATCAACGTGGCTAAGAACACATCAAGAATACAATCAACACAATTTTATGAATCTGTGTGACAGTGGCATAGTAAGGGTGAGCGGCGCCCGGGGCAGTGGTGCCCCTTACCCGCCCTCTTCCCCACCTCCCCACCCCCACACTGCACAGGTGCCCCTTTCATTTTTTTCATACCTTGTTAACTTCTCCGGCGTGAGCAACATGCCCATGTCAGTGTTGGCTCACCCTTTGATGTCACTTCCTAGGCGCGGGTCCCGGAAGTGACATCAGAGAGAGTGGCAACGCAGACCCAGGCAGCAACCTCATGCTGGGGAAGTAAAAATGGTACAGTGGAAGGCAAGGGTCGCACACATACGGCAAGGAGAGGAGCGTGGGGGACGGAGAGGTGGAAAGGTGGAAAGATGCTTAAAAGTGTTCTTAATCATATTCATATAACCCTGTGGGGAAGAAAAAAACAAATGTGTTACTAGTTCAGACACAAAGATATTAAAGTTGATTGGATGTTGTTCTGAAAGCTTGATTTGGGCACACCACACTTTTTATAGATTAAACATACTCTAAGTATGATGGAAGCAGCCTTCCATGTTATAAATAGGAATACGAGGGGGTAGTGAAAAGTTCTCAGCCCAACTAACCAATTTCCTAAATTCTGAGCGTTTTTTTGCCACTGTAGCTGAAAAGAGTATTATATTATTTCATCAAGTGCCAATTTGCTAAAACGAAATTCAGTTTTTGCATTGTTTCAGATTATTGATTGAACCATATCCATGTCATTTTCTTCTTGGTTAGGTTGAAAACTTTTCAGCACCCCCTCATATGTGATGTTCTAAAATTTTCAATACGGTTAGGCAGTTGTTTCAAACAAATTTCATTCTCCAATAAGAGTTTGCACTATGAAGACAATTTTATAAAGGGTGCTACAAGATAAATGTTAAAAATCTGTTTTGCCAAGATAACATCATTTGGGTGCTGCAAATATCAACTTGCAGTCTATTAGCATGCCAACATTTAGGTGATATCACTCATACTAGGCCTATATGTTGGCACTATGTGTGCTAAAAATATTCAATATGACCCAAATTCTCAAAGCTGTGCCAAATATTAGGTGGTGGTAGACGCCCAGCTAATTTAATTGGTGATAAACAATGCAATAACTGACCCCATCATTTAAAACCATTTAAAATCTTGCAAGTGCCTACAAATTATGGTGACCAGTTCCCACCCATAGAAGTGCCTACTGATGCCTACGTCTAAAATAAGCCTGGTTTATGCCAGAAATTGACAAAGGCACGGTAGGCAAAGTGCCAGGTTTTGAAAAGCCATCCGGACGCCCGGGCATGTCCTCTAAAAGGAGGACATGTCCATGGAAATCTGAACATCTGGTAACCCTACAAAAAAGTGTTTTGATTGAGCAGCTGTTCACTGGAGAGATTAAGGCACGACACCTTCTTAATCCCTCAGTTACCAGATTTTCACCTGGCCCCGCCCAGTTCTGCCCAAATCATGCCCTGTTCCATACCCAGCTCCACCCCCTCAACCTGTTCACTTCTTGGGAAGGCATCTGCGCATGCGCCGGTATGACACGATGACATCACACGCATGCACACATGCGCATGACATCACCGCGTTGCATCCGTACATGCGTAGATGCCGTCCCAACGTCACTCCTAGCTGGAAGCTTTTCAAAACCCGGACAAAGAGCCAGATTTTGAAAAGCCTTCTGGACGCCCGGACATGTCCTCTAAAAGGAGGACATGTCTGGGAAAATCCAGACGTCTGGTAACCCTACAAAGAAAGTCACGACACCTTCTTAATCCCCCAGTTGCTGCTGTCCCCTTCCCTTTCCCCTGAATGTGAAACTGGCAAGAGATACCAGGCTTTATGACAGCTTTGGGTATTATGGACATGTGCAAAAAAAGTAGACTGCAAGTGTGAACAATAGCTGAATGGTTGGTACAATGAACTGAAAACCAAGGGATCCAGGATCAAATCCCATTTCAACTCCTTTCTTGTTTTCTAATATTACAAATAGATTAGCATGCCAAAATGTTTTTTTTAAAAAATTGTGATCCCTCCAGGGAAAGAAAAATACTTAGGGCTCCTTTTACTAAGGTGCACTAGCATTTTTAGCGCGCGCTGCAGATTAGCACGCTCTGCCCCCCTACATGTAAAAACTACATGTAAAAACTAACGCTAGCTCAATGACGTTAGCGTCTAGCGCAGCTTTGTATAAGGAGCCCTTGCTGTAACTGAATATATAAGACGCCTGCAAGACTGAAGACTATAGAAGCACCGTGCATTCGGGTACATTAGGTATTTTTCTGTTCCTGGAGGGTTCACAATTTAAAATAAATCATAAACAGCAATGTGGGACTTCAACCTGAGTTCCCTGATTTTCAACCCATAGCCATAGCCATTAGGCTACCTCTCTGCTCTGTATGAATGTCTACGAGGCCACATTATAACATGGATGTTTCTACACTGCCACATAGATCCATGTCCCTTGTTTTCTCCATTCATAATTGGACATTTAAGTTTGTAAAGTGAATGTTCATGTTGCACATTTCCAGTACATATAGATCCATCTCACCTCATATAATAGAATAGGCCGTATCCTGTTCTAAAAATATATATGAGGATGTCATCTATTTGTAATATTCTGATTTGAATGTTCCTATTCTGATACCATAAAAATAGGAAGTATACCAACTGATAGCCTACTTCAAATACAAAAACCATATAGTACAAAAAACATATAGAAGTGGCTATTTGACTTTATGTACTATTAACCATACATTTTCCCTCTTCAAGAGTGCTCAGAACGTCCTTAGTTTCAGACCAGACAAACGGGACAAGCCCGAAGGTGTATGCCGTCTGTATATTAACCTGTAAAGATCGCACTGGAATTATTATTATTTTGTTGTCTTATATTTGCACTGTCCAAAATTTTTTTAATTTCTTCAAAAAAAAATTCTAACACTTATCTGAAGTATAAGAAGATGTCTGAATAAATTTCTGGGTCTTATAAATCTCTGGGTCTTATAAATCTCTGGGTCTTGACACGTTTCGCAATGGCTGCTTCAGAACACCCACACAGCAGAGGCTTCAGCGTTCAAAAAGACAAATTGGTCTTTCCCCTCTCTCCACATCTTGAGTTCAACTCTGTAGACAACAAAATAATAATTACAATGCGATGATTGAAGGTTAAGATACAGATGGTATACACCTTCGGGCTTGTCCCGTTTGTCTGGTTTGAAACTAAGGACGTTCTAAGCACTGAGAGAAAATGTGTAGTTAATAGCCTATTCCGATACAGACATCCATACAAAATTAGAAACCATTAAAAAAAATACACTTCTCCCTCCATATTCGCGGTGGATGTGGGCGGAACATAGACATGAATATGGAGAAAATGCAAATAACTTTTTTATATATTATTTGCGGTTTTGAGAAAGCGCCTTCGTTTTTACTATTGAGACCGCAAATAACTTTCTGGGCAGCCAACCAGTGATTTCTGGGCAGGCAAGCAAGCAGCGATTTCTGGGCAGCCAACCAACGATTTCAGGGCAGCCAACCAGCGATTTCAGGGCAGCCAAGCAAGCAGTGATTTCTCCCTAGGGATGCTGGGAAGCAGCGTTTTTCTCAGTGCACATTGGGAAACATGGAAGTAGCGAATTTGTGTGAGAAAGCATGGCAGCAGCGATTTTCAGAGTTACAGTACAGTAATGGTAAATGATAATTTTTTTTATCGGTACTGTACAGAAAAGTAAAAGGAAAAAACTTTAGTGATGATGTTTTTTGGGGGGTGGAGTCAGCGGCTGAAAAATCGCAAATAAGTGAAACCGCAGGTACGGAAACCGCAAATACAGAAGTAGAAGTGTAGAGAGCTTGAGAAACACAGGTCTAGAATACTCACCTAACGTTTAATGAATGTGACTGGCATGCTTCTGTCTGGTAACATTACAGTAGAGATGATTGCTTTGATTGCTTTTTTGTCCATGGCATAAATCTTGAAATTCTGTACTAACTATATAGGGGCACAAACCAAACAATAATTATAGTGATTGAAATTAAACAAGGAGAAAACAACAACAAAAAAAAGCCTATCTGGCAGGACTTATGATTTGAAGTCATTTGAGTGCTTAAAAGTCAGATCTATTAATTTCCATTTTGAAGCTTCCTTAAAGTTTTAGGTTTTATATTAGATCTGGGCTGAGCGTGGACATTCAAGTCAATCCAGTTATAAGACTATGACAACTAAAGTGTGTGCATGGTTTTTATTTGGTTCATAAATTCAGAATTATTTCCAGTCTTATGTTCTTTTCACACTTGCCTGTAGTCATGTTCTCTATGTAAATTGCTAAAAAACAACAACCCCAAAGCAAAGCAAAAATTAAACACAGAAAAACCACTTATGATTCAGTTTGCTTTTGCAAAGTTCACATTGGCCTTGCTCTGTTTTAAGATGGGATACTTTAAAATATTATATGTGATGGCTTCTTCTTTTATATGTTCAAAACCAATTAAAATTATTTGTTTCTACGACAAAGAGTAAAACCATACACTCCTTGTCTTTTCCTTATCATTCAGCTCTATTTTGGAGTGCTCTGCCTTCTGATTTAAGAAACCAATTTGACAGCTTACTTTTTAAACTTCAGCTTAAAACTTCAGAATTATTACAAATTATGATTATGAAATTTAAATACAGATCAAACTAAAAGTCTGCTTTTATAAATATTTTATACTGTACTGTGATTGTACATCCTGGGTATACTAGGTACAATAACATAATAATAATAATAACTTTATTCTTGTATACCGCCATACCCAGTGAGTTCTAGGCGGTTCACATTAGTTAAACAAGGATTACATGCAGTTAAGAATTGGTTGAACAGATTTACAATGATTGAATATAATTACATGCATCGTTACAAGCGGTTCACATTGATTAAACATAGTTATGTGCAGTTAAGTAATAATTGAACAGAATTGCATAGAGTTGGGTGTTAGTATGAGCAGGGATGCAGGCAGCGTAGAAGATGACATTGGGGAGAAGGATAAGGTGGGTAGGGGGGGAGGGGGTGGGGCGAGGAGAAAGAAAAAGGGGGGTAGTGGGAATTCTTTGGGGAGGGGGCCTTTAAGTGTCGTGGCTTTGGAAGAGGTGTGTTTTGAGTAGTTTTCTAAAGCTGAGGTAGGTTGGAGCCTCGAGGATTAATTGGGTTATCCATGGGTTTAGCTTGGCGGCCTGGAAGGCGAGGGTTTTGTCGAAGAATTTATTGGAATGGCAGAGTTTTAGGGAGGGGAAAGCAAATAACTGGATTCTGCGGGAGTTCTTGTTTCTGTGATTCAGGATGAAGTGTGGGTTGATGTAGTATGGGGCTATGCCGAAAACTGTTTTGCAGCAAAAACAGGCGAATTTAAATAGGACTCTGGATTCAAATGGTAGCCAGTGAAGTTTGTGGTAGAAAGGGGTGACATGGTCCCATTTTTTCAAGCCGAATATTAGGCGAACAATTTGTACTTGGGGAAACAGTAATGAGAGCGATCATTCATCTGAACATCACAATAACCCCTGATGCAGTACCCATAAGGGCCGCAAAATGATGACCACCATCAAGTAAGGGATCTGAATTTACTTATATTGAAGCACAGATAAGCATTTCAAGCATTCCTTTTCGGTATTGCACTCTTATGAAACCATAGTTTTGCAAATTGCTATAGATTTTTTGTAATACTTAGGGCTCCTTTTACGAAGGCGTGTTAGGGCCTTAACGTGCGGCATAGCGCACTTTTGGAAAAGGAGCCCTTAATGTGACATTGGAACTGAAGATTTTTTATGCCGATGATAGAAGTTTGAAGGAGAGTTGGTTTGAGTTGGCTCGACCTTCACAGTCTACAGAGGGAAGTTTTCCCCACAACTTCTGAGGCTTTTTCTTTCACTTTTCTGAATTTTAGGGTACTTTTGTGTTACTAGAGGTTTGTTTTGTTTAATATTATGCTAATTTACTCCAGTCCTTCCTGATTTGGTTGTTTTTTTTTTGTTATAAAAACATAAATAACTTACTGTTATGCATAATATAAATAAATTTCTGTTATGCAGTGAATTAAAAAAGCATTTAATTAAATTAAAGAAGGAAAGGAAAATCCATTGAGTAGCTTGCCTGTACAGAGCGTTAACTTCAAGTTTTAGTAGTTGAACTTTCTAGGATTGTGGGCTAAAACCTTTTCTATATGTTAGCATGATTATTTCAGTACATATTTTGTGAGGGACATAGAAGAAATATCAAAACATTTCTGGCGCATCTGTTGTCTTTTGAAGGGGCTTTGTGGGCTAAGGATCTGAATTACTTATTTACATCTTCTAACTCTTACCAACAGTTTTGACGGTGCTTTAAAAACACATCTTTTTATTGAATCTTTGGAAATTAGATCTCTTGTTGCTGCATTCATCTGTATTCTCTATCTTTTGTGAACCGCATAGAACTTAGCGGTATTTGCGGTATAGAAGTGAGTTTTATCTTTTGTTTTATGTTATGTTATCCCAAGGCTATTGCACATGTCTTTATTGCATACTGTCACAATCCTATCCCTAAAATGCAGCTTTTGCCAGGGCAGGCTATTGTCAAGCCTGGTCCAGTGATCCAGAGGGCAAATCATGGGGATAGGATTGTGACCAAGCCTAAGGAAAAACCTAGCTTGCCCTTTAATTCAGTTGGGGCTGAGCTCCAGGGAGGAGAAGAGGAGAGTTGGGACAACCCACAACAGCCCCAGAGAGAGCTCCCTTCCCCTGGCTTCTCCCAGCTGAAGGGAATGATTAGGCTCCCAAAGACAGCTAGGGGAAATCGGCAGAAAGCTCCTCCCCCTCCAAGGGCAGGTCAGATTCCCCTGGGTACTTTTGAGGCTGCTTTGAGAGGGAGAAAGGCAGTCTGTCCTGAACCAGCTCAGGGAAGGATCTCCCCTCCTGAAGGCACCCCAGAGGCTGGGGACTGGGAAATGCAGGAGCCTGACACAGACCCTTTGGACAACCAGCTACCCGGGATAGAACCTATGGAGTTTGGTGAAAGCTCCAGTCTGCCTGAAGAAGTCCTTATGGAAATCAGTTAAGTGGCAGGGCTGGAGAATGTGTGGTTTATTTCCCTACTGGGGCTGGGGTTTGCACTGCTTTGGAGCAAAGGGGGTTTGTTAAGGGACAACCCTTTGATGGACTTGTGCTGACAGTTCCAGCACTGCTTGAATTAAGCAAGAAAAAAAAAAAAAAAAAACGTTTTTTTTTTGTTGTGATTCAGTCAGCTGGAGTTAAGCTGACTGTATTTTGACAGGGATTGAGTGAAAGCCTGAGGGGAGTAAAGTAAGGGGAGAATTCACTATCCATCCAGGTTGGGATAGTGGGGCCATTAGTGGCAAGTCTGTTTCACGGATTACTTAATTGGTGAATTCACTTGCTCCCCTCCCCCCTGCCAGCTCTTGTATAGTTGGCTGGGGAAGAAGCCAGAATACCTGAAGGCTTGAAGCACCTGGACTATTTAGCTGTGCTGTGACAATGAACTTTGTTTGCTAGTGAGGAGAACTGTTGGGTTTTGGTTCTCCTGATTTCATGAAAGTAGTTTTTGGTTTTTGTTTATGTTCCTTACCTGAACAAAGGTCTGAGTTAGTCCCTTTTGCTTTTTGGAGACCGCTTCATTTGGAGTGCCTGATTTAAGTATTTGCTTTATGACTTTGTGTTTGGGAACAAACTATTGGACAGAACATATCACACTTTTCTCTGAATAAAGTGTATTACTGAGGATTAATGCAGAATTTACTTTTTTCTGTCTTTGTGCTTTATTGATAAGCCAGTGAATAGTAACCAGCAGGACCTCTCTCAGTTGGGGAGGCACGTCAGAGCGGCGTAACTGTGAGCGCGGGCCGGGCCCCCCTTGATCCACAGGTACCGGCTCCGCTACAATACCCAGTTCACATTAGTCCTTCCTTTGGGCTCCAAACACTGTTCGATGCTCCAAACACCAAGCGAAAAAAACCAAACACTTTGGAAAACTAGTGCTTCAACACAATCTGTTTTCTTTGGTCGCAAAATGTCCAGCTTTCAAGCAGCTTCCACCACTGAAAATCTTCAGCAAAACTCTTTGGGCTCCTTTTACTAAGGTGCGCTAGCGTTTTTAGCGCACGCACAATATTACCGCACGCTAAACGCTTCTAGAATAACGCCAGCTCAACGCTGGCGTTATGGTCTAGCACATGCGGCAATTTAGCGCGCACTATTCCGCGCATTAAGGCCCTAACGCTTCTTAGTAAAAGCAGCCCTTTGTATCACTTCTTCCAGGGTCTATGACTGCCAGGGATTTTGTAGCAAAGCCCAGGCTTTGGGCTTGGGATTCTCTCCCCAAAGGGGTAAGAGCAAAGCTATGAGGCTTTCCCTACAATCTCTTCAGTCATAGCACCCACACTGTGAAACTCCCTCCCTTCAAATATGAGACATGAAACTAATATCACCAAATTTAAAGCAAGCTTCAAAACCTTTATTTTTAAAGATGCCTTTGGGGTGTAAATTAGGATTCTGATTTTAATTTATTTGCACCCCCTTTTGTTTTTTCCTTCTCCCTATTGTTTTTGGGGTTGTTTTTTTTAGCAATGACATAGTCCCAGCTGTTTTCCTCTTATATCCTATGTTCCACCCTCATTATCTTAATTTTCTATGTCAGTCTACCTGTTTTAAATTAATTTTTAGATTATGTTTTTATGTAAACCGCTTAGGATACATTTTAAGTGGTATATCAAACCGAAATAACACTTGAAATTTGAAACTTGCCTAATTTACCTCTGCCTGCTCTCATCTGGAATTCCATTCACACTTTTACATACTGAAAATCTTTTCAGTCACTCTTCTATACAATTATATTTCCTCAAACTTAGTGCACACGCCTCAACTGCCAGCTGTGTATAGCACTACACTGAACTCCCCCCCCCCTATTGAACTAAGGAGTTCATTGAGAAGGGACCTCTAACCACCCTTATAGATGTAACAGTCCCTCCCAAAATGAGTCCCTTGAATGAGGGTTTAAACCTTCTTAAGCACTACACTATTTTAGCACACATTCATTCCTTTTACACTCACTGGGGAATTTCTTTATAACCACTATTTGGTTTTGGCTATAATGGCTCCTATGAGCCCTGCTTTGATTCCCACAACATATCAACTTCAGAGCTAAAACCCTCAGAGACATTATCATATATTTTCATATCCTTAGTTCCTAGAGACTCCATTTTCTCATACCCAGAATAGCATTTCCTGATCTACATAATTCTGGCTAGAGCAGGGGTGGGCAACTCTGGTCCTCGAGGGCCGGAATCCAGTCGGGTTTTCAGGATTTCCCCAATAAATATGCATTGAAAGCAGTGCATGCAAATAGATCTCATGCATATTCATTGGGGAAATCCTGAAAACCAGACTGTATTCCGGCCCTCGAGGACCACCCCTGGGCTAGAGTCTCTAACCTGATTAAAGTCTCTGGGTTCTTTCCCCTTCAATGTGGTGTTAGCAATTCTTTTGGCTTCAGGCTCCTTTAGCAGAGTAGCCTTGGCAGTGAACTTCTGCGCATTCTCCTCTGCTCTAGGTTTCCTGTGAGTGAGGCACCACCCTTCTCCTTTTAGCTTCTCTGCTTGTTTAAAGAGAAGCTCAGGTGTGCCTGGGGCTCTAATTGGCTGAGCCGTGGTTGCTCTGCCTGCCCGTTTCTCAGCTTTTGGTTGCAGTTTAGTTTTCACTGTAGTTTCTACCCTCCTTCCTGCTTGTTCAAATAAAGGGCTGCTTGGTTATGTTTATTCACTGTTCTTTTATTATCCAAGGGCAAATAAGGCTTGAAGCTAGAAATGTTCCTATTTCCTAGGGCAGGGTTAGCAGACGTCTGAGATAACTCGGTCATGTCTTCTGTATAAATAAGAGTCAATCCTTCAGCCTTTGCTTTCTGAGTGTTTGGAATAACCAGTGTCAGCCCTCAGCAAGATGCGATTAGTATCCTGTCATACCTAGCCAATCGTGATACGTAACACATTTTGATAAAAAAATTAATCTAATATAGGATTATGAGTTTTAATAAGGGAGCAAAAAGTGATATTAACAATGGAAGGAACAATGTAGAGGGAACAATGGAAGAAGATTGATTTTTAACTACTTATTAATTTAAAATCAAGAACAATGAAGTACATCAACATTTAATACTGTACAAAGCATCTTACCCAACACAGGGCTAATTGAAGCTGAAGCTCTGCTAGACGCCTTCCAACACACATTCGTCTTCCAATGCCAAATGGAGTACTTGCAAAAGGGTTTAATGTGTGTTTATCTTGAAGCCATCTTTCAGGTTTAAATTTCTTGGCATCAGTATAAAAATCTTCATTCCAGGTTATTGCATGAAAGTTTATCATTACAACAGTCTACATGAAACCAAGACAAGTAATTATTGGCATGAATGTTAAGTTCTCCAGAGAAGCTGGGAAATTGCTAGTGTGGAATTCATTTTATAACATGCATAAATTCTAGTTTACATGTGTAAATACATCATAAAATTACCCAGTGGATTTTGTGCATAAATGCATGGTGGTGTCAAGAAGATTTTTATTTTACGTGGCCCACATGTGGATGTGTTTCAAGCATAATTGGAGCAGAATGTGGATGGAGTCATGGATAATTCATGTACAATAATTATAGGATACTCTCCTATGTGCCTGCTTCATCTGTGTACAGGAGAATGTAAATGTAAAAGGCAGAATTTTAGCCAAATTTTTCAAGTTCTATGAACATATTAAAAAAAGCCCTTATGTACTTATGTATGTATGTTTAGATGATAGGCTCAAAATAGGTGCCTATTTGGCTTTACAAGCTTGCAACCTATTATTAAATTACCCTCCATGCGATGACCTGATTAGTTGATCCTGGACTAGTCCATCCTTGCTCATCCAAATCTGAGTCAACTCCAAATTGTTTCTAATTTGTGCTTTTGAATCCACTTTTATTAACATAACTCTTGAGGTAAAATATAAATGTGCTAAACTTGTCAATGGATATTTGGAAGAATGCTTTAGATGACAAGAAAGGATGTCACTCACCTTTTCTACCAAGATGGATAAATCTAAGTCAATTGGTGATAACATTTAATATAAATAGATATATACACTAAGAACAATTAAGCAAAGTGAAGTTGGAGCTAGAAATCTAAATTTCAAGTTGCTGAGTGAGACGACTCAGAAAATTTGAAAAATGCATGATGAGTCAGCCTTTTTGCTCAGGTTATTACTAAATTTTCTGCTTGCTGAGAGGACCTGGATCTGTTTCCTGTCCCTTCTTAGGGCTAGATGTACTAAAGTAAGTGATCATCACTAAACCTGTTTTCCCAGCGTTAGCGACAATCGCTTTTACCGACCCAATGCACAAAATGGCCCACCACGTGTTTTTCCCCTCGTTCGCCCATTTTCTGATCTGGCCACGCAAATTAGCTAAAACCCCATGCAAAGTAGCCAAACTATTCTTCCCCCTTCAAATAAGGGGTTTTTAGCAATTGGAAAAAAAAGCCAAATGGTTAACTGTTTGTTTGTTTTTTCATTTTTTTCAATGGCACAGATATTTTGTATATATTACACATGCAAAATATCTGTCCCATAAAAAAAAAGAAAAAAGTCCTTCACCACAGATGATGCGCCCCCTCCTCCGGCAAACACAGCACCGGGAATTCCTCCCCCCTCTCCCCCCAAGAAAAAAATTGGCAGGAGGGATGCCCATTCCCTCCTGCCATCGGATGCTCCCTTGAAAACCCCTCCACTCCCCGAACCCCCCATATCTTTGTTAAACATTGGGAGCTGGAAGGAAGCACGGTCCCTTCAGCTCCCAGTCCTGTCTGTCAAAAATGATGGGCATTCCCCTCTCTGGTGAACCATGTGATGCATAGAGAGGAGCCTAAGGCCCTGATTGGCTAAGCTCAGCTTACAGTAACCACCATCAGTGGGTCAATCCACAGTATTTATAATAGTGCTATTGGAGTTATTAAGTACAATATTTTTGTGTTAAATCTATTAAGTTTACGCTATATCACCATGTGGAAATAATGCTCTTGTTAGGGTAAGTTTGGATTCAAAATTAAGTACGAGTGTGCAAGTGTTAAGAACCATTCAATCAAGTTTTGCCCAACTTTGTCTTCTGTATTGTTTGAAGCCAATGATATCCTCTTTTGATTTCAAAACTGTTGTGCAGGGAATAATATTGTCGAGATTAGATTATTGTAATGCCTTGTATTTAGGGATATATAAATCAAAATGTAGAGCTTTGCAGTTAGTTTTGAATGCTGCAGTCAGGTTGATCATGGGTGCTATAAGATTGATCATATAACCCTGATTTTGAAGAGTTTGCATTGGTTGTCAGCATTGCTAAGAGTTTAAGGTATTCTCTATTTTTCATCGGGCTTTGTATAATTTTGCTTCATTATATTTTCAGCAATTGTTGAAAATATATCAGCCAGGGAGGAGGTTAAGGTCAGAGAATGGTATGTTGTTGTCAGTGAGTAGATGGATGAAGAAACATTATATTGGTGTTGGGTGTTCACTTTGGCATTGTGTCCCTCGTTCCCCACTCATTTTAATTTAAACTTTAACACATATGGATGGTGATTTTATACAACATGGGCTGGTTTCCAGAACCAGCCCTAACAATGGCAAATGCCTATTTGCAAATTTATATCTGTTTCAAAAAAGGTGCAAATGTGAGCATGTACTCTCATATAAAGAGACATCTAATTTTAGGCAACAGGAAGTCAATGATGTACATAAATGTCCTCTTATAAAACAGTGACTAGTTGAAAAGTATGTACTGCGTTTTGATGGCACATGCTTTGCTGGTGAACATGCACACAGATTCAGTATGGAAGAAAATGGAAAAAAATGCAGAAATATGTCCATAATTTATAGTATTCTATAATGTATATGTATTCTTTGTTAACATTTAGGTATGAGCATTATCCTAGGCATCTTGTCCTTGTATTACCTTCTATGAATGTGTACAAACATATTTTATTAAAATGCATGTTCATTACAACATTAACTTTGCTGCCTCCAGGAATGCCTACACATAGACCAAGCAATAATAAGCTTGTCCTATGTTTTTACTCATGGTTGTGTAGCACAATTTTATGAAATCTCTCTACATGCAGGCTTTACAGGCAGGAATGGACGGCCAATAATTATTTTGTCTGCACACCCCTAGTTTATTGACTGCAGAAGCTCAAAAGTAATTATATATCTTGAGATTTTTAAAGTACTAGACATATAATATTTTAGACATATAATCTATGCTAATACATATGTAATATATCTAAAATGAGTATGGGGCCTAACTGATTTGTGATAATAAATGTTTGATTGTGTCAATAGTGGAAATCAAGAAAAAATGTTATCTTTATACTTAATTTCAATTTCTTCATTGTAAATAAAAGAAATTGGATTTTCTACTTCTGTTTCTTCATGGGTCTCTGGCTTCCTGCATATTTACAAGTCAATTGCGCTATTTGTAGTTCAAAAACAAGATTTCAGTTTTCCTTTTCTATTATTCCATGTTTTACAGATTAGTTTTATAAGTCATTCACATATTTCTATTTTCCTCTGCATTACTGACAATATATCATTTTAAGAACTTACCAAAGTACTTCACTATTTCAATTATTTTACTGTGTGGAATGCTCTTTCATGATAAACTTTATAGTACATTTTACACAGAAAACTAGCAAGAAGCAGAAATCATATGTGGTATTCAACACAAGAGCAACATATTTAACCTGAAATATAATTTAGAGCAGGGGTTCCCTAACCTGTCCTGGAGGACCCCTACCTAGTCAAGTTTTCAAGATAGCCACAGTGGACATTTATGGGAAGATTTGCATGCAATGGAGGATTACGGTTCTAGTCGTTGAAAGCTAATAAAAAATGTATTGTTAGAATGATAAAATGGTATAATCTTTTTTTTATACATTTTGGCCCATATTCTATAAATAGCACTGGAATCACGCCTCTGGAGGTGCCTACTGGTGCCTAACACTGGCATTAGGTGCGATTAATATCAAAAGTAGGCATCAGAAATGTAGGCCTTGAAAACCCTGGCCAACATTTCTGGCGCCCACCTTTGCCAGAGGTGTGATTCTCTAAATGGTGCTGTCACGTGATTGACACGCTATCGGCAGCTGCTTTTAAGGTGGCCGCCGACAATGGCACAATTTAGAGAATCCAGGCCTTTCTATTTATTACCTTTAAAGTAGACTAAAATGGCAACCATATTACTTTATACAAGCCTATAGATATTGGAGATATCCTGAAAACCTGACCAATTGTGTAAAAACATTAGCTTCCTTTGGGTTCATTTATATAGTAGCAATAAAAAGTGACCTTACTGTGTTCCTATGCAAGTACTAAGGCCATTTTTAGTGAATCAGTACAAATGGCCACGCTTCATAGTTTAATGTTATTGGCTATGCGCTAGAGTGGTCATTAGTGTGTAGCCATTAAATAAGATTACCATGTGAGCCCTTACCACCACCTATTTTATAGGCAGTAACTGGGAATTTTTTATAAATAGCACCTAAAGTTAGGCATCTACCTTAGCACAGCTAGTTGATGTGCGTGCCTAACTTAATTGTTTAATAGACTTAATCATTGTCAATAATTGATAATTAGCATCTTATACTTGACATAAATTGTATTTAATTGGATGTTAGATGCCTAACTTAGATGTTTACCGCAAAGTAGACATAGTTTCAAGTTTTATTTAAAATTTCTTATACTGCTTAATCACATTTCAAAGCAGTGTATGTTAAAAAAAACTTTTATAACATACAACAAACCTAAATAAGGATAAAACAAATTTACATATCATTGTAGGTGACTGATTAGTAAAGACAAAAGATTTACACCAGATGTACCGAAAACAGGAGGGAAGAGGACAGAACTGAAATATGTCAAGAAAAGAAACGAATAATAATAATAATAATAATAATAATAACTTTATTCTTATATACCGCCAACAATCTTGCGACTTCTAGGCGGTTTACAGCAATGAATATTGCAATGTACATCTGATAGTAACAGCATTAATGATAATAACAACAGTTATGTATTGCAGGGTCGTGAAGTACCTTGCGGTTTGCACAGGGTTGGAAGTTAGTGATTGGGGTTAACAGTTTACAAGAACAGATTTGGGGAGTGATTACGAGGGGGGTTATTGTCCTTGTTCGTTGCCTAGGTATTTTGTGAACAGGTATGTTTTCAGGTGTTTCCTGAATTCTCCATAGTTGTTTGTGTGTGTAATTAGTTTATCTAAGTCTTTGCCCCATAAGGCTGCTTGATAGGATAGAAGTTGTTGATGGTATCTCTTATATTTGCATCCTTTGGCTGGTGGGGAGATTTCAGGTGTAATCTTCTCTCATGTCTGTTGGTTGGGTATGAGAAGAGGTCTGTTATGTATTTAGGGGCTAGACCTGATAGTACTTTGAAGCATAGACATCCCAGCTTGAACTTCGTGCGTGCCTCCATTGGTAGCCAGTGCAGGAGTCGGTAGGAAGGGGTTATATAGTGGGAATAGGGTTGAACTGTGAGCAACAGTGCTATTTTGGCCCTCACAAGGGCAATTATATTTCAAAAGCATCGAGGAATAAGCAGGGCAGGATTAATTCATCGAGGGCCCCTAGGCACACAAGAACACTGGGCCCTCTGCCCCGCCCCACCCTGCGCCTAGGCAGAAACAGGAAGCTTTGGGCAAGCAGCACCGCTTGCACAATTACAGTTCCCGTTGCATTTCTTACCCGTGTTGCTTGCTTGTCTTACTTTCAGTCGATGGGGGGGAGGGGGCTGCATTGCCGATTGGGGTGGAGCCCACGTTGCCGATCGATGCTGGAGGGGCCCATCGACGTTTGGAAAAAACAATGTTGATGCCCTCCATCATCGGGCCCCCCTTACCATTTCGGGCCCTAGGCACGTGCCTACTTGGCCTATTGGTTAATCCTGCCCTGGGAATAAGAATGTTTTCAACTTTGCCTTGAAAAGACCTAAAGAAGTTTCTTCACGCAAGTAACTGGGAATGGAGTTCCAAAGGGAGGGTGCAGTAACTGAAAATATATTTGATCTCAAGATGTTGATATATTTTAAAGATGGAATATTTAGAAGGTTTTGGGCTGTAGAACGAAGAGATCTGGTGGGGTTATAAGGAATGAGAAGTTTGTCAATAAATTCAGGATGGTTACTTAAAATGGGTTTTGAAAGTTAAGAGAAGGATTTTGTAACTAATTCTTTGTTCAGTGTGCCTTATGTAAAAGGAGGGGGGAGACATGATCATATTTTTTTTGTGTTGAAAATGATTTTTACTGCAGTTAGGGAGTGGATCATGGTTGTGCTTTTTTTTAGGCACCTATTTTGGACTTAGGCACCGATAGACGCCTAACTTAGATGTAGATATTTAGGCCAAGAAAATCCTGGCATAAATGCAGTACACCTAAAAGTTAGGATGCTTGGTGATATCTAAGATCGCTTAGGTAGCGCTAAGCGTGATTCTATAAAGTGCACCTAACTTTTATAAAATTGTACTTATTACCACACTAATTAGTGCCTAATTTTTCGATGGCATATATAAAACCGGGCCCTAAGGGCTCACATGCTAATCACATGTTAACCAGTTAGCATGTAGCAAAGTAGCTGTGCTAATTACCACAGAAATGTCCACTCTCTGCCCCCAGATACACCACTGCCATAGTAGAAATAAAACAATTATTTAGCACATAGGGTGCATATGCTAACCCACAAATTATTGTAACTGAGCATGTCCCACGAAAACCTTTTTAAACTGCACTAAGCTAATGCTTACCACAGGTTGGTCAAAGGATACCTTTGTAGTGCAATAAACATAATAACTTTGGGAAAGAGCAGTATGACTTACACCCTGAGGAAGAAGAAATCCTCCCACGCTGGTGTCTTCTTCCATTGTTCTACTTGTGAATGGAACAGTAGGGGTCAGCCTAGGGAAACATGGAATTATTTGATTCAAACAAGCATATCTTTATTGTACAGTTTAAAGGCCTGACATACATTTCCAGCTGAATGAAAATTACCTCAGCGATTCCTTCAAACATGACTTGAGATATGGCATCTTTTTCAAGGACTGTGCAGTCGGATGTTCTCCTGGTAGCAAAGTATTCTGAATTTCTTCATAAAGCTTCTCTTGTACATTGGAGTTTTGTGAAAGATTGAAGATGGCCCACATTAATGCATTTGCGGTCTGATAAAGAAAGCATGTTAAAGCACCTTTATAATCATTATTTAAGCTTAATATATTTAAATGAAATTAACTAAGCACAGATTGTCCTATTCAATAAAAGATTATGCATATAACTCATAGTAGCAGGAAAAAAATATTATTGTGTAAGCACATGAATAAACTATGGGCTTAAATTACTAAACAAGTGTGCTATATTAGTAAGCAGAAGTGATAATAGCTTATGTTATTAGCAAATAGGTTCCATTATCTAACTCTGCCTTTTACAAAACTGTAGCGCGGTTTTTAGCGCTAGCCATGGCAGCAACAGCTCCGATACTCATAGAATTTCTGGGCGTGTCAGAGCTGTTACCACCACTCCCAGCACTAAAAATTGTGCTATGATTTTGTAAAAAGGGGGTGGGGGAAGGTAAAATAGGATGTATAGTAAATAACATATGGTAAGGTATGTTATGTGTGGTAATGCAATAAAGCCATTTAGGGCTCCTTTTACAAAGGTGCATTAGGGTCTTAATGTGTGGAATAGCGCACGCTAAAATGCCGTGTGCTAGCCGTTACCGCCTCCTCTTGAGCAGGCAGTAGTTTTTCGGGTAGCGCACACTATAGCGTGCATTAATCCGGTGCGTGCGCTAAAAATGCTAGCGCACCTTTGTAAAAGGAGCCTTTAGTACATTTAGGGCTATGGTTGCAGACCCCCATTTTCTGTAGGAAATCTTGAGGTGCCTATATCACTGAAAGAACTACAAGCAGCGTTGAAGTCCCTTAGAGTTGGATCCGCTCCATGTGGTGATGGTTTCACTCTAGAGTTTTATAAATCATTCCAAGTTACCCTATTGCCTCTTTTATTAAATTTATATCAGGCTCAACTAATTGAAGGTTGTATTACTGGTACTATGGCAGAATTTTTAACAATTGTTTTACCAAAGCCAAATAAAGATTCCATGTTGGTTTCAAATTATAGGCCTATTTCTTTGATTAATGTAGATGGAAAACTTCTGGCCAAGTTATTGGCTTTATGCTTGGCCAAGGCTCTCCCTTATATTATAGGTATGCACCAAACGGGGTTCGTTGCTCAAAGACATTTTTCAAACAACACCAGACTGGCTTTCCACATGTTAAATTTAACAAAAGCCATGGAAGATACGGCTTTCTCTGTATCCTTGAATGCAGAGAAGGCCTTTGATCGTGTGGAATGGACCTTCATGTATCAAGCAATGGATCCGGATTCGTACAAATGATTCAAACCTTGTACAGTTCCCCTTTTGGAGGAAAGCAAAAGAAACTCTGTGGAGTGACAATTTTCCTTAAAAGGACTTTATTTGTAAATGTCAAAGTTCCCAAAGTACACTAAAATCATCCACATAAGGTAAAATCATCCACATAAAAATAAATAAAGTAATCTACATAAAAACCACTAGGGACACAGGACCCTTCTGCCAGATCATCTATATATATAAAATCGGAGGTATGTATGTGTGTATGTATGTATGTGTGTGTATGTGTATGTGCCGCGATCACGCAAAAACGGCTTGACCGATTTGAACGAAACTTGGTATGCAGATCCCTCACTACCTGGGGTGATATGTTCTGGGGGTCTCGCGGCCCACCTCCACACGTGGGCGGAGCTACAAACAGAAAATCAGATTTCACCCATTCATGTCAATGGAAAAAATGTAAAAAGCTGCCAACGCAAAAACGGCTTGCCCGATTTGAACGAAACTTGGTATGCAGATCCCTCACTACCTGGGGTGATATGTTCTGGGGTCTTGCGGCCCACCTGCACACGTGGGCAGAGCTACAAATAGAAAATCAGATTTCACCCATTCATGTCAATGGAAAAAATGTAAAAAGCTGCCAACGCAAAAACGGCTTGCCTGATTTGAACGAGACTTGGTATGCAGATCCCTCACTACCTGGGGTGATATGTTCTGGGGGTCTCACGGCCACCTGCACATGTGGGCGGAGCTACAAACAGAAAATCAGATTTCACCATTCATGTCAATGGAAAAAATGTAAAAAGCTGACAACGCAAAAACGGCTTGCCCGATTTCAACGAAACTTGGTATGCAGATCCCTCACTACCTGGGGTGATATGTTCTGGGGGTCTCATGGCCCACCTGCACACGTGGGCAGAGCTACAAATAGAAAATCAGATTTCACCCATTCATGTCAATGGAAAAAATGTAAAAAGCTGCCAACGCAAAAACGGCTTGACCGATTTGAACGAAACTTGGTATGCAGATCCCTCACTACCTGGGGTGATATGTTCTGGGGGTCTCGCGGCCCACCTGCACACGTGGGCGGAGCTACAAACTGAAAATCAGATTTCACCCATTCATGTCAATGGAAAAAATGTAAAAAGCTGCCAACGCAAAAACGGCTTGACCGATTTGAACGAAACTTGGTATGCAGATCCCTCACTACCTGGGGTGATATGTTCTGGGGGTCTCGCGGCCCACTTCCACAGGTGGGCGGAGCTACAAACAGAAAATCAGATTTCACCCATTCATGTCAATGGAAAAAATGTAAAAAGCTGCCAACGCAAAAACGGCTTGCCCGATTTGAACGAAACTTGGTATGCAGATCCCTCACTACCTGGGGTGATATGTTCTGGGGGTCTCATGGCCCACTTACACATGTGGGCAGAGCTACAAATAGAAAATCAGATTTCACCCATTCATGTCAATGGAAAAAATGTAAAAAGCTGCCAACGCAAAAACGGCTTGACCGATTTGAACGAAACTTGGTATGCAGATCCCTCACTACCTGGGGTGATATGTTCTGGGGGTCTCGCGGCCCACCTGCACACGTGGGCGGAGCTACAAACTGAAAATCAGATTTCACCCATTCATGTCAATGGAAAAAATGTAAAAAGCTGCCAACGCAAAAACGGCTTGACCGATTTGAACGAAACTTGGTATGCAGATCCCTCACTACCTGGGGTGATATGTTCTGGGGGTCTCGCGGCCCACTTCCACAGGTGGGCGGAGCTACAAACAGAAAATCAGATTTCACCCATTCATGTCAATGGAAAAAATGTAAAAAGCTGCCAACGCAAAAACGGCTTGCCCGATTTGAACGAAACTTGGTATGCAGATCCCTCACTACCTGGGGTGGTATGTTCTGGGGGTCTCATGGCCCACTTACACATGTGGGCAGAGCTACAAACTGAAAATCAGATTTCACCCATTCATGTCAATGGAAAAAATGTAAAAAGCTGCCAACCCCAAAAACGGCTTGCCCGATTTGAACGAAACTTGGTATGCAGATCCCTCACTACCTGGGGTGATATGTTCTGGGGTTCTCGTAGCCCACTTACACACGTGGGCGGAGCTACAAACTGAAAATCAGATTTCACCCATTCATGTCAATGGAAAAAATGTAAAAAGCTGCCAACCCCAAAAACGGCTTGCCCGATTTGAACGAAACTTGGTATGCAGATCCCTCACTACCTGGGGTGATATGTTCTGGGGGTCTCGCAGCCCATCTGCACATGTGGGCGGAGCTACAAACAGAAAATCAGATTTCACCCATTCATGTCAATGGAAAAAATGTAAAAAGCTGCCAACGCAAAAACGGCTTGCCCGATTTGAACGAAACTTGGTATGCAGATCCCTCACTACCTGGGGTGATATGTTCTGGGGGTCTCATGGCCCACTTACACATGTGGGCAGAGCTACAAATAGAAAATCAGATTTCACCCATTCATGTCAATGGAAAAAATGTAAAAAGCTGCCAACGCAAAAACGGCTTGACCGATTTGAACGAAACTTGGTATGCAGATCCCTCACTACCTGGGGTGATATGTTCTGGGGGTCTCGCGGCCCACCTGCACACGTGGGCGGAGCTACAAACTGAAAATCAGATTTCACCCATTCATGTCAATGGAAAAAATGTAAAAAGCTGCCAACGCAAAAACGGCTTGACCGATTTGAACGAAACTTGGTATGCAGATCCCTCACTACCTGGGGTGATATGTTCTGGGGGTCTCGCGGCCCACTTCCACAGGTGGGCGGAGCTACAAACAGAAAATCAGATTTCACCCATTCATGTCAATGGAAAAAATGTAAAAAGCTGCCAACGCAAAAACGGCTTGCCCGATTTGAACGAAACTTGGTATGCAGATCCCTCACTACCTGGGGTGGTATGTTCTGGGGGTCTCATGGCCCACTTACACATGTGGGCAGAGCTACAAACTGAAAATCAGATTTCACCCATTCATGTCAATGGAAAAAATGTAAAAAGCTGCCAACCCCAAAAACGGCTTGCCCGATTTGAACGAAACTTGGTATGCAGATCCCTCACTACCTGGGGTGATATGTTCTGGGGTTCTCGTAGCCCACTTACACACGTGGGCGGAGCTACAAACTGAAAATCAGATTTCACCCATTCATGTCAATGGAAAAAATGTAAAAAGCTGCCAACCCCAAAAACGGCTTGCCCGATTTGAACGAAACTTGGTATGCAGATCCCTCACTACCTGGGGTGATATGTTCTGGGGGTCTCGCAGCCCATCTGCACATGTGGGCAGAGCTACAAACTGAAAATCAGATTTCACCCATTCATGTCAATGGAAAAAATGTAAAAAGCTGCCAACGCAAAAACGGCTTGCCCGATTTGAACGAAACTTGGTATGCTGATCCCTCACTACCTGGGGTGATATGTTCTGGGGGTCTCGCGGCCCACCATCACACGTTGGCGGAGCTACAAACAGAAAATCAGATTTCACCCATTCATGTCAATGGAAAAAATGTAAAAAGCTGCCAACGCAAAAACGGCTTGCCCGATTTTAACGAAACTTGCAACACATCTTCCTTTTCAGTTTAAGAGATTGCAAATTCCAGTGAGACTTGCATTCTCTATCACAATCAACAAATCACAGGGACAGACTATTACATACTGTGGAGTGGATTTAAGATCCCCCTGTTTTTCCCATGGACAACTCTATGTTGCTTGCTCAAGGGTGGGTTCACCCAAGAATTTATATGTTCTTGCTCCTGGAGGTGAAACTAAAAATGTTGTTTATAATCAAGTTTTGTGTTAGTTGTATTGTATTCATTTTGTCAAGTATTTCACATTATAATTTGAATATTGTACTTTTTATAAAGCTGTAAAAAAATAATTTCATTCACCACTATAAAGTATCTTTATTTGAATCCATTTACAGTGTTCTTGCTATAATTAAATACCCGTGCAACGCCGGGGCATCAGCTAGTATATTAATAATACATTTTCAAAAAGTTTTCGTCTGGAGAGGGGAGTTAGACAAGGGTGTCAGTTATCTCCTATACTGTTTGATATTGTTCTGGAACCCTTGTTATTGACTATTCAACAGGTAAAGGAGATTCAGGGTATTCCTTATGCAGGTCGGGAATATAAAGTCTCTGCATATGCAGATGATACTTTGCTTCATTTGAGGAATCCTGAAACTACCATTCCACATTTACTAGATTTGATTGATAGATTTGGGAAATTTTCAGGGTATAAAATAAATTGAAGTAAATCGGAGGTTCTTCTGCTAAATGTACATTGTCCAAAAGGATTACTTGATACATTTCCTTTTCTTTGGAAGGAAGAGGGTATAAAATACTTAGGTGTTTGGATATAAAAAACACTGGAAAAGACAATGAAAGTAAATGAAAAATTTTTATTGCTGAAGGTCACAGAAATGTGTGATCAATGGAACCCATTACATCTGTCGTGGTGGGGGAGAGTTCAAACAGTTAAAATGATGATTATGTCTGTGGTTTATATGTTTTCAGGGCTCCTTTTACAAGAAATTAAATAGTATTCTTACTAAATTTATTTGGCTGGGGAAAGCTGCGAGAATTGCTTTAGTATCTTTACAAAAAACAATTGCAGCGGAAGGGGTAAATTTTCCCAATTTTTATAGGTACCATCAAGCCTATATAATGCGTCAGGATATGTATTGGATCCTCCCTGAGCTCATGGAGAATCTTCCACATTGGTTATGGTTGGAGTGGCAACTCCTGTCTCCACTGAGTATCAAGTTACCCAGTTGTATAAAGACAATAGAATTTTATCTGACACTTGGCAAACATTAAGGGTTCCTTTTACAAAGGTGCGCTAGTGTTTTTAATGCATGCACCAGATTAGTATGCGCTACAGTGCACGCTAGCTGAAAATCTACTGCCTGCTCATAAGGAGGCGGTAGCGGCTAGTGCGTGTGGCAATTTAGCGCGCACTATTCTGCGTGTTAAGGCCCTAGTGCGCCTTTGTAAAAGGAGCCCTAAAATTTATCAATAATTTAACATATATTCCGATTCATAAATCCACGTGTCAGTCCCTTTGGCTGAACTCCAAGATTCAAATTGGCAGGTTAAAATCCTCTGGAAGCATTGGATACAGGTGGGCATACGTACTCTGGATGATGTAGTATCAGAGGGTAAGCTGCTTGACTTCTCATGACTGCAACAAACATTTAGAATTGCTAAATCTCAAAATTATAGGTGGTTGCAATTGAAGTAGAGAAAACCAAAAAAACTCTGTGGAGTGATGATGTTCCCAAATGGACTTTATTTGAAAGTATCAAAGTTCCAAAGGTACACTAAAATCATCCACATAAAATAATTCCATCCACATAAAACTAAATCATCCACATAAGAGCCTTAAAGGACCTAGTCCGCTAGGGATACAGGACCAACACGGTCCGCATTTCGACAAAAAGTCTTCTTCAGGGGTCCTATAAATAATGAGGGGTACATTAAAAATCCACAAAGAAGAAAATTGAAGCAGGCCATTCAGAAGGGGTTCCCTGATTGGCAATCAGTATAATTTGCTGGTCCTATGCTTCCAGACAGATTTCCTGGGACATCAGGCCGCTCAGTGATATAAAATAATATCTGAATTTTTGAACAAGAAACCAAAGACTGGTCTTCGTGACATTTGGAGCATTGAGATAAAGCATCAGATTAATGTGTCTCAATGGCCACGAATTTGGACTTGGAGGATGAGATGTACGGCGTCTGCATCTATGAGACAAACATGTTTTTTTCTTGTTGCATTGAACATTTTGACCCCTGTTTGTATACAGAAATTAGATAGTTCCAAGTCTAATAGATGCTGGCACTGTCATCTCAATGTAGGGATATTGGATCATTTACTGTACTATTGTCCCTTGATACTTAAATTTTGGAGATCCATCTGGGATCAAGTGAATAAAATATTGGAAAATCCAGTGGCATTAACGTACGATACGGTGCTATTTGGCACATTAATGAGATCTAAAAGTCGAATATGATCTCACAATAACAAACTTCTCTTTATAATGACAGGGGTTGCCATACAACTTATTTTAAAGAACTGGATAAACTGGGATCGGTTAAATTACAGCTTTTGGTGGGAATCTTTATGCCATATTTTTTTTAATGGAATGCATGTTGGCTGTACATCAGGGACATTATAGGAAATTTTTGGATGTTTGGGAGCCATTGATAAAATTCTGTAAGGAAAGATAACTGACCTGATTTTCTTTTTGGCCCTTTCATCTTACACATCCAGGGAGGGCGGGGTTTGCATTACTATTTTAAATTGGGTAAAATTATTGAAAGATTCTATGTATTTGTTTTTCTTGATTAATTATTAGGTGGGTGGGAAGGTTAAAATGTTTGCTCATATATATCTGTAAGATCAATGTGCTTTTCTTGTACTATTATATGTATACAGTACTCCCCCGATATTCGCGGGAGTTCCGTTCTAAGAACCCCCACGAATCTTGAAAAACCACAAATATGGTTTTTCATAGGAGATACTGGAGAGGGCAGCGGGAGACGCAGCAAAGAGCAGCTGGAGCGCCGGTGAGTGAAGGAAATCAGTCGCTGTATGCTCCGACCGCCTCTTCCCGTACTAAAGTCGGGCCATACAGCGACTGATTTCCTTCACTCGCCGGCGCTCCAGCTGCCCTCTCCTGCCTCTCCAGCTCTCCTCTCCTGGTCGGCGGATCGCAGTCAGAAAATATCGTGAATGACTGGGACCGCGAACCGCCGACCGCGAATTGGCGGGGAAACACTGTATATATATATATATATGTTTTGCACGGTTGCTGTTTGAAAATCAATAAAGAGAATTAAAAAAAAATAGTTTCAAGTTTATTAGGTTTTTATATACCACCTATCAAGATTATCTAAGTGGTTTTACAATCAGGTACTCAAGGATTTCCCTATCTGTCCCTGTGGGCTCACAATCTATCTAACGTACCTGAGGCTATGGAGGACTGAGTGACTTGCCCAGGGTTACAAGAAGCAGCGCGAGGTTTGAACCCACAACCCCAGAGTGCTGAGGCAGTAGCTCCAACCACTGCGCCACACACTCCACTCTCCACTCTCCATACTCCATAGGATAATCCTCAGGAAATTTAAAACTCATTGGACTGGAGGCAGTGACCTATTGAAGATTGTTCTGGCCATTTAGGACTTAGACAAATTTTTGGTTGAAAATGTGGTATAAAGATAGATGTACTGGCAGGCTGGACATTCAATGGCCTGGACGTCCAGGTAGACAATTTTTGGAAAAAAAATATTCTAAATGTATTTTTCGAGAAGTGACATTTTACCACTGCCGACTTTGGGCATCTAGCGCCATACGTACAAATCAGACTTAGACATTTATTTTAATTATGCCCCTCCATGTGGTTTACATTCAGGTACTCAAGCATTTTTCCCTCTGTCCTGGTGGGCTTTCACTCTGTCTAATATACCTGGGGCAATGGGGGATTAAGTGACTTGCCCAGGGTCACAAGGAACAGCGGGGGATTTGAGCCCACAACCTCAGGGTGTTGAGGCTAAAGTTCTAACCATTGCACCATACACTTCCTATGCCAAGGCTCTCTCTAAGCAGCTGCCTATCTTCTGGCTTCTCACTATCTGCTGGTTTGCTGTTTAAAAAAAAAATATGTTGAAAACAAGCTTAATAGCTGATATCAGGAAAAGAATCATCCTCACAATCGCTTGCTATAAAAAGTTACATTATGGGCCTCTTCTATCAAACTCTATGAGTGTCGGGAGCAACGCGGCTCACCGCACTACAAACTGCTAGCACAGTTTGATAGAAAAGGCTATATATCATGCAGAAACAAAATGCGCATGAAATTCCTCTTATAAATGTATTTTTTTTTCCAATTATTACCTGTGCTATATAATGATAGGTTTGAAATTCATTTAAACTTACCGTTTCAATGCCTCCAATTTGAAGTTCAGTAAAAATGGCACTTAGTTCTTTTTTGCTTAGTTGGCTCTGCTCAGAAATTTTACTTAGAATATCTCCTTTTTCACTGTTTGAAATATTTTCAAGTCTTTCGTTAATAAATCGTTTAACTGTCAGAGAGAAGAAATGAGAAAATGATACATATTAACTCTTTATTTATTATTGGCTTAAGTTTTAGAACAGGATAATAATAAAAAAATATATAAGCCAAATTAGGGATGGGTTGGCATTTGCCCTCTTTTTTTCCCCAACCATTGCACATAGTATGAGGTGCTGAAAAGTTCTCAGCCCAACCAAGAAGAGAATGATGTAGAACAGTGGTCTCAAACTCAAACCCTTTGCAGGGCCACATTTTGGATTTGTAGGTACTTGGAGGGCCGCAGAAAAAATAGTTAATGTCTTATTAAAGAAATGACAATTTTGCATGAGGTAAAACTCTTTATAGTTTATAAATCTTTCCTTTTGGCCAAGTCTTAATAATAATATTGTCATTTATAGCTAATGAGACATATGATCAAGAAACTGTTTTATTTTACTTTTGTGATTATGATAAACATACCGAGGGCCTCAAAATAGTACCTGGCGGGCCGCATGTGGCCCCCGGGCCGCGAGTTTGAGACCACTGATGTAGATATAGTCCAATCATGTCAAAACATGGGGCTCCTTTTACGAAAGTACGCTAGGGCCTTAATGAGTGGAATAGCGCGCGTTAAATTGCTGTGCGCGCTAGTCACTACCGCCTCCTGTTGAGCAGTGTCACAAACCCCCTTGCAGTCCAGGGCTGGCGTGTGACAAACACACAGATTCGGGCGCGTCCCCTTCAACTAGGGGTACCTTCAGGATTTTTAGGCAGCCCCAGACAACGGTCTAGGCCCCTCGAGATATAGGGTAAGTACAAGGTTTCACTATATCACCAAGCAAACGAGTTCTTTAGGAAAACATAAGTGGTTTATTCTGACCTCCAGGTCAAAAGATATGCAACAGCAAAACAATATCACTTTGCAGGTCATTGAACAAAAATAGTAAATTGGCAAAAATCAAACTTACAGTCATTTTCAAGCAGACAAAAACTCAGTAGGCAAAAATCGTCACAGCACACTCTGTTAGCAAGTTAGCTTTTTTCACAGCTCCTAGTGCAGGCACAAATCACACCCAGCTGAGATGGTTAACCTAATTAGCTCCCTGAAACGGGAGTCACAGCAACATTCCTACAGTTCAAACTGCACTTTAAACATTTCAGCTTGCCTCTGGTTCACAAACTTGTCTTTGAATGTATACCTTGATTCAGGCTTCAGGCAAGTATTATTCTCAAACTTCACTTGCTTATACAGCTCAACATATATCCCCTTCTTCAGGTTTAACTTGTGCAGCAGAGAAAAAAAAACGATATGCAAAAGGAAAACACAAACCACAAACAGTTTCCCCGTTGCTTCATTCTTTCATTCAAAATTCCATACCTTCTGTCTGGCCTTCTACCCTAGAACCAGCTATTTCTATCTCCATGCCTTCTACCTGGTCTGGACCCTGATAGTTTGAAGGGGTTAAGACTTCCTCCAAATCCTGCATGGGATAATCCAGCATGTTTTCCGCTGCTGCCCTGTTCCACAGCTCCTCTCCTGCCTTGGGCTGTGGGAGTGACTCGCCCTCGTCACTCGCCCCTCCCCCTCCTGTTTGTCTCTGCCTGCTTTTAAACAGACCAGAGCCAATCCCCTTCAGCCGGTAGCGGGGGATGGGTTTTGGCTCTACAGCAGTTTTTCTCTGCCTAGGTTTTTCTACTGCAGCTACCTTCCTCGTGGCTTCTCTAGCTGCTCTAGAGACAGGAGGCTGATGTTGCCAATCTGCCTGCCTCTGTTCCAGTTCACTATCTCTTTGGTTATGGGGGCAAGGGAGGTCAGCCTCAAGGTGAGTGCCAGAATCAATCTGGTCCATTCTTCTGCACTTAATCCTATCAGGGACTGGGCTAGTGCTGGTGCTGGGTTTGTCACATTCCCCCACCCTTAAAGGATGACCCTCACTTGTACCCGGAGGAGTCCCTATATTCTCAGGCATACGTGACAGAATATCTACATTGGTGTTAAGTTTACCTGGCCGATGCACCACCTTAAATTTGAACACCTGAAGGGCTAAATACCATCGTGTAAGTCTAGCGTTATTGTTCCGCATGGTATTTAACCATTTCAAGGCTGCGTGGTCAGTCACTAGCGTAAACTCCCTGTCCTGTAAATAATGCTCAAGAGTCTGAACAGCCCATTTTACCGCTAGGCATTCCTGTTCCACCGTTGCATAATTTTGTTCATTAGGATGGAGCTTCCGACTCAAGTACAGAATGGGATGTTCTAACCCTTGGCTTTCTTGACTTAGGACTGCTCCTAAGCCTGTGCCTGAGGCATCAGTTTGTAAAATCAATGGTAGGTCAAAATCAATAGCTTTGAGCACGGGCCTTTCACACAAACTAGTCCTTAATCTTTGAAAAGCCTGCCTACTCATATTGTCCCAACCCAGTGTCTCTGGTTTCCCTTTCTTCAACATGTCAGTCAAGGGTCCTGCCTGGGACGAAAAGTGAGGGATGAACCTCCTGTAGTATCCTACCAGTCCTAAGAAAGCCCTGAGTTGTTTCTTGTTGTTAGGAGCCGGGTATTCCCGAATGCATTGCACCTTATCCACTATAGGCTTTATCTGCCCCTTTCCCACAATATATCCCAAGTACTTTACCTCTTGTTGACCAATGAAACATTTTTTTGGATTTATTGTGAGACCGGCCCCCCTCAGAGCTTCCAGGACAGCTTTAAGGTGTTGTACATGCTGTTCCCATGTACCTGAATGGATCACTATGTCGTCGATGTAAGCGTCCGCGTACCCATGGTGATCCCGTAGCACCTCGCGGACTAGGCGCTGACATGTAGCCGCCGCCCCCCCATGTAAGCCAAATGGCATGCGCCTAAATTGAAATAGGCCCCGTGGCGTGCTGAACGCTGTTTTAGGTTTAGCCGATTCAGTCAGTGGTATTTGCCAGTAGCCTTTTGTAAGGTCAATGGTAGTTAAAAACTGGGCTGATCCTAATCTATCCAGTAATTCATCCACCCTTGGCATTGGGAATGCATCAAACTGGGACACCTCGTTTACCTGGCGAAAGTCAATACAAAAACGTGGTGTCCCATCAGCTTTAGGCACAATAACAATGGGGCTACACCATGGGCTTTGCGAGGTCTCTATAACCCCTAAAGTTAGCATCTCTTGTACCAACTCCTCTACCAGAGCTTTCTTTTCCTCTGACAGCCTATAGGGGCGTACCCGTACCACCTTCCCTGGTACTGTTATAATATCATGGGATACTACCCCCGTTTTCCCTGGCACAGAAGAGAACACATCCCCAAACTGTCGGACTACTTCCTTCACCTGATGGACCTGTACTTGTGTGAGGGCAGTTCCTACATTCACTTCCCCTTCAGCCTTGAAGTCCGTAACCTGAGGTCCTAGGTCATCTTCCTGCCCTTGTTGTGCTACCAAAGCCAACACCTCCCGATCTTTCCATGGTTTCAATAGGTTGACATGATAGGTCTGCAGTCTCCCCTTATCATCCTTGACCCGATAGTCCACCTCCCCTATCCTTTCCACAATGGTGGCTGGGCCCTTCCATTGTGCCAAGAATTTGTGAGTGTCTGTGGGTATTAATATAAGGACTCGATCACCTATCTGTAATTCCCGTTCCTTTGCCTTTCTGTCATAATAAGTCTTTTGCTGTCTTTGACTCCACTCCAAATTCCCTCTTCCGAGTTCCAGGGACCTCCGTAACCTATCCTTAAGCTGAGCTAAATATGTTATTACGTTACTCCCCGAATCCTCGGGAAACACCCACTTCTCTTTCAACATATCCAGCACCCCCCTAGGTGGTCTCCCAAACAATAATTCGTACGGACTAAGTCCCAGAGAATCCTGCACCTTCTCTCGTGCTGCAAAGAGCGCAAAAGGAATAAACATATCCCAGTTCTTAGAATCTCCTTCTATGCCCTTTTTCAGCATTTGCTTAATTGTCTGATTAAAACGTTCCACCATACCATTAGCTTGAGGGTGGTAGGCAGACGTTTTAATATGACGGATGCCAAATCCCTCATAAAACAACCTCATTTCACTAGATAAAAAATTGCTACCCTGGTCTGTAAGAATCTCCCGGGGAAACCCTACCATACAAAACAACCCTAACAGTTCTTTCATAATACTGGTAGATGTGGCCTTCTTTAATGGAAAAGCCCAAGGGAACCGTGTGGCTACGTCCATTACTACCAACATGAAATTATATCCCCTAGGTGTTTTCTCCAATGGTCCCACAATATCCATGGCCAACCGCCGTAATGGTTCCTCTACCACAGGTACAGGAATGAGGGGTGCTCTGGCCGGTTTCGCCAAAGACAGTTTTTGGCACGTGGAACAGGACTGACAAAAATTTATCACAGCCTGCCTTAATCCCGGCCAAAAAAACCGTCTTTCTATCTGTTTAATAGTGGCTTCTGTTCCTTTGTGACCCGATAACGGGTGATCATGGGCTAACCTAAGTATCAGTCTTCTAAACCCTTGGGGAATCAATAATTGTTGTACCATTTCCCCTTCTAGGTCCCCCGGGCCTTCTTTATACAGCAAGCCCTGTTTCTCGATCCAGCGTTTACCCTCTATACACCCCTTTCCTACTCTCTGCCATTCTTCTCCCAGGGTTGGATCGGTTTTCTGCTCCTCCCGAAATGTAGGAAAAGCATCCATAACATCCTTGGGGAGCCACGGGACTTCCCTGGTTTCCCCCGCCCGCTTCATGGCTCTACTTCTCCCTTGCTGTTGTCTTTTGTTCTGGGCCCGTGTCCTACGCCCCTGCCTTTGTTCATATTCCTGAAAGGCTTCTCCTGCAAAAGGAAATATCCTGCCTAATGTCCCTTCAGGTTCATGGTTAGAGGATCCCTGCGCTCTTGTGTTAACTAGACACTGTTTTTCCTGTAATGCTACCGGGAACCCTTTCCAATCCTTCCCCAGTATAACATCATACGGTGCCTCTGGCACTAACGCAAAGGAAGTTTGATACACTCTATCTTTATACCTAACTGTGGTAGGTCTCAATGGGTATTGTTTACTATCCCCATGGATACACTTGATTCTTACTCTACCTACAAAATCATGCCCCTTTTCCTTAGGAAATACTGTGTTCCAGCACCGGTGGGCTAACATTGACTGGTCCGCCCCTGTATCAAGTAAGGCCTCCATGTCTTTGCCCCCTATTGATACCACCACCAGATATCTCCCCCCTGGTGTAATCTTACCCTTTTCCAGGTCACAGGTTACTGTAAAACCTTTTCTTTCAACGCACTCCCCCTGTCGGTGACCTTTTCCCCCACACCTGAAGCAAACGATGGGAGCTGGGTTAAAGGGTTTCTGTACTCGCTTCTGAGGGTTCCTAGGTGGTATGTTATTAATAGTAGGAGCCTGAAGTGTAGTGTCCCTCTGGAACTGTGTCTGGGGTCTATAACTTGGGCCTGGTTTCTCGGGAAGTCCCTGGGCATCCAGATAAGCTTCTGCCACAGATAGTGACTGTGTCAGATCCTGGCATCCCTGTTTCTGGATCCACCCCTTTATGTTCTGGGGCAGAGCCTCTAGGAATTGTTCCCTGACTAACTCAGCAAACATAGCTCGTGGGTCTGCCAAGAAAGGCTGTAACCATCTCTCCGCAGCTTTCGTTAGGCGTTGTAACAGTGCCTTAGGTCTCTCTTTTACCTTTAACTGGAGAGCACGAAAGGTTTGCCTGTAATACTCTCTTGTATATCCCAGAAAATCTAGGATATGTGCTTTCACAGCTGGGTAACTACTGGCCTGATCCGCAGTAATGGTCTGAAAAGCCGCAAGGGTATCGCCAGCCAAACATGGCAGAAGGCGAACTGCCCACTGCTCTGGAGGCCAACCTGCTGCAGCAGCAACCCTCTCAAAAGAGTTTAAAAAATCATCTGGGGCATCCTGTGGTGTTATTTTGTTCAAATTCAATAAACCTAGAGAGTTTTGCCCTACCACAGGTAGATTACCCCCAGTCCCCAATACCGGTATATGCATCTGTCCACCAGTCGTAGGCTTCAATAGCTGCGCCATTAATTGAGACTGCTGCTCCATGGCTCGCATAAAGTCACTGTGATGACGTTCACTAGCCTTCTGGCTTGCTTGCCATAGTCCGTGGCTAGTCTCCAGGACCTTCTTTAAGTCCTCATTCTGCCTCTGACGTTCTCCCGCAACCACTGCTAACGCCGCCGGCTCCATGCTGACTCTGTAAAAAAAATGAAAAAAACACACACTCCAAGTGCGATACCACACAGTTCTTTCTCCACGAAACTATCTTCACCAGCCCCTCTGTTGTATATGCTTACCAGAGGTACTGATGCATCATCGCCTGCGTGCTCATTACAGGGTGCACCACCCTTCTTCAGAGACCTATTGGTCCCCCTTTTGTTCCTCGCCCGCTCAGAATGATGGCCTTGACCCCCGGTCTGCTATCCACCCTTCCTGCAGCCGCCACACTCCGGACACTGGAACCGATATCCTTGGAATGTTCAAGCAGCTTCCATTCACCAGCATTTATAATCCTGGTTCCGATGAACCAAACAATAGTAGAGAGTAAAAAAAAAAATTTTCCACCTTTGCACTCCCCAATCTTCACCTGAAGAGGTAACAGACCGCACTCCTGATACCAAATTGTCACAAACCCCCTTGCAGTCCAGGGCTGGCGTGTGACAAACACACAGATTCGGGCGCGTCCCCTTCAACTAGGGGTACCTTCAGGATTTTTAGGCAGCCCCAGACAACGGTCTAGGCCCCTCGAGATATAGGGTAAGTACAAGGTTTCACTATATCACCAAGCAAACGAGTTCTTTAGGAAAACATAAGTGGTTTATTCTGACCTCCAGGTCAAAAGATATGCAACAGCAAAACAATATCACTTTGCAGGTCATTGAACAAAAATAGTAAATTGGCAAAAATCAAACTTACAGTACATTTTCAAGCAGACAAAAACTCAGTAGGCAAAAATCGTCACAGCACACTCTGTTAGCAAGTTAGCTTTTTTCACAGCTCCTAGTGCAGGCACAAATCACACCCAGCTGAGATGGTTAACCTAATTAGCTCCCTGAAACGGGAGTCACAGCAACATTCCTACAGTTCAAACTGCACTTTAAACATTTCAGCTTGCCTCTGGTTCACAAACTTGTCTTTGAATGTATACCTTGATTCAGGCTTCAGGCAAGTATTATTCTCAAACTTCACTTGCTTATACAGCTCAACATATATCCCCTTCTTCAGGTTTAACTTGTGCAGCAGAGAAAAAAAAACGATATGCAAAAGGAAAACACAAACCACAAACAGTTTCCCCGTTGCTTCATTCTTTCATTCAAAATTCCATACCTTCTGTCTGGCCTTCTACCCTAGAACCAGCTATTTCTATCTCCATGCCTTCTACCTGGTCTGGACCCTGATAGTTTGAAGGGGTTAAGACTTCCTCCAAATCCTGCATGGGATAATCCAGCATGTTTTCCGCTGCTGCCCTGTTCCACAGCTCCTCTCCTGCCTTGGGCTGTGGGAGTGACTCGCCCTCGTCACTCGCCCCTCCCCCTCCTGTTTGTCTCTGCCTGCTTTTAAACAGACCAGAGCCAATCCCCTTCAGCCTGTAGCGGGGGATGGGTTTTGGCTCTACAGCAGTTTTTCTCTGCCTAGGTTTTTCTACTGCAGCTACCTTCCTCGTGGCTTCTCTAGCTGCTCTAGAGACAGGAGGCTGATGTTGCCAATCTGTCTGCCTCTGTTCCAGTTCACTATCTCTTTGGTTATGGGGGCAAGGGAGGTCAGCCTCAAGGTGAGTGCCAGAATCAATCTGGTCCATTCTTCTGCACTTAATCCTATCAGGGACTGGGCTAGTGCTGGTGCTGGGTTTGTCACAGCAGGCAGTAGATTTTCAGCTAGCACGTGCCATAGCCCGCACTAATCCGGTGCGTGCGCTAAAACCGCTAGCGCACCTTCGTAAAAGGAGCCCATAGAATTTTGTTTCTGAAAATTGGCAGTTAATTAAACACTCTTTTCAGCTACAGTGGCAAAATAACACTCAGAATTTAGAAAGTTGATTGGAAGGACCTTTCAGCACATCCTTTCTATACCTATTCTATACCTTATACCTCGTATACTATACCTTTTCTACCTTTCTATACCTCGTATACTATACTATACCTTTCAGCACATCCTCGTATACTATACTTTGGCCCTCTTTTACTAAGGTGTGCTAAGCGTTTTAGCGCGTGTTTAGCACACGCTAAATCAACGCATGCGTTAACCGTTAATGCATCCATAGGATAACATGCACATGTTAGTGTTTAGTGCATGATTAGCACGCCCTAATATTTATTGTGCACTAAAAAACATAGCTCACCTTAGAAAAAGAGAGGGTTTATGTCGTTTATATTCTGCCTATTTTCAGAGCGAATACTAAGGGGCTCACAATCAAAAAACAAAAATGTCTACAAAGTGGCCTAAATGGGTTCTTGGACGATCAAAAAGCCTGATCGTCCAAGTACCCATAAACAAAGCTGGTTTTAGTCGTATCTAAAATCAGCTTAGGCCTTTCCCCTGCTTCTAAACACATAGAGCGAAAAGAGACATTTTTAGAGGAGGTGAAAGGGTGGGAGGTGGGCTGACCTAGACATAGTTGTACAGCAGATATAACCAAAAGTTTAGACAGGTTGCCTAGCCGGCACTTATTCGCTTTGACTTAGACCAAGTCAAAACAGGTATAAGTGCCAAAAAAGGGGCTGCTGAACTGATTGCGGCTGCCATGATCAGCTCAGAGGCCCTGGCAACCTGCCTACCCCCCCACCACAAAAATTGCAGCAGGAGAGATGGCTCATCTCCCCTGCCGTGATAACGATACCCCGAAGTGCCACCAACTTCAGCACTTCAGATCGCTATTACAGCAGGAGAGATAGCCAATCTCTCCTGCCGTGATCCACCCCCCAATCGGATCGGGCAGGAGGGAGCCCAACGCAGCCCCAACACAGCCCCCTGCTGACACAATCCAATATGGGCAGGAGGGAGCCATCTCTCCTGCCATGATTGATTCGGGGGGGGGGAGGTGGATTCTGTAACCAGTGTTGTTTTTGACAGACACCGGTTACAGAATCCAGCTTTTAGGCTAAGGATTGGCCCCTCCTTCACATAAAAGACCTGGTTTTGGGCATTTTGGACTTAGGCTGTTTTTTGGTTGGTAATGTGTTGTAAGTGTAGTAGTGGTCTGGGCATTTAAACAGCTGAATGTAGAGGTAAGCCATTCTAAAAAAAACCCCGCATTTTGGCTGTTTTTTTTGAAAATGGACATTTTCCCTGCTTCTTCTTTCAGTGTTTAGGGCCTAGGCCAAAAGGGACATAGATGTTTTTTTTATTATGCTCCTCTAAGTGGATTACAAAACTACTACTACAATTACAATTACTATTTATAATTTCTGTAGCACTGTACATTTTGGCATTTAATAGAAGGTTCCTTCTCAGAAGAGCTTATAGTCTAATGTGGATAGATAGAAATGACATATATGGCTGGGGATTCAGATCTTAAGGTGAGAGATTCCTTTAACATTTGGAGGGAACAATTACCGTATTTTCACGCAAATAACACGCACCCGTATAAAACGCGCACACGAATATAGCGCGCAGAAATCACGATGATTTGCACAAAAACTTTGATATACCGCGCTCACGGGTATACCGCGCATGCTGCCCGACGCTCCTTTCGCCCGCCCTGACTTTCCGTGCGCTGTCCCGACTCTCCGTTCACCCCCCCTGACTTCCGTGCACTGTCCCCCCTTGAAGGTCTGTCCCCATCCTGAAAGCCTGATGCCCCCCCCCCCCGACGTCCGATACATCCCTCCCCCCCCCCCGAAGGACCGCCGACTCCCCAACAATATCGGGCCAGGAGGGAGCCCAAATCCTCCTGGCCACGGCGACCCCCTAACCCCACCCCGCACTACATTACGGGCAGGAGGGATCCCAGGCCCTCCTGCCCTCGACGCAAACCCCCCTCCCCCCCAAGAACCTCCGACCGCCCCCCAGCCGACCCGCGATCCCCCTGGCGACCCCCACGACCCCCCCACCCCCCTTACACCGCCGACTTCCCGACTTCCCGACAACACCGCCGACTTCCCGACAATATCGGGCCAGAAGGGAGCCCAAACCCTCCTGGCCACGGCGACCCCCTAACCCCACACCGCACTACATTACGGGCAGGAGGGATCCCAGGCCCTCCTGCCCTCGACGCAAACCCCCCCCCCCCCCAAGAACCTCCGACCGCCTCCCAGCCGACCCGCGATCCCCCTGGCGACCCCCACGACCCCCCCCCCTTCCCCGTACCTTTGGTAGTTGGGCCAGAAGGGAGCCCAAACCCTCCTGGCCACGGCGACCCCCTAACCCCACCCCGCACTACATTACGGGCAGGAGGGATCCCAGGCCCTCCTGCCCTCGACGCAAACCCCCCTCCCCCCCAAGAACCTCCGACCGCCCCCCAGCCGACCCGCGATCCCCCTGGCGACCCCCACGACCCCCCCACCCCCCTTCCCCGTACCTTTAGTAGTTGGCCGGACAGACGGGAGCCAAACCCGCCTGTCCGGCAGGCAGCCAACGAAGGAATGAGGCCGGATTGGCCCATCCATCCTAAAGCTCCGCCTACTGGTGGGGCCTAAGGCGCGTGGGCCAATCAGAATAGGCCCTGGAGCCTTAGGTCCCACCTGGGGGCGCGGCCTGAGGCACATGGTCGGGTTGGGCCCATGTGCCTCAGGCCGCGCCCCCAGGTGGGACCTAAGGCTCCAGGGCCTATTCTGATTGGCCCACGCGCCTTAGGCCCCACCAGTAGGCGGAGCTTTAGGATGGATGGGCCAATCCGGCCTCATTCCTTCGTTGGCTGCCTGCCGGACAGGCGGGTTTGGCTCCCGTCTGTCCGGCCAACTACTAAAGGTACGGGGAAGGGGGGTGGGGGGGTCGTGGGGGTCGCCAGGGGGATCGCGGGTCGGCTGGGGGGCGGTCGGAGGTTCTTGGGGGGGAGGGGGGTTTGCGTCGAGGGCAGGAGGGCCTGGGATCCCTCCTGCCCGTAATGTAGTGCGGGGTGGGGTTAGGGGGTCGCCGTGGCCAGGAGGGTTTGGGCTCCCTTCTGGCCCAACTACCAAAGGTATGGGGAAGGGGGGTGGGGGGGTCGTGGGGGTCGCCAGGGGGATCGCGGGTCGGCTGGGAGGCGGTCGGAGGTTCTTGGGGGGGAGGGGGGTTTGCGTCGAGGGCAGGAGGGCCTGGGATCCCTCCTGCCCGTAATGTAGTGCGGTGTGGGGTTAGGGGGTCGCCGTGGCCAGGAGGGTTTGGGCTCCCTTCTGGCCCGATATTGTCGGGAAGTCGGCGGTCGTTCGGGGTGGGGGTGCGAGTGGTCCTGCCGGGGGGGGGGGGATGTATCGGACGTCGGGGAGTCGGCCGGGCAAGAGGGCTTGGGCTCCCTCTTGCTCCGATCGTGGATGCGGGTGTGGGTGGGAGCGCGTGCGAGCGGTCGTTCGGGGTGGGGGTGCGAGTGGTCCTGCCGGGGGGGGGGGATGTATCAGACGTCGGGGAGTCGGCCGGGCAAGAGGGCTTGGGCTCCCTCTTGCTCCGATCGTGGATGCGGGTGCGGATGGGAGCGCGTGCGAGCGGTCGTTCGGGGTGGGGGTGCGAGCGGTCCTGCTGGGGGGGTGAATCGGGCGTCGGGCGGGGTGGGAACTATGTTTTAAAACTTTGGTATACCGCGCTCACGCATATAACGCGCGAGGGGTATGCGCGGTAGGTAAAAACGCGTATAACGCGCGCGTTATATGCGTGAAAATACGGTACTATGCATAATTAGACTACAGTCTGCACCTAGATCAGTACTTGAACTTGTAAATACAGTATGCTTTACTTATTATCAGGATAAAAATACATTTTTTAAACTTTATAAAACTGTAAGTATGACGGTAAAAATCTAATTTGCACTGAGAGACTATTCTAAACTTTGGCATTCAAAAAAGTAAAAGTCTTCACCAGATGAATTTTAAATCTAATATTTTTTGCCAACAAAACACCCAGCTTTAACTTTTTGCACAGTTTTTGAGGATAAGACTGTCTGGCAAAAGTCCAAAGAAGACTTTATGAATCAAGCGCGCAATCTTGAATTCCACTCTTTCGGACATTGGAAGCCAATGCAACTTAATCAGCAAAGGGAAAGCATGGTCTTATAGCTCCTTAGAAAATATCAGTCTAACAGCTATGGTCTGTAAAAGATGCAGCCACCCAAGCAGCTTTGCTATTATTGAAACCAGTGGTATAGTGTGTTTGTATGGGTGGGGGGGGGGCGCAGACCACTCTGGGTGCCATCTTGCTGGGTGTGCCGGCACCTCTCCATCCCACCATGCCATGCTTGTGGCTCCTTCCCTGCCCCCTTTAAATCTTCACCAACATGAGCAACTTCTCCGGCCTGCTGCATGCGCAGGCTTGGCTCCCCTCTGAAATCACATCCTTGATGCAGGGCCACGAAGTGATATCAGAGGGGACCTAAAAGACAGATTGTCCAAGTGTCAATAATCAAACTGAATTTCTGGACGTATCCAGGGACTTTTTAGGCCTCTGAATGTTGATGTGCGGCCAGAGCTGAAAGGGGCATGTCTGGAAGTGTGGTTAGGGTGGTATTTGGGAGGGATGTGGACTGACCTAGACTTAGTCTTCCTGCAGGGATAATCGAATGTTTCACAAAACTTCCTGGACAAAACTTAGATGTTGTGATTTAGATGATGTAACAGCAGGTATAAGTGCCAAAAAGGTATCCAAAGTGACCATATAACCACTGCAGAGACAACATAAAGACCCCACACATACTCCCCTAGTGAACACTGACCCCCTCGCACTGCCACAAATATCAGAATAAAAAAGTACATACCTGTCTCCGGAACATCAACACCTGCTATACGAATTCCTAGTATAGCTGTATACAGGTGTATTAAGTAGCCTGGGAGATGGGCTAATGAACCATAGCGATGAGGACCCAGGCCCATAAGTTGTTCTAACCTCTACATTCATGGTGGAAAATGTGAGCACACCAAAACCCCCAAAACCCTACTCTACTGCCATATAGATGCCACCTGCAGCCATAAGGACTATTGGGGTTGTAGAAAGGTGAGTATAGTGGGTTTTGGTGGGGGGCTCACCATAACCTATAAGGGAGTTCTAATGAGATGTTTATGTGGCACCCTTTTTGTGAAGCTCAAAGCAGTGCCCTGTAAGGTGCCCCACTGCTCTGTTGCAATGTCTGTGTGGCTAGTCCATCACAATGCTGGTCCCTCCCATGTCCAAATGGTCTAGGCGTTTGGGACTTGGATGAATGTTTGGTCAAAAATGTGGTATAAAGATAGATGTGGTATAAAGATAGATGTACTGGTGGTCTGGATGATCAATGGACGGATGTCCAGACAGATGATTCCCCCCACAAAAAAAAAAAAAAATTCTAGACATATTTTTCAAAAATGGATATTTTCCCCTTCCGACTTTGGGCGTCTAGCGTCATACATCCGAATTAGAATTAATATCTTTTAAGAACATAAGAATTGCCACTGCTGGGTCAGACCAGTGGACCATCGTGCCCAGCAGTCCGCTCACGCAGCAGCCCTTAGGTCAAAGACCAGTGCCCTAACTGAGACTAGCCTTACCTAGGTACATTCTGTTTTCAGTAGGAACTTGTTTAACTTTGTCTTGAATCCCTGGAGGTATTCACTGGAGAGTACCGGATCAATGTCTTGTGCAGCATCAGAAGATGTTTGGACAGAAGATACAATAGTGGGTGGAGGAAATTTCTGTAGCACTAGTCATGCTAGATCCTCCGCAGAAAATTTGGATGAACCATCCAGGTCTTCTTCTGAGGGAATCTGTGTATGATAGGGTGGTTCAAAAGAAAAATCCTCTCTTTCTTGTGTCTGAGTATTATTCACAGACACAGTGTTGTTATGGGAATGCTGTGAAACTAATGTTTGTACTGGTTGAGATGGTTTTGGTTCTCTGCTGCCATCTGGTGGTTCTTTAGACTCACCAGAAACTGTACTGGGCATGTCTAAAAATCAGTGAGTCCAGTGACATCACAGGAAGTAGAGGTAGACCTTACTGGGCGTGTCTTAGAGACAGGAAGTATCCTGTTCTCTTCTGACCTGCCTGGGCAAAGCTGAAGCAGTGGGCTGCTTTCCCCCTTCACAAGATGCGAAAAGCAAAGATTTCTCAAAGCAGGGCTTATCACTGACTAACAATTCATCCACAGTAGCAGCGGAACACTCCGGCAAAATTTCCCCCCTCACCCCTTCAGAGCTGAAGTTCAAATGGGCGACGGCTTTGAGCACAGGGAAAGGCAGGACGGACGTAGAAGGCACAGATAGAGACTCAGGAGTTATACACTCAAGCTGCGCCAGTAGCACAGCAACATTGTCAAGAAAGGAGAGCAAAGTATGAAAGAAATCATCCCAAAACAATGACACAAACCTGTTATCGGTACGGAAGGCAAAGATAGAATGAGCAGTGGATTCTATAGCTGCTAACCTATTTTTGTAAGGTAATAAATCAGCTAGCAACACACAGTCTTCTCGCACGAGCAAAGCAAAAGAATCATGTAACTGGCTAGCGAATGATAATCACAGACATGATGACAAGGAAAAATAAACACAGAAAAACTGAACAAAATAAGCCGTTGTGATGGTCACAGAGATGTGAAATAGGGACTAGAAAGACCGGACGATGCCCCCAATCTGTAGGAAGATTTATGGTCCACTAATCAGTTACATAAACAAATACGTGCCTGTTAGTTACTAGGGAAGACCATAATATCTCATCCAGGTTCAACTTTCTTTGCCTACTTATACGACACAAGACCCAGGCTAATGAGAAATACTTTTATTATGAAAATAGAAAAATATAATTCAAAAGCCAGCAGCAATAACTAAATATTGTTCACAAGATATCCGATTACATATATGAAATCCAGTACATAATTATTACAACACACTTGCTAGATAAATAAGTAAAACTAATTTTTACATACACTAAACAATTCCTTATAATAACAATTCCTGATTAGCAGCAATCTATTACAGTTATCACCAAGAGTAGCTTTACAAGTCTTATCCTATATCACCATAGGATTCTCTATCTAACCCCAGCTGATAAGATAATAAGTTCCTTATATCACCATTCAATTAGGCCTTAGCACAGAATCAGGTGAAATGGAAGACATCTCTCCTCAGCTTAGCAGATGTAGAAATCCTTCTGTTACAGGAACAAGAGTTCATCAGCCACTGGCACAGCTGTAATTTAGGTTGGCAGCAAAGGTTTCCTTGATGTGATGGAATCTAGATCTGTTTAAAGTCCGATTCACTCTCTCAGACAGAGAGTCACACGAAGTAACCGTTCAGGTCTTAATTATTATAAAAGAGGTGCGTGGAGAACACCTGTGATGAGATGCAAGTTCACCCACATCCTAACTCAGACTAAATTATAATTAGCACCTTTTCACTTGGATCTCGTCAGATGACTTCTCCGGACCAATCCAGAAACAGAGCTTAGATGAATAGGCTTTCTGTATAAAGTATCATACTATCTGGGAGACAGAGGCGCCTTTGATAGATAAGCACAGCATAGGAGCATAACTCCCCCAAGATTCACATGGGCATAGCTGGATGTCCTTGACTAGAATACAGTTCTGATACATACCCAGAAGGCATCAGGAAGAAACAGCAAAGATGTTTTCTTCTTTCTCTTCTTGCAGGTTCAGGCTGGAATAATTTCTTGCAAATAATGGTTCACTCTTGATGATGTCAGAGAGGCCTAACCTTCAGGTGCAAATAAGGAAACAGCCCTACTTTATTTGGGCCCTAAAAGGCAGGAATACACCCTCTCCCTCAATTTCCAGTTTTCATCTTTTGTTGTAAATAGTACACATTTTTCTGAAAGAACACACATTGATTACAGGAGAACGGTATAACCAACAGTTTAACTCTTTTGCTTATGCTGTCATTATAGTTTAATTTACCTGTTCAAATAAGGACTGAAGATAATTATTTAAGGTTCTGTTAAAAAAAAAACTGAAAACATTTTTTTATATGATAGAGTTTAATGTTTACAGTATGATGATATTTTAAGTATTGGTTGTATATTTTCCCGTAGATTTTAAGGCTTCGTTGGATGTAAATTGCCTTGAACTGTTTTGGTATAGATTATTTGTGTATTAGATTAGATGTGCACACTAGAGAATGACACGGGGAAAAAATCTGTCCTCTGCACCGTCCTGTCACCGCCGTTCCCTTTACCGCCCCGTCACCGCCACTGCCATCCCATTCACCGCCCCGTCACCGTCCCCGCTGCATCCATATAAGCCTTAGTACTGTAATATTTAGCTTATTCCTTTCTTATAAATCAAAGTTCCTGCTGCTGAACTAGAGAAAGAGATGTTCAGCTGGCAGGGCTTTATTTATAAATTTTTATCAACACAACTAATATACTATTTTATCCTAAAGCAAAAAATAAAAAAATAAATATAAATTTTTTTTTCTACCTTTGTTGTCTGGTTTCTGCTTTCCACATCTTCTCATTCAATTCCTTCCATCCACTGTGTGTCTTCTCTCTGCGTCTTCCATTTGCTGTTACTGTGCCTCTCCCTTCACCCCCCCCCCCCCAATTGGTCTAGCACCCATCTTCTTCCCTCCGCTCCCCCATAGTCTGGCATCTGTCTTCTTCCCACTCTGTCTTCCACATTTCCCTTCGGGGTCTGTTCTTCTCCACCCTCCTTCAATGTCTGTCCTATTCCTTTCCACCACCACCCTTCCCTTCCTCCTTTACCATCTGTTCCTTTCTACTACCCTTCAGCTCCTCTCGCGTGGCCTATCTATCTACCTTCCTCCCTCTTAGTTTCATGGCACGTTACAATGTAATTTGTGCAAGCCACTGGAGCCTGCAAGCTCGGTCCCTGTCTCATCCCCACAAACCATCTCGCTTCTGTGCTCCTATTTTCTCCATTTCTAATATCTCCCCTATGTATCTGTCATTGCCCCCCCCCCCCTGTGTCCATATACCATCCCCATGGCATGTCCCCTTTATGTCTCTGTCCCTATGCCCTATGCACATAATTTCCCCTCTTTCTGTTACCTTCCTGTGTCCAGATTTCCCCTATCTTCCTCTTCCATACCAGTGTGTCTCTTCTTTTCAACCCCATCTACCTTTTTTTCCCTCTTTCTTCCCCCCCCCTGCTTCTAGCATCTGGATCACCTGCCTGTCCTTCCCTTTCTTTCCTGCTGTGGGTTTTTCTTTCCGTCTTCATCCCCTTGGCCCAGAATCATTTTCCCTTTCACTCCCTCCTTCCAATTTGAGCCGGGAACACGAGCGATCGCACGGTCCCCGCAGCCACCACCCGCCTGCCCAATCGATCCTACTGTTTAGCCAGCTCTCTCCCTTCTCCTCACCTTAGTTTGTAGGTTTTGTTTTTCGGCGACCTGCATGCTTTCCCAAAGAGCCGCGCATGCGCGGCTGCTCAGTGTTCAATCTTCTGCTCTGCTGCAACTTCCTGTTTCCGGTTGCGTCAGAGCAGAAGATCGAAACTGAGCAGCAGCGGGTGCGCGGCTCTCTGATAGCGTGCGGGTCGCCAAAAAAGAAAACCTACAAACTAAGGTGAGGAGAAGGGAGAGAGCTGGCTAAACACTAGGATCGATTGGGCAGGCGGGTGTGGGCTGCGGGGACCGCGCGATTCTTCATGCCTCACTGCGGGGACAAGACCATTCACTGCCCCACGGGCGGTGAATGGCCTTGTCCCCGTCACCGCAGTGACTGCTAGTTTTCGTTCCCCGTTTCGGCGGGTGACCCGCGGCTAAATGCGGTGGCCGCAGGTAAACCGCCACCGTGTCATTCTCTAGTGCACACTCTTTCAGAAAGAGTGTGCACTACCAGGGATACTTTTACTAAAAGGCAAAGGGGGCAGTTGCCCAGGTCCCAACATGAAGGGGATCCAGCCATCCAATTGGTAAATTTAATCTGGGGTTTGGTATTTCTTTCTTCCTCTATCTGCTACCCTTCCCAAAGCCCTTTATACTTGTTTGTCATCATGGGTAGCAGCAGCAAGCCAGGAAGACAGCCTTCTGCCAGAATCTGGGGCTTTCCTCTGGTGTGTCCTGCTTTAGCTGATGTAACTTCCTGTTTCTGCATAGGTGGAAAGTGCCAAAGAAATGGCTACTCACAATGGAAAACAAGTACAAATGACTTCATGGAGAGGGAGAAATGCTGAAACCACACAGAGAGAGGGAGGGGGCAGCAGACACTGAGAAAGAGAGAGATCATATTGGAAGAAGGGAAGAAAAGAGGAGATATACTAGACCCGGGGGGGGGTGAGACAAAGGGATAGATGTGGCCCCAAGGTTTGAGGGGGTAGAGTACATGGAGTTCAAGAAGAAGGGATGAGAGAAGAGAAACTGAACATAGTGTAACCAGGGTTAAATAAAATTTAAAGTTACCTGGGATCCGGGTCCATAGAGGGATCCAGATGTGGATCCGGGCATGTGACCGGATCAAAGTTTTAGTAGGCCGGGAGTTTGGGCCGCATTAGGCCCGCAGGAGTGAGTGTCAGCCTATGTTGTTGGGCCATGGGGGTTTGTTGGGCCTGGGTTTTTTTATTATTATTTATTTTTTAATTATACATTCAAATTTCACAAGAATACATCTTGTTCCATCAAACACAGGTAGGAAAACAAACCAACAAATTAAAATACGTCATTATACAATCATACAGATTATCCTTGTTTTGTTTCTGGCTGCGGGTTTGGTGGCATTTTTTTTTTTAAGGAGAAAGGAGGGAGTGACGCCAGACTTCGGGTGCCACGTGTACGTTTGACATCATTACGCATGGGGGTGATGACACCGCATAATGCACGCATGCACGATGGGTCTGAAGTCGGTCTGGAGGAAGGACCAGAGCTTTAAAATAGAGCTCCGGGATTTTGGTGTTGCGGCGGTTCAGGCCTTGAAGAGGAGGTGGGCTGGTGTGGGCCTCCAGGATATCCCGGCTGGGGTTTAGGCCAGATTGCTGGCACTGCACATGCGGGGAACGTCATCATGCTTGCTTGCGTGGTGATGATGTCCCTAGATGTTGGTGCATGCATAGTGCAGCGACCGGCACGAGGTGTACCTGGGCAGTATTTTTATTTTTTAACTTTTAAAGTTTTGAGGTGGTGCCGCCGAAGAACAGAGGAAGTTTGGGGCATTGGGGCGAGGCTCCGGAGAGCCTCCACTGAAGATTTATGCACCCGTTTTGCTATTTTATTTGTAGGTGGCACGCAGGCAGCTGACAGCATCAGTGCTGTCATGGTGATGGCTCGTGCTGACAGTCTGACTTGTGCAGGGATGTTTTAGAAGATTTTAACAGTTTGAAAATCTTCTTTCAGGTAAGAATATTGGTTTGATTTATTTTTTGTGTTGTTTGGCATGATTTCTGTATGCTTTTCTGCAATTTTGAGGTTGCTGATCTCTTGCACAGGTCTGCTGTCCTCGTGCAGAGATCAGCATCAGCTGTTTTGAACATTCTAACTGTCAGATTTGACAGTTGGGAGGGTGACTTGGATCTGTGTACAGGTAGTTTGGTTTCTGTGCCTTGTGAGAAGGTAATTATAGCTGGTTTTATTGAATTTTGAATAGGAATTGGAGGTTTTGGTTGAAGTTGAGGTTTGATATATAGATTCTGGTATTTATCCAAGGGTGAAAACATTTCTTTCTGGCTGATGTGAAGAATTGTTTTATCTGTGAAACTATTTGATGCTAGAAATAGTCTGTGAGGATCTTCTGGGAAATGTTTGAGAGATTCTCTGAATAACAAATCTGTGGTGCTGATTTTTGTGGAGATTCTCGGTCTCTGTGTGGCAGGTCTGTGGTGCTGATTTCTGTTGAAAGTTTCAGTCTGATATCCTGTGAAAATCTTCTGGGAAATGTTTGACAAACTTGCTGCACTTCGAGGGAGTAAATAAGCAGAAAGACAAGGGCAACTCCGTCGACATAATATACCTGGGTTTCCAGAAGGTGTTTGACAAGGTTCCGCATGAACGACTACTTCGTAAAATTGCGAGTCATGGAATCGAGGGTGAAATACTCACGTGGATAAAAAAAACTAGCTGGAGCATAGGAAACAGAGAGTTGGGATAAATGGACATTACTCGGACTGGAAGAGCGTCACCAGTGGGGTGCTGAAGGGCTCGGTGCTTGGACCCGTGCTCTTCAACATCTTTATAAAAAATCTGGACATAGGTACGACGAGCGAGGTGATTAAATTTGCAGACGATACGAAATTATTCAGAGTAGTGAAGACACAGAGGGATTGCGAAGATCTTCAATGTGACATAATCATGCTCGAGGAATGGGCATCAACATGGCAGATGAGGTTCAACATGGATAAGTGTAAAGTGATGCATGTCGGTAACAAAAATCTCATGCACGAATGCAGGATGTCCGGGGCGGTACGTGGAGAGACCTCCCAGGAAAGAGATTTGGGAGTTCTGATCGATAAGTCGATGAAGCCGTCCACGCAATGTGTGGTGGCGGCGAAAAGGGCAAACAGAATGCTAGGAATGATAAAGAAGGGGATCACGAACAGATCGGAGAAGGTTATCATGCTGCAGTACCAGGCCATGGTGCATCCTCACCTGGAGTACTGCATCGAGCACTGGTCACCGTATATGAAGAAGGACACGGTACTACTCGAAAGGGTCCAGAGAAGAGTGACTAAGATGGTTAAGGGGCTGGAGGAGTTGCCGTACAGTGAAAGATTAGAGAAACTGGGCCTTTTCTCCCTCGAACAGAGGAGATTGAGAGGGGACATGATCGAAATATTCAAGGTACTGAAGGGAATAGACTCAGTTGATAAGGACAGGTTGTTCACCCTCTCCAAGGTAGGGAGAACAAGAGGACTCTCTCTAAAATTGAAAGGGGATAGATTCTGTACGAATGTAAGGAAGTTCTTCTTCACCCAGAGTGGTAGAAAACTGGAACGCTCTTCCGGAGTCTGTCTGGGATCTCTTCCGGAGTCCGTAGGGGAAAACACCCTCCAGGGATTCAAGTAAAAGTTAGACAAGTTCCTGCTGAACAGGAACGTACGCAGGTAGGGCTAGTCTCAGTTACGGCGCTGGTCTTTGACCAGAGGACCGCTGTGTGAGCGGACTGCTGGGCACGATGGACCACTGGTTTGACTCAGCAGTGGCAATTCTTATGTTCTTATGTTCTCTGAGTAACAAATCTGTGGTGCTGATTTTTGTAGAAGATTTTATGAGAGGTCCTGTGACAGATTCCTGTGAAATGTTGAAAAAAAGTTGTGAACTGCTTTGGAAACCTTTTTCTGGGAAAATTTGCTGTAAAGATTATTGAGATTTTGAGAAAAGATTTATGCATGAAATGTTTAGTGAAAGTATGATTTTTGTGATTATATATAGGAAATTTTGGGGAGGGAAATAGTATAAGGAACATCAATTATGTTTTTTTTCTTAGCTAAGGAAGTATTTAGGCATCTTTGGGGTTTCTCGATTTATGATAGGTTTTTCTTATTGATTTGGTTTTAGTCAGTATAGTCGATGGGTTCCAGAAAGTGAGGATCTACTAGCAACAGCGCACCAATGTGGTATCCCTACACAGAAAGGACAGAAAGCTTCCAATACACTAACCCGAGAAAATAAGGAGAAGTCTGAGAAGCTGGAGGCTATAAGATAAATTATTTAAAGAAAGCATTCTTAGACCCTTTAGTGAGTCATTGCTGGACAAAAGATTTTAAAAGAATAAATAATACTTATCTAATAAGCCTGCATAGTAACTGCTGATGGTGAAATACTATTAATGGGATCAAAGAAGCTTTTATTTGGACATTTTTGAGAACTGTACAGAGGGGAGGCAGAATTTCATTATCTAGAGTGTTTATACAGTAACTAGTTATTAAATTTTATTCCTATTCTCAAATTTGAATCCTTATTGCTTCTTTATATCTATTTTGTTAATGGTTTAATTAACATTTTTATTTTCAAGGTCACATTACATTTTATTATTGCATATATTATTATTTTTTTATGTAAATCACTCTTCCTGGGAAAAGGTATCAATTTAACCCTCGGTGTTCACGACCACAAACAAATCTTATTTTAAGAGGGATACTTTTTACCTCAGTCTGAGGGGGTTACAATAGGTAAAGGAAAAGAAGAGATACTAGGAAGGGACAGAGGAACAGAGAGTGACAATGCTGGAAAAAGGGGGAGATATCCAACTTCTATATCCACTTAACATGAAAGATCCAAATGAGATTTGTGATATAAATGGAAAATTAGATGAAATCAACCAATGGTTGAAGCTAAATATGTTAGCCCTTAATGTTGACAAGTCCCAGATTATTATTTTCCCCTGAATCTACAGCAGGGATCTCAAAGTCCCTCCTTGAGGGCCACAATCCAGTCAGGTTTTCAGGATTTCCCCAATGAATATGCATTGAAAGCAGTGCATGCACATAGATCTCATGCATATTCATTGGGGAAATCCTGAAAACCCGACTGGATTGCGGCCCTCAAGGAGGGACTTTGAGACCCCTGATCTACAGGAACCAATTAAAATTGACAATATGCTCCTACAACAAGTCACAAGCATAAAAATCCTCAGGGTTATTTTAGATCATAAATTAACATACCAAGATCACATAAACCAAACAGTAAAAAGCTGCTTTTACAAATTACGCATGATCAGGGCACTAGCAAAAGTATTGGAACCATCAGCACTCAATATACTTATTCACTCTCTTGTTATTTCTAAATTCGATTATTGTAATTCTCTATTAAAAGGTATCATCCCCCCCAAAAAATAAGGAGACTTCAACTTATCCAAAACACTGCAATAAAAATCATAACAAATTCAAAAAAGTATGATCATGTAACACCTCTTTTAGAAAATGTTCATTGGCTGCCAGTATCTCACCGCATCACCTATAAAATAGCATTACTCTCATTTAAAATCTGTCAAACTAATCTTCCTACTTTCTTAGACAGGTTATTGATTCCCTACACTCCATCCAGAACTCTATGGTTCACTGACCAAAATCTTTTCTCTGTACCCTCTCTTAAAGTTATCGGCACAAGACGAGCAGAAATATTTTCAGTAGCAGTGCCTCAATTATGGAATTCACTGCCCGGATATATCAGAGGAGAAGTTGCTCTAGATAAATTTAAAAGCTTCTCGAACACATTTCTTTTCAAAGATGCTTTCCCCAAATTAGAATTCACTAATCGAATGCATCTCTGCAGATTTGCTGTTTTTAGCATGCTTTTTAGGCCCCTCCCATTATGTGATCCTTCAACGTTGCCTTTTTCTACATTATGTAGTTCTACCTACTATCCCTTCATGGTCTGTAAGTCTGTTTGTCTTGGTAAAGGTATGTGCAAATTGTTTTTGTTACCCCTTTTTTATACTTGTAATTTGCTTTTAAACTATGTTATAAGTGTATGCTTAATAAACAGGAAGCGTATGTTTAATAAACAGGAAACATGACAGAAAAGGACAATATTGGAAAAGGGGAGATGTGGTCACAGGGAGGATTAGTGCTGGAAAAAGGGAGATGGGGAAACATGAAGCAAATGCTGAAAAAAATGGGGATGGGGACATATAGGGCAATGGTAGAAAAGGGGGAGATAAGGACACATGGAGGCAATGCTGATAAAAGGGAAGATTAGGACCAAGAGGGCAATGCTGAAAAAAGGGGGAGATTGGATCATAGAGGGGCAATGCTGGAAAAGGAGGGAGATGGGGATAGGGAGGGATAATGCTAGAAAAAGAGGGAAGATGGGAACATTGAAAGGGTAGATGCTGGGCATGTACAGGGACACAGAAGGGAGATGTTGCACAGGTTAGATAGAGATTCAGAGGGAAGATTGATGGTGAACTCAAGAAAGAAGAAATGTCAAATGGACAGGAAACTTTGCAAAGAGAGAAACAAGTCAGAGAAAAGCAGAAAAGAAACATTGGGACAAAATAAAATGAAAAAATAAAATGTTCAAACAAAGGTAGAAAAGGTATTTTATTTTGTGTTTGTGCTGACTATAGCTTTACTGGACAGTCTTTGGAGATTTCCTCACTGAAATCTCCTCAGGCTTTGCACTGAAAACAGGACTCCTCTGAATTGACAAACACTATTGAACTCACTCTGAGTTATATTGGCAGTTATATGAAGCTCCTATTCAGTTAACCCTTACTTCTATAATCTTAGTGTTATCAGCCAAACTTTGAAGTTCTTGTACAACTTTCTTTAACATGAGTAAAGAATAAGCACTTAAAACTGATGTTTTCAAGGCAGTTCAACTTTGTCACTGAATCTTCTTACTTTAGAAGCCCCTCCTACTCAAAAAGGAGCTGGGAGCATGTCCATACCTTGTGGAAATAACACTGTTCTCCAGACTTAGGGCTCCTTTTACTAAGCTGTAATAGCGGTTTTAGCGTGCACATAGAGCGCGCAGAATTGCCTTGCGCACTAGATGCTAATGCCAGCATTGAGCTGGCGTTAGTTTTAGCCGCATGTTAAAATTTTGTGCACTCAAAAAACGCTATTGCAGCTTAGTAAAAGGAGCCCTTAGATATTGTAACCTAAACTGTATTAGATTGTTATAAATAAATGCAGAAAACCTGGTGGGAGAATAATGCTAGGCTCAGGTTCTCATGCAGCCATGTGGTCTACAAATATGGCAACTGCTCTCTCTCAGACTGAAGAAGAAGAAGGGTTTATGCACTGTAGATGTAGCCTAGCTCTCTGGGAGAAGCAAAACCTTGTGGAGATTTAAATCCACAGAGCATACCTTACTTATACATCTTAACATAAACACTTAAACTTGTTCTTACACAAAAAACTGAGCAAATGCCCACATAAGGTGAGGACAGAACAGTGTTTATTAATTGGAATATGTCTGCTTTTGAAAATGCACATTTTTTTACATCTTGAATTCCGTAGATTAACATAGCACATAGAAACATTATGGTAGATAAAGGTCAAATGGTCCATCCAGTCTGCCCATCCGCAGTAACCATTATATCACTGAAGAGACTAGTTTATATAATCATGTATTTTTAATGGGTATAACTTTTGGGCAGACTGAATGGACCATTCAGGTCTTTATCTGCCATCATTTACTATTTACTATATATTTGTTGAAGGCCTACTTGTGTTTTTCATATAATTCTAGATGTGTAGAGAAATGTAGCGGTCCTGTTTTCTCAACAGGTATATAAGAACATAAGAATAGCCTTACTGGGTCAGACTAATGGTCCATGTAGCCAAGTATCCAGTCTTCATGATGGTCAATCCAGATCACAAGAACCTGGAGTTTAGGGCTCAATGTAACATTTACCATGTTCCACTCTTTTAGCTAAGAGTAATGTCTTAAACGGAAGAAAAAGCCTCAGGTCTATTTTAGGCTGAGCAAACGTGCAAACTTTGCTCTTGCCGCTAGGCTAATAAGTTTCAGCGTGGGGCAAAAATCGCTAATGTAGCAATGCTCTTGTAAGTGTTGAAGTCTAAACGTGGTATCACTTTAAAGCCAACGTTTCACGGATCACTACCGCTTCTTCAGGGCTTCCTGACACCCCTCTTCTTCACACTACAGAAGAAGAAATTGCATAAGCAAAAGGCACAATAGTGTGAAGAAGAGGGATGTCAGGAAGCCCTGAAGAAGCGGTAGTGATCCGTGAAACGTTGGCTTTAAAGTGACGCCACGTTTAGACTTCAACACTTACAAGGGCATTGCTACATTAGCGAATTTTGCCCCACGTTGAAACTTATTAGCCTAACGGCAAGAGCAAAGTCTGTACGGAAGTTTTTTGGAGCCAATGATGTGAGTGGAGGAGATTTGAGCATGTTTGCTCAGCTTAAATTAGACCTGAGGCTTTTTCTTCCGTTTAAGACACTCTTAGCTGAAAGAGTGGAGAACTTTTGTTGCTGTGTATGATATACAATTCTCCACTACACTAACGTAGATTGAGTAATACATTTACCATGTTGACATTTCATGGATAAGATTATTGCTATTTGAGACCTGGAAGTTACTGCTGTTATTGTATGGTAAGATATTGTATGTGTTTTTGCTCAAATTTGGGCATAGTGTTTTGCGACGAAGGGTGTGTTGGTCTGGCTGAGATTAAAATTACTGTTCTTGAGATTAAAATTCTGTTCTTGGGCCTATTCTTTTTAACATTTTTATAAATGATATTGCTGAAGGGTTGTCAGGTAAGATTTGCCTCTTTGCGGATGATACCAAAATCTGCAATAGAGTAGACACGCCGGATGATGTGGATAACATGAAGAAAGACCTGGTGAAGCTTGAAGAATGGTCTGAAATTTGGCAGCTAAAATTTAATGCTAAGAAATGCAAGGTCATGCATTTGGGCTGCAAAAACCCGAGGGAACAGTACAGATTAGGGAGTGAAGAGTGAAGAGCTTATGTGCACGACAGAAGAGTGGGACTTGGGTGTGATTTTATGTGATGATCTTAAGGTGGCTAAAACAGGTTGAAAAGGTGACGGCGAAAGTTAGAAGGATGCTAGGTTGCATAGAGAGGTATGGCTAGTAGGAAAAAGGGGTATTGATGCCTCTGTATAAGACTTTGGTGAGACCTCATTTAGAATATTGTGTACAATTCTGGAGGCCGCACCTTCAAAAAGATATAAAAAGGATGGAGTTGATCCAGAGGAAGGCTACTAAAATGGTATGTGGTCTTCATCATAAGGTGTATGGGGACAGACTTAAAGATCTCAATCTGTATACTTTGGAGGAAAGGCGTGAGAGGGGAGATATGATAGAGATGTTTAAATACCTACATAATGTAAATGCGCATGATTCGAGTCTCTTTCATTTGAAAGGAAACTCTGCAATGAGAAGGCATAGGGTGAAGTTAAGAGGTGATAGGCTCCGGAGTAATCTAAGGAAATACTTTTTTACAGAAAGGGTGGTAGATGCATGGAACAGTCTCCCAGAAGAGGTGGTGGAGACAGAGACTGTGTCTGAATTCAAAAGGGCCTAGGATAGGCATATGGGATCTCCTTGGAGAAAGAGAAATAATAGTTACTGCGGATGGGACACTCATCTGTCCTTACCAAGGTAGAACATTGGACTACACATTCTAAATTAAAACTGAATTCAGAAAAAACTAAGATTTTCTTGGCAAGTCCCAATAACAAGATCGTGAATACCTTCTTGGGGACTAAATTGGTCAGGCTACCCAATTAATTCTACAACCAAATCCTTGGTGTCATCCTGGACTGAAGCCTGACTTTTGAAGATCACATTAACGCTCAAGACAAAAAATGTTTTCTCACTTTATGGAAACTTTATACCATTAAACATTACTTCGATTTCTTCTCCTTTTGACTGCGGGTTCAATCTCTGATCTTAAGTAACTTAGACTATTGCAATATTATATACTTGGGATCTCTCAAGAAAACCATCAAGCGACTAAGAATCGGCCAAAATGCTGCAGTCTGTCTCATTTATGGCCTCAAGAAATAGGACCATGTAAGCCCATATTACAAAAAACTAAACTGGCTGCCTGTAGAACCAAAGATCATCTTTAAGTTTGCTTGCCTGTGCTTCAAAACCATGACAGGTTAATCCCCAACCTATCTGTCTCACCAATTCGAATTCCCAGGCACAACTAATACACTTCAAGTTTCAAGTTTCAAGTTTATTTATTATTTGATTAATCGCCTATCATAATTACTAAGCGATTTACATATACAAAAAATACAGGATAAAATGATTAACAATTATATAAAAATCATTTTAAAAATCTAGACACATTTGAACAAGAAACATTGGGATAGAGGGGGAAGAAATACAATTTATAATAGGAAAGGAGGGACCGATAAGGGTAAAAACACAAAGGACAGGGAAAACAAAATAATTATTTTGGAGATAGTATATATATATATATATATAGCTGACTAAAATGAAAGGGAGTTGTAAAAGAGCAATTGGCATTTCAATTAAATATTGAAAGCGTCTTTAAAAAGAAAACTCTTGAGTTGGCTTTTGAATTTATCAAGATTTTTCTCCTCCCTTAAATAAAGAGGGAGAGAATTCCATGTTTGTGGCGCTGTGACAGAGAAGATATACTGGTGCCTACTTGTTCGCTTTTCCATCCCTAAAGGGCTGTACCTATAAGAGATAACTCAACAGAACAATATCATTCCAAGCAGGCAAATGAAACAAATATTTAACCAACTTCATCTCAAACTCCTGTACTCTTGTACTCTTGTACCAAACTTTTAGGAAGTCAATCAAAACTTATCTCTTTTACAATTTCTCTGACCCCACTTCAACCTTGATGTACTTCCAAAATACTTCCAGATAAACTTGACTAACCTTAACATTCCAATGTAATTTTGAAAGTTCTCTGTAATGTTGATGTCTGAATACAGTCTCTTCCTCTGTAAACTGCTTTGAACTGTTTGTGGTATGGTGGTATATAAAAATAAAGCTATTATTATTATTATCATGTTTCTATGTTTCTATATACTCAAATATAAACATCTGAATATAAACTGAGGTAACCTTTGTTTCTCATGGAGATGATGCGGTATATAAACTTAAGGTTTAGATTAGATTAGATTAGATTAGATTAGGGAAAAGGTAAATTTGAATATAAACCAAGGGTTTATATTCAAGTGCCCTGCTTCTTCAGACTATGCACCCAGCCCCCCTCCCTCCCTTCCTCTGTCCCTGCCCTGTCCTGCCAGGCTCTTCACCCAGCCCTGCCAGACTCTGTACCCTGTCCCCACTCCCTCCCTCCCTCACCTGATGCCTTGCAGGCCTTTCTCCAGGCATGCCGTAAACCCTGATGGTCTAGTGGTGAGCCAGGACAGAAGAGATCCGTCTATATCCTGTCCTAGCTGACTCTAAAACATCCCAGCTCCCTCCTGCTTCCCAGACCTCAAGAAAGCCTACCTTGAAAGTCCTGGTGGTTCAGAGGTGAACCAGGGCAGGAAAGATCTTCCCATGCTCCTGCCCCGTGTGAGCCACTATCTAAAATGGCTGCCATGAGTTCCCATGAGAAACCTCGTGAAACAGCCATTTTAGATATCAGCTTCCATGGGGCAGGAGTGTAGGAAGATCACTCCTACCCCGGTTCACCACTGGACCACCAGGGTTTTCAAAGTAGGCATTCTAGAATTCTAGGAAATGGAAAGGAGTTGAGATGTTTTAGAGTTTGCTGGGACAGGAGGCGGGAGGGATACCTCCTGTCCCAGCTTACTGCTGGACCACCAGGGCTTACAGCAGGCCCATGGGAGGCCTGAAACAGGTCTGGGAGGGGGGAGAGTGGGTGCTGAGATCCCCATTTTTGTGCCCCAAAATCTTGGTATATATTTGAGTATATGTGCCATATTAATGTTTAGATGTAGTTTGTTTTATTATCAAATGGAGTTTGCAGGACCTGATATTACATTACATTAGATTAGTGTCTTCTATTCTGTCAATACCTTTCGGTTTTAGCTGGATTACAAAATAATTGGTCTGGGCATACCCAGTGAATTACAAGATAGATAAGCATTAGGGTTCGGGGATATATTGAGAAGGTTAATTTGACTTGACAAATTTCCTGAATAACTTGGTTTTTAATTCTTTCCTGAAGGTTTTGTGGTTGGCCATTGTGATCAGCAGGTTGGAGATGTGGTGGCCTAGTTTCACTGCTTGGGTGCTAGTAGACTGTCATACACTGTATGCTTTTGATTGGGGGTGAGAGAAGGGTGTCTGTGTTCTCCTTGGTCTGAATGTGTTGTTCCTGGTTAGGCAATTGTTTAGATAGGTTGGTCCATTGCCATTCAGGGCTTTGACTAGTGTGCAGATATGTGTTGAGATGGCTGTCTTCATAGCAGACTTATGTATGGTTATGCATGGTTAAGTTTGTCATAGCAGTCTTATGTATGGTTGTTTGTGCTGATCTGGCTTAAATCAAGAGTATGTGGTTTAGTGTTGGTAAGTGCTTGAAATAATTGAGTTATATATGGTAGATAGAGTGGTAGATCTGTGAGGCATCAGCATAGAGGTGATATTGAAAACCTTAGGATGAGATCAGAGCACCAAGGGAATGAGTATAGATGGAAAAAAAGAAGAGGTCCCAAGACAGCGTTTTGAAGTACACTGACTGATAGTGGTACAGTAGTGAAGGAGGATCTACCACTGCATACATCAAAAGTGCGATGGGAGAGATAAAAAGAAAACCAAGAAAAAACAGAGCCCTAAAATCCAAGTGAGGACAGCGTATAAAGGAGTAGGTGGTTGACAGTGTCAAAAGCAGCAACTAGATCGAGAATACAGAGGGCAAAGCCCGATTGAAGTGAGTCAAGAATACAGTAGCTTGTGATGAAAGAAAGTCAAGACAACAGCGGCAAACAGCACATTTAAGTAGCTTGGATAAGATAAGTTGATAAGGCAGATAGGATCCAGTGAGAGTTTTTTTGAGGAGTGGTGTACACATAACTATGGCATGTTTGAAGACATCAGGAACAGTTGCAGTGGAAAGTGAAAGACTAAGGATATGACGGAGAAAAGAGATGACAGTAGGAGTAGATGGGAGGGAATCAGATCAGAGGAACAGGTAGTGAGTTTGGAGGAGGAAAAAAAAAATGTGCAGTTTCCTCTTCAGTGATTTCAGAAAAGGAAGAAAAGATAGTAGGGTTTGAAGGAAGGTTGGCAGAATGAACTGGAGGAAGAAAAGGTGGAGGTGACCTGGGTGAGTACTCAAGGTTACTCTTGTCATAGAAGTACTCAGCCATAATCTGGGTAGAAAGTGAAGGGGGGATTGGAGGTGAGGGCACTTTTGAGTAGAGAGTTTAAAGTGGCAAAGAGACTACAAAGTTTGGAGCCAAGGGAGAGAGTGCGTATAGCTTAATTGTTTAACAAGGACAATCTGCGCCAATAATTATCAATTAACATCTAATTGACACTAATTAGAAGTTACATGCTAACTTTTTAGGTGCATTCTAAAAAGTGCTGTGTATCAGTTCTAATGTGCCGGCTAGACCTAGCTGTTTTTAGCCTGTTGTATATATATGGGGTGTTAATTTAATAATTTAACAAAATAATGCATACATATGTATATTTTTCTGTTTTAGAATAATCGGCATAACATAATGCTATCCTGAAGAAGCTCTCATTAGTTTATCCAGAGCGAAATGGAGATCTTCCGTCAGGGATGAAAGCCGGGCGTGATTTATGACCCGAGCTAAGTATCATACAGCATAAATTAATGTCTATATCAGTTTATAATTCTACATTCGAGTTATTGCTCATAGAGAAAATAAGACGTTGTATCAATAATAGCCCTAATATAAGACGAGTGACTATGATTGGCTCTGGTCACCGTCTTCGGGCACTTGAGATATTTAGTCTTCGTCTCTATGTATGAGCTATTTATATTTCTTTAGGTCTACTGGTGGCCTTTTTGTTGTGTTTGAGTAGTTATACTTCTGATTAATTTGGGACTGTTGTTGAATTTGTAAAGGGACATGGCTAGGGGAGGAGAATGGGTGTATCATGGGCATTTCTAAAAGTTATGTACTGCGACAGGGTAGGAGACAGGCAAATCTCAAAACAGCATAAGAAAACCACTCCTGTGTCTTTAAGAACATCTCTCAGTAGGAGAGAGAAGAGATCCCCTCCCTCAAACCTCCCTGAGACCTGAAAAGCTTAACTTCCCTAACTGAGAAAGTAGGAATGGCTTAGGTAAAGTGGAATGGCAAAGTAATCTCAAGCAATTTCCTTGGAAGTCTAAAACAGAGCCTAGCCCAGCTAGCTCTGCTCCATGTTTTGAAGTTGCCCCTGGTAATGAGAGCCCCTTCCTAACCAGGAAAAGAAAACTTCTCCAGAGGAGCCTGTGGATGTTTTCCTTACAGGCAGAAGAACAAATGAATAGATGGTGTGTGCTAGTAACATTCTCTCTAAAACTAAAGAAACCCTCTTGGGTTGAATTCCAGGTCATGAAGTTAGAAAAGAAAAGAATTCAAGGGGCTGGAGAGAGGAGGGTCATTTGTGAGGGTCATAATACTCAGAGTAAAAGGAGAAGTTTAAGTTTGGTGAAACTAAGACTGCATAAGGAACTTTTAAATTCAGTTTGGACCAACTAAATGCTAGAAAAAAAAAATAAAGGGGGAGGGGTAAGGGAAACACTCTCAGACTAATATTACCACAGACTGAGAAACTGTGGGTTGTTAGTTACTTGTTTGTTTGTTACAAAAGGAACTTTTGCAGCTGATCTTTAACAGAACTGCAATCTATCAACGTTTCTTTTTGCTTACTTGGACTGGAGATTTGCCTGACTGGATTAGGGACTTCAAATTGAGGTAGTCCTGAAGAGAAGCAGGAGGTTAAGGTTGGCTAGTGAGAGCCTCATAAAGTGCAGCATCTGGTTGAATGAACTTGAACTAACAGGTGAGTTTTCTGTTTGGGAGATACCTTTATTGACTTTTGGTTGTCTGAAAAGGCTTTTAGCACAGTACCAGAGTCTGAAGAAATTGTAGTTATGCCTTACTATACTATACCTTAAACGTAATAATCTTACTCAACATGTTCTTTCCTATCCCAGTTATCATCAACCAGAGCAGATATACTGACCCCAAAAATGCCTCCCAACACAGCCCCTACAACCTGAGAGAAATCTCCTTTTTCTCATACACCCCCCCCCCCCCACAACTAAAAACATATATATCACCCTTATAACTGCTAGAACAGTACATAACAAAGGCATCATTCTAAAAGACCTCACAGATAAAAACTGGAACATTTTTCTGTTTACTAAAACGTGGCATAGAAACAATGATAGTTACACAAGTCAGGGGTAGGCAATTCCGGTCCTAGAGAGCCACAGGCAGGTCAGGTTTTCAAGATATCCACAATAAATATACATGAGATAGATTTGCATCTCAAGGAGGCAGTGCATGCAAATCCATCTCATACATATTTATTGTGGATATCCTTAAAACCTGACCTGCCTGTGGCTCTCAAGGTCCAGAATTTCCTACCCCTGCACTAGGTATATGTCCCTTAGGCTATCAAGTTTTAACATGCTCCCATACACACAAAAAAGGAGGAGAAACAGCCATTGCCTGCCCATGACCAATGGATTCCAGAGAAATGTATATTGGTACTAGATTCCAATATGTTACATTAGGAAAAAAACATGCACTTTTAAGGATAACTATGGCAAATTGTAACCTAGAAACAATATATTTGTTTGTACCAGATCACTAGTTTGTACCAAGTTAGGATACAACCTTATATTGTAAACTTGTTCTGTAATTATCAAATTGTAACCTGTCAACAATATAATATGCATGTTTAAATTGTAAGCCGTTCCAAGCTCTTAAGGAACAATGGGATAGAAAATGAATTACAGTACCAGAAATAAATAAATAAATTGCCTTAACTTTTTGTTCACTGTGAAATAAGCCTGTCCAGAAATAAAGCAGTCTCACAAACAGATTCAGTCAAGCAATTCACAGCGCACTGATATAGAACACTCCAAATCTGCACATAATTTAGGTGGAAGCATTTAGGTCTGAGATTCTTTGGCCTAAATGGATGTGTCTAAAAGCTGTGACGTGCACTGTCACTAAGCATAATTCCAGTGCAATAGGTGTGTCATTCTGGACAAATGAGTAATCTCCCCATGGCCACGAGCCTTTGCAGAAGGAATCTATTCCGGATTTTTTTTTTTCTGTATCCCTCCTACTTCATTGAGAGCTCTACTGCCACCTACAGTTTTTCCCTTCTGAACGCAAGCCTGAAGGAGTGTTTCTGTTCTGCTCTTTATTTTATTTGAGTTCTGTTTGGATTTTCTTTGGGGGGATTTTCTGGTGTTCAGAGCTTCCCGGTTTGTGGGTTCAGCTCTACCTGCATGGAGAAGAAGCAGATGGTGGTCTGCAGCTGATAGGCCAATCCCTTGTGCTATCTGTTAGTCAGCCAGTAGAAGCATTTTTGGAGCTTGGGGCCATCCTCGGTTAGTGTTACCTACTGCTTGGCAGGGATTTGAGTGCAAGCTGTTGGGCAAATACAAAAATAGGATGGAAACATAATGGATACAATGTAAAATGCAAATACATAAATATAAACATAACAAAATCAATATATTAAGTTTGCAGATATGATTTAAACCAATTGATATGAATGTAAAATAGCATAAAAACATAGAATATGATGGCAGAAAAGGGCCAATGGCCCAACAAGTGTGCCCACTTTAAGGACCCTCCCCCCTAAGCACTTCCACAAAGTGAACCCACATGCTTATCTCATTTTTTTTTTTTTAAATCGAGCACGTTGCTTGCCTCAATTACCTGAACTGGAAGATCATTCCAACAATCAACCACCCTTTCAGTGAAGAAATACTTCCTAGTGTTGCTATGAAATCTCCCACCCATGACATTAAAAATGAATTGCAAATATAATCTAAAGCGTTTCACATACAAAATGCAAATGTATAAATGGAAAAAGAACAAAATGGAGTCACTAAGAAATACAAATGCATACATATTAAACAAATGAAAATTATATGACATTACAAATATGATCTAGAATTTTTCTATAAATATAAAGGGCGGGAGGAAGGCCGACCTACACTTAGTCGTACAGCACGTATAACCAAACCTTTTGACATGTTGCCTAGACGGCACTTATACATTTTGACTTAGACCAAGTCAAAACAGGAATAAGTGCCGAAAAAGAAGCCGCTGAGCTTATCGCAACTGCCGTGATCCACTCAGCAGCCCCAGCAACTTGCCTAACCCCCCCAACAGCAACGATCATGGCAGGAGAGATGGCTCATCTCTCCTGCCGTGATAGTGACCGCCCCCCACCCCGATCCATGGCACTTCAGGGTGAGGATCACGGCAGGGGAGATGCCCTGCCGCGATCTTCACCCCAAAGTGCCATGGTTTGGGGGGAGGCGATCGCTATCATGGCAGTAGAGAGAGCCAATCTCTCCTGCCGTGATCACACCCCCCCCCCCCCCCCGACACGACCGGGACAGGAGGAAGCCCAAGCCCTCCTGCCCCGATGACCATCCTACCCATCCCCCCACAAAAATGCAGGGAGGAGAGATCCCAGGCTCTCCTGCCCCGACGCAGCCCCCCCACGTCCGGCACCCCCACACCCATGAACACACCCCTGAACACACCCCCACCCGCCAATCTGCAAGACCCCCTCACCAACCTTGCAACCCCACTCCCCATCCCCCTGTACCTGAAGAACCCAGCTGATGTGCCTAAGGCCCCACCTATAGGCGGGGCCTAAGGCAACTGGGCCTATTCCAGTTGGCCCAGGTGCCTCAGGCCCCACCTGTGAGTGGAGCTTGAGGCATCTGGGCCAATCAGGCCCTAAGGTCCGCCATTCTGTGGATGGTTGGCCAGCCAGCCAGATGGGCTTGGGACCCATCCTTCCGGCCAATGTTTTTCAGGTACAGGGGTGTGTGGGGTTGAAGGCATGGGATCGGAGGAAGGTCTCTCGGGTCGGCAGGTGGAGGGTGTTTGGGGGGTGCAGGGGGGCCGGACGTGGGGGGCTGCTTTGGGGCAGGAAGGCCTGGGATCCCTCCTGCCCATATTTTAGTGGAGATGGGGGGGTAGGGGGGGTCACCGGGGCAGGAGGGCTTGGGCTCCCTCCTGCCCCAATCATGTCGGGGAGGGTAGGGGTTGTTCGGGCAGGAGGGCCTGGGCTCCCTCCTGCCCGATCCGATCATGGGATAGATCGCGGCAGGAGAGATTGGCTATCTCTCCTACCGCAATCATTGCTGGGGGGGGATTCTGTTACCAGTGTTCTTTTTGATAGACACCGGTTTCAGAATCCAGCTTTTAGGTGAAAGACTGGCTCCTCCTTCACCTAAAAGCCCTTGTGTTGGGCGTTTGGGACTTAGGGTTTTTTTGGTTGACTATATGTTGTTGGTGTAGACATAGTGGTGGTCTGGGCATTTAAACAGCTGAACGTAGAGGCAGGCCATTATTAAAAAAAAACTCATTTTGGACATTTTTTTTGAGAATGGACATTTTCCCTGCTTCTACTTTCAGTGTTTAGGGCCTAGGCCAAAAGGGGACTTAGATGTGTTTTTTTTTTATTATGCCCCTCCACATGTGTAGATATCTGAAGTTTTCAAGTTTAAGTTTCAAGTTTATTAAGATTTTGATTTACACGCAATATCAAATATTTTCAATGCGTATTACAAAAATTAAAATTTGGGGAAATAAATAAATTATTTAAACAATAGACATAAAAACATATCCATAGACAGTAAAGAGTACATAAGGACTACTGGGATAAAATTACATTTGTTTAAATTAAAAAAAAAAAAAAAAAAAATTTTAGGGAGGAACAACATCAGGAAAGGTATAGATAGGGGAAGAAAGGGAAAAAAAAGAACCACCCAGGCCACAAACAAACCATATCCCCTTGCAATTTCTTATATGCTATAGACGTCACATGTAAATTGAGCCCTTTTAAAATCATCATTTACATGTCAACGTCATTTCCACATGAAAATGGTGGAATTTTCACATGGAAATTAAGAATTGCTATGAGAAAATTCCAGAAAATCCATGTGAAAATTCCAAAATAACCCTCTAAGAGTTATATCTTCTATATCTTAGGCACCTTTTATCAAGCTGTGTTAGGAATTTTTATTGTGGGCCGCTGCAGTAAAAGCTCCGACACTCACGGAATTTCTTTCAGCATTGGAGGTTTCACTGCAGCGCTCTGCAATTTTTTAAAAAACCCTAAAGCAGCTTGATAAAAGGGGGCCTTAATCCCAACTTCACCAGAAAATTCCAAGCAAAAATTCCAAAATAATCCCCAAGAGTGATATCTTCTATACCTTAATCCCAAATCCACCACTAAAGCAGTATATGACTTTAGGAAAATTACTTTTTCATTCTTTACAGCTTAATTACCTGTTACAACAATATTTTTTCTATTTCCCATTCCCTCATTAAAAAATATTTGTCCAAGAACTAATACCAGTATACTAATACATTTTATAGTACCTGTCATGAATATGTCATCCCATGCTTGGGTATGTTTCTGCCATTGTGCTGTATTACATTTTCTGTGGAGATTGACAGGGGTCACCATCAAGGGGCCTAAATATTTCATTATCTGATGTATAAAAAAAAAATGACATTCTTCAATTGTCAGTTGTACTCGATAAACATGAAGAGCTAGAATCATCTCTGTTTGTATACCAATTTATATATTTTTATATGCTTTTGGACCCAAAGTATGAAAATATGTTACCAGGATAATAAACATAACATTGGCACTTCCACCACCACCTTACCACATCAAACTCCAAACACTCACCCCCTCTTGCTAAGGTGCGCTATGCTTTTTAGCGCGTGGTAAATATTAGCGCATGCTAAATGCTAACGTGGACACGTTAGCGGTTAGCGCACATGTTGATTTAGCGCACGCTAAACGCGCGCAAAAACGCTTAGCGCACCTTAGCAAAAGAGGGCCTCAATAAAATACTGCTATGGGGTCCTTTTACTAAGGCGCGCTAGCTGTTTTAGCGCACGCTAAATATTAGTGCGTGCTAAACGCTAACGTGTCCATTATAGTCTATGGATGCATTAGAGTTTAGCGTGTGTAAAACGGCTTGCGCGCCTTAGTAAAAGAACCCCTAAAAATTGTTATTGGCAAAACATTAGCCACAGCTTTATTGAATAACACCACAAGTAACAAGAACAATGACATTAAAATAGCCTAACAATAACGTTTCTTCTCTCACCCCTCTCCAGCCTGTCAGTGACAAACTAGCTATTAGGGATCCAATCTGAGACTTTCCCATAACAACATAAGAATAGCCTTACTGGGTCAGACCAGCAAGCCCAGTAGCACGCTCTCACAGTGGCCAAACTAGGTCATTAGTACCTGGCAAAAACAGTAACAATATTCCATGCTACTGATCCAGGGTAAGCAGTGGCTTGCCCCATGACATCAAAACTCATGCCTGCGTGCTCCATGGTGTTATAGGCTTGTGCCTAAACTCATAGTGGTGCCAAAGTTTCATGTTTATTAGGTGTTTTATATACTGCTTATCGAGGTTTTATCTAAGTGGTTTTACAATCAGGTACTCAAGTATTTTCCCTATCTGTCCCGTTGGGATCACAATCTATCTAATGTGCCTGGGGCTATGGTGGACTAAGGGCTCTTTTTACAAAGGTGCGCTAGGGGTCTTAACGCGCGGAATAGCGCGTGCTAAATTGCCACGTGCGCTAGCCGCTATCGCCTCCTTTTGAGCAGGCGGTACATTTTTGGCTAGCGCGCGCTAATCTGGTGCGTGCGTTAAAAATGCTAGCACACCTTTGTAAAAGGAGCCCTAAGAGACTTACCAAGGAGCAGCTCGGGGTTTGAACCCACAACCCCAGGGTGCTGAGGCTGTAGATCCGACCACTGCGCCACACACACTCCTTCGCACACACACACGTGCACAAAAAATAAATTCTCTCCTGAACTTTTATTCCCTACCATTTCCTGCTGCCTTGTCACATTGAAACTAGATTCTCTTCTGTCACAAATAGTGATAGCCTCTATTGTTTCCTATCAAGGCACCAGTTACAGGGTTATTTAAATGGGAAGGTAGCTCAGTTATTAAGAGCTGGGTTTTTGGAGGGATTTGGCATCTCTTTGCAAGGTCGATGGCAGGGATGTTATTGAATGAGAGCAGGGCCGCCATCAGAAATTTCTGGGCCCCTTACTGAGCAATCCTATTGGGCCCCCCACGCACCCCTTCCCCCCCACCTCCCTTCTTCCATGGGCCGAATACACACATACTTTTCTGCTAATGCTCCACCAGTCCCTTAAAATCTTCTCACATCCATTGGGTGATTTGGCATAGAGGAGATATTCATAAAAAGAACGTCCGTCAAGATCTTTACTCATAGACTGTGCCATTTGCTTTAAATCATCTTCCATCATTAATCCAAATTGCACAATTCTTTCTCTGTCTTTGTCCTGAATGACATCTGGCCACATTGCTGGATCCTTCCAGTCAACAAATTTATGAGCAGGCGCGGAGAACGCATTTTTAAACAAATGTAGTTTATCCTTGTACTCCTTATGTAATTTTAATCATCTATGGATATGTTTGTATGTTTATTGTTCAAATGGTTTTATTTATTTCCCAAAATTTATTTTTGTTATACGCATTGAAAATATTTGATATTGCGTTTAAATCAAAATCTCAATAAACTTGAAACGAGTGTCCGTGAGATTGTGGGAGGGTTAAATACTCAAAACTTAGAAGAATAACAATTTACTTAAAGTTTTTGCTACGCCAGCTTTCTGGTATCTTTACATACAGTGGCGTACGTAGCATATGTAACACCCGGGGCCCATCATTTTTGGGCACCTCCCCCCCATCTGTAAGAAAAACATGATTTTTAGTAACAAACCACACGTCACACATGAGTACCTAGGAAAAGGCAGCATCTTACATATTGCAGTGAGCAGTACATCAATACACCCATTGTAAAACTAAACAAGCCAGACCAGCACAGATCAATCCTACACCGTCAATCCTAACAGAAAACCATGTCTTTCGAACACACAGAACACAGAAAACACCTTCGCCTAGTATGGAATATGTCATCACAAACTAACCCCTCCCCCTTTTACAAAACTGTAGTGTGGATTTTAGCCACGGTGGTAACAACTCTGACACTCATAGAATTCTGAGCATCAGAGCTGCTACCACCACGGCTGGCGCTAAAAAACGCTCCACAGTTTTGTAAAAGGGGGGATAAAATAGAAATACACAGTTTCAACGCTCTAGCTCAGAGGTGCCCAAACTTTTTGAGCTTGTGAGCTACTTTAAAATGACCAAGTCAAAATGATCTACCAACAATAAAATTAAAAAACACAAAGCACACTATACGCTGAGAAAATGTTAATTATCATTCCTATTCTGGGTTTTTTTCAAAGAGGTCAAGGGAGATGACTATGCATTGTCACCTCAGTAACAATCATACAAAAATAGACAAATATACCCCCCATCCTTTTTATTAAACCACAATAGCAGTTTTTAGCGCAGGGAGCTGCGCTGAATGCCCAGCGCTGCTCTTGACGCTCATAGGCTCCCTGCGCTAAAAACCACTATTGCGGTTTAGTAAAAGGGGACCATATTGTAAAATATAGACAGCAGATATAAATTCAGAACTGTGCATAGTAAGTGAAGGGAAGTTTTCATCTCTGGGAATTTACCCAGTTAACTATTAAGTTATTTGGGCAAATTCCTTTGAAAACTGTGGTAATACTGCCTCCACTTTGCTAAATTTAAAATAAAATCATTTTTCCTACCTTTGGTGATTTCATGAGTCTCTGGTTGCAATTTCTTCTTCTGACTGTGCATCCAATCTTTCTTCCCTTCTTTCAGCCTGTATGCTTCCTCTCCTCCACACCTCATTCCCTCCCCCAACTTTTTCTTCCTCTCTTCATGCCCCCTTTCTTTTTTTCTGTTTCTCTTCTTTCCTTCTGTCTCCCTGCCTGCCCCCTTTCTTTCTTTCTCCCTGCCGTTCCCCAAGCCACTGCCACTGCCGCTGCCATCGGGGAACAGGACCTACCAATGGATAACAGGCCCCCAAAGCCGACGCCGACGCATGCTCTCCCTGCTTCGGGCCGACCAGCATTCCTCTCCCCGACGTCAATTCTGCTGTCGGAGAGGAAGTTCCGCCCAGCCAGGTAGCGTTTGGCTGGACCGAACTTCCTCTCTGACGGCAGAATTGATGTCGGGGAGAGGAAGACTGATCGGCCCGATAGATCACCAAGGCAAAGTGAGTCCTGGGTGATCGACTCACTTTGCCTTGGCGAGCTACTGGCGCCCCTGCCTTAGAACACTGCCTAGGACCTTGGGGGAGCCCGGGCCCCCTGTCAGCTCCGGACCCCTGAATGCAGGACCGGTAGTACTGCCCTGATGGCGGCCCTGAATGAGAGTACCCAAGAAAGGAACTTGGGGGTAATGGTGGACAAGTCAATGAAGCCGGGGGCACAGTGCGCAGTGGCTGCTAAGAAAGCGAATAGAATGCTAGGTATAATTAAGAAGGATATTACAACCAGAACGAAAGAAGTTATCCTGCCATTGTATCGGGCGATGGTGCATCTGCATCTAGAATGCTGCGTACAATATTGGTTGCCGTACCTTAAGAAGGATATGGCGATACTCGAAAGGGTGCAAAGGAGAGGTACACGTCTGATAAAAGGTATGGAAAACCTTTCATACGCTGAGAGATTAGAGAAACTCGGGCTCTTTTCCCTGGAAAAGAAGAGACTTAGAAGGGATATGATAGAGACCTACAAGATCATGAAGGGCATAGAAAAAGTGGAGAGGGACAGATTCTTCAAACTTTCGAAAAATACAAGAACGAGAGGGCATTCAGAAAAGTTGAAAGGGGACAGCTTCAAAACAAATGCTAGGAAGTTTTTCTTCACCCAATGTATGGTGGACACCTGGAATGCGTTTCCAGAGGGCATGATAGGACAGAGTACGGTATTGGGGTTCAAGAAAGGATTGGATAAGTTTCTGTTGGAAAAAGGGATAGAGGGGTATAGATAGAGGATTACTGCACAGGTCTTGGACCTGTTGGGCCGCCGCGTGAGCAGACTGCTGGGCAAGATGGACCTCAGGTCTGACCCAGCGGAGGCATTTCTTATGTTCTTATATTCCATGTTTGTCACTTCAGTGTTGTAAAAAACCTGTGTCTCTTCACTGTGCTGTGGTTCATAAGAAGCTAGAGAAGGAGTTACAACTTTGTCACATTCTGGGATCTTTTCCTGATCCTGTGTTGAAGGACTTTGTGGTATCTCCCTTGAGAATAATTCCCCAAAATGACCCGGGTACGCAGGGCAGGATTAATTTGTCGAGGGCCCATAGGCATACAAGTACACTGGGCCCCCTGCCCCACCCCACCCTACCATGCGCCCAGGCGGAAACAGGAAGCTGCATCAGAGGGAAGCTTTGGGCAAGCACAATTACAGTTCCCGTTGCCTTTCTTACCCGCGTTGCTTGCTTGCCTTACTTTACGTCGATGGGGGGGGGCCCACATTGCCGATCGGGGTGGGGCCAGCGTTTCCGAATTTGGGGGGACCTGCGTTGCTGATCGATGCTGGAGGGGTCCATCACCATTTGGAAAAAACAATGTTGATGTCCTCCTTCATCGGGCCCCCCTGACCATTTCGGGCCCTAGGCATCTATCTACTTGGCCTATTGGTTAATCCTGCCCTGTGGGTACATTCTTCCCGATTCATAAAGTGTCATATCCTTTCAGGCATACTGTCAGTTCCTTCAATGTTCTCAGATTGTGTTCTGTGCAGTATGGTAGAAGAACACCTTGCCTTGCTTTCTAGTTCTGTGCAGTATGCCTCAATCGACTTGGCAGTGGAAACGCTGCAGCATTTGGGGCCCAAAGTGGTTATAGCAAAAGCAGATACTGAATCGGCTTTCCACTTGCTGCCAGTGCATCTGAAATCTTTTCCTTTGTTAGCATTTCGATTCTGGGACCAGTTTTACTTTGATCGATGTATGCCCATGGGATGGTCCATTTCCTGTGTCTATTTTGAGACCTTCTCAATGTTTATGCACTGAGTATTTCAGTGGGTATCTGGGTGGGATACTATCATTTATTATTTGGATGAGTTCCTTTTTGGAGGGCCTGCTTGTAGTTTAAAATGTGGTGACTTAATGGTAGCTTTGTGGTGTATGGTCATGCTGTTTGCTAAGAAGAAGTTTGAAGGACCTTGAAAAGGGATGTCAAATCCTTCCAAAAATCCAACTCATAATAACTGAGTCAGCCCCATTCAAATAACCCTGTAACTGGTGCTTTACAGGACCCAATTTAATAACATAAGAACATAAAAATAGCCTTACTGGGTCAGACCAATGTTCCATCATGTCCAGTAGCTACAGTGGCCAATACAGGTCACTAGTACCTGTCCAGAACCCAAAGAGTAGCAACATTCCATGCTACCGATCCAGGGCAAGCAGTGGCTTTCTCAATAACAAAAGGAGCCCCTAGTCTTTGTAATTTTTGACGGAATGAAAAATCGATCCACTTGTACCCGTTCTACTCCACTCATGTGTCTTGATCAGGAAATCCACAAATATTGAATAGCCTGGGTCACCCACCTGAAGCTCTGTTCCAACCCACAAAGCTGAATAACGGAAGGCTTGGTCAGCTTTATTGCACTGGTTGCATCTATGGGGAAAACAACTTGAGGATCTACTGCACTGCCCTGCATTGAACTGAAAATAAACTCAAAGTTCCTATTTAACCTACTGCCTAGGAGAACTTCCAAGCTATCCTGGACCACACAAGAAATCATTAGTATCCTGCCTCTTCAACTTGGGCATTGGGGTGACATTGGATGACCCCCCTCTCTGATTACTAATATTAAAATGAGTTTTATACCTCCTTGACAGACTTTATAAACTTCAGATCATCTTCTCCATAGGCTTCTTGCAACAAACCGCATCTTCTGTTGTAGAAAATGAAGCATATTGCTAGAAAATATAAAAATGAGAAGAGATTAATGAGAAATTAAATGTACCCATGTTTAATTTGGTGCAGTGGGCTATTAAACGGATCTAAATTTATACCTCCCCCCTCCCCCCCACCAATTTTCAAACACAGAATAAATACAAATGCTATCAAATGCTAAATAAACTTGGAAACTTCAAATGTTGGCTGTGGCATTTAAATTGACTGTGTTCTCGGATTTTCAGTATTAGGCCACACTCAGATATCTGTGCTGATTATCTTATAAAGCAACTGCCAAAATCTTCCAAGTACCACTGATATCCAGTGCCATTCAAGTATCAATGCTGAGTGGTGGTGGTACCCATATAACTTTCTGCTCTGCATTGGTTCCGCCCTTGGATCATCGTAACACTATTGGATGGTGCCAGAGTGATCAGTAAAGATTTTCAATGGTATTATCTGGCCTTCTTGAGCAGCATTTATCCCGGCAGGACTCCTACCTTCCAGACAGGTGCATCTGAATATCAATCAATATTGAATAAAAGAGCAAAGATTTAGTTCTAGTAAACTTACTTTCATATGACCATTTATTTAATTCAAAGTATATGTCATCGACACTGCCTTTCTTGTGACAGAGATTATTGATATGTATGATAAAATCTTGCATGACCTAAAGAAATCACAAATACAAAAGTTTTAATACATAACAGTGATACTTAACATTTTTAGGGCTCCTTTTATAAAAGGTGCGTTAGGGCCTTAACGTGCAGAATAGCGTGCGCTAAATTGCCGTACGCACTAACCGTTACCGCCTCCTTTTAAGCAGGCAGTAGTTTTCCAGCTAGTGTGCACTAATCCGGTGCGTGCACTAAAAATGCTAGCGCATCTTTGTAAAAGGAGCCCTTAGTCAATCACTAAAATCTATGTGGTAAAATTATATATTTTTTGTCTTGGTGGTCAAAAAAGAGACATCTAAGGAAAATCTTATGTTAGACTACTAAACAGTTTATTAAGGTTAATTGCTTGATCTTTTAGAATTATTTTTATAAATGCTTTAATAATCATACATTTGCTATTGAAAGTAACATTTTCTTACTTTAACACCAATTAATAAAACAAATCTCTGTAACATTGGAAGATGTAGTGGGTCAATTTGGCAAACTGAACAGTAGCAAATCACCTGGACCAGATGGTATACATCCCAGAGTGCTGATAGAATTGAAATGAGACGGCACGCCCCTTCCCGGCCCATCCCCGCTAAATCTAAGGCCTGATTGGCCCAGGCTGTAGAAGCCTGGATCAATCAGGCCTTAGGCATAGCGGGTCTGCCCATCCCCACTAATCCTAAGGCCTGATTGGCCAAGGTGCCTAGCCTGGGCCAATCAGGCCTTAGATTTAACGGGGATGAGCCGGGAAGGGGCGTGCCGTCTCATTTCCATGAGGCAGACCCGTCGGCTGGACGGCAGCAAGACCCGTCCAGCTGACCAACATTGAAAGGTTAGTTGGGGGAGGGAGATTAGTTGGGGCGGGGGGTTGTTGGGCTTTCCGGCAGGAGGAGTTGGGCATCCTCCTGTCGGCGATTATGAGTTTGGGGGGGAGGGGGTTCCGGGGTTCCGACAGGAGGAGTTGGGCATCCTCCTGTCGGCGATTACGAGTTTGGGGGGGGGAGGGGGGTCCGGGGTTCCGACAGGAGGAGTTGGGCATCCTCCTGTCGGCGATTACGAGTTTGGGGGGGGAGGGGGCTCGGGGTTCCGACAGGAGGAGTTAGGCATTCTCCTGTCGGTGATGGGACAGGCGGCCGCAACAACCGCGGCCGCTATACATATTGCAGCAGGGAGATCCCTTGCTGCCATAAGTATAGCGGCCGCGTCTAATTTAACCCGATTCTCTAAAGACACCGGTTACAGAATCAGCGTTTAGTATAGGACGCCTCTCCTGGGCGGCCTGCCTGGGGAGCATTTTTTTTTTTTAAAACGTGCATCCCGATTGGCTGATTAGACAGCTGTAGGACGTCTACAGCTGCCTAAAATCGGGACGCACTTTTGGAGAATCAGGGCCTTGGTGTACAGAGGCTGTTCCTGGGCTTGTTTTCCTGGACAGCGGAAGCAGGAAGTTGTGTGACCACGCATACGGTACTGTACCAGTACTCTGGATCGCCAAGACATGCTTGCCAAATAGTGCCTTATTTTCGGGGGGGGGGGGCCTTATATTTCCAAGGTGGGGAAAAAAAGGGGGGTGTCTTACTAAAGGAGGAGGTCCTATAATGGGGGAAACACGGTAGTGACCTGGATTGGCCATTGTGAGAACAGGCTACTGGGCTTGATGGACCATTGGTCTGACCCAGTAAAGCTATTCGTATGTTCTTATTGTGAAAAAATTGCAAGAGGACCTTATGATACTGGGAGACTGGGCATCAAAATGGTAGATGACGTTTAATGTGAGCAAATAAAAGAGATGTATGTGGGAAATAAGAATCCAAATTATAGTTACGTGATGCAGGATTTCACGTTTGGAGTTATAGCCCAGGAAAAGGATCTAGGTATTTCTGTTGAGGATGCGTTAAAACCTTCTGCTCAATATGTGGCGGCAGCTAAGAAAGCAAATAGAACATTTGGAATTATCAGGAAAGGAATAGAAAACAAAGATGAAAATGTTGTAATGCCCTTATATCGCTCTATGGTATGGCCACACATCGAAAACTGTGTGCAATTCTGGTGGTCGTATCTTAAAAAAGATATAGTGGAATTAGAAAAAGTACAGAAAAGGACAACAAAAATGATAAAAGGGATGGGACAACTTCCATATGAGGAAAGGTTAAAGAGGCTAGGGTACTTAAGCTTAGAGAAGAGAAGGCTCAGGGGTGATAAGATAGAGGTCTATAAATTACTGAGGGGAGTGAAAAGGGTAGATGTGAATCACTTGTTTACGCTTTCCAAAAATAATTGTACTAGGAGGCTTGAAATGAAGCTACTAAGTAGTAGATTTAAAACAAACCAGAGAAAATATTTCTTCACACGATGTGCAATTCATTGCTAGAGAATGTGGTGAAATCAGTTAGCTTAGCAGGGTTTAAAAAAGGTTTGGATATTTTCCTAAAAGAGAAGTCTATAGGCCATTATTGAGAGGACTTGGGGAAATCCACTGCTTCCAAGGATAAAATCTGTTTTACTACTTGGGATCTAGCTAGGTACTTGGGATCTGGGTTGGCCACTTTTGGAAACAGGATACTGGGCTTGATGGACCTTCGTTCTTTCCCATTATGGCAATTCTTATGTTCTTACTTTACTATAATGATATAATTTTGAACAAGAATATCTTTTTTTATTGATCAAAAAGACAGATCGTCCAAGTACCGATAATCACAACTGGTTTATCTAAAACCAGCTTAGACCTTTACCCTGCCTCTGTACACCTAGAGCGAAAAGTGGGTTTTTTGGAGGAGTGGATAGGGCGGGAGATAGGCCGACCTAGACTTAGTCATCTGGCAGCCATAACCAAAAAGGTTTGACAGGTTGTCAGACAGAACTTATACGTTTTGACTTAGACCAGGTCAAAACAGGTATAAGTTCTGAATAAGGCCACAATCAGCTCAGCAGCCCAGGCAACCTGTTACCCCTCCCCCCCTCCCCCCCCCCCCCCCCGCACTGGTAAGGATCACGGCAAGAGAGATGCCCAATCTCTCCTACCAACCTGAACTCCGAACCCCCCACGATTACCAGCAAGAGAGATGCTCAATCTCTCCAGCCAAGCCAAACCCTGAACCCCCCCCCCCCCCCTGATTACCAGCAGGAGAGATGCTCAATCTCTCCTGTCGATCTGAACATCCCCCCCCCCCCCACTGCACCGCTTACCGGCAGGAGGGAGCATCTCTCCTGCTGGGGAGGTTAGGAAGGATTGTAGCAGAAGAGATTAGGCATCTCTCCTGCTGCAATCGTGGGGGGGGGAGGGGGCAGTAACTCTGCTGTATGTAACACCGCTCTATGTAACTTTCAGCAAATGTAACTTCTCTGCAAATGTAACCTAGCTGTAAAATAACCACCGTAAATGTAACATCGCCAAAAATGTAAACGTAGCATCGCCGAAAATGTAACTTCGCTGTAAATGTACAGTCTCTTCATCTGTAAACCGCATAGAACTTCCATGGTAATGCGGTATACAAGAATAAAGTTATTGTTATTATTATTATTATTATATAACTGGTGTTGTTTATAACAGATGCCGGTTAGAGAATCCTGCTTTTATGCGAATGACTAGTCCCTCCTTTGCCTAAAAGGTCTTGTTTTGGGCATTTGGGACTTGGGCAATTTTTTGGTTGGGAATGTGTTTTATGGATAGATGTAGTGGTGGTCTGGGTGATTAAACTGCTGCACGTAGGGGTAGGCCATTCTAAAAAAAATTATTTTGGATGTTTTTTTTTTTGAGAATGGACATTTCCCTGCTGCCTACTTTCTGTGTCTAGGGACTTAGGCCTAAAGGGGACTTAGACATTTCTTTTGATTATGCCCTTCTACTTGAATACAAATTAGAAATAAAAATTCCCACTATAGTTGCACATAGCATTACAAGAAATAATAATTAATTATTTAGTTCACAATTTGGAGGGATCTAAGATTAGAAAATAACAAATTAAGAAATATATATCAATCTTAAGGACAGCTTAGGAAAACAGAAGGAAAACCCCAACAGCCAGTTTGTTAAACTACGGACATCGCTATTGGGCCAATCATCCCTTCTCGCACACCCCCTTTGGCCATAATAAATTCCAGCAATTATTTTGGTTTGAAAAATAAGAAATGTTTCCCCTGTAGTGAAACACAGCACTTGCCACTATGCCACTGAATACAAAAATAATTGTGATGCACATATCCCAGAGCTAACATATTCCAGTTAATAAATTCAAAATAGAACAATTTTTTTCTACCTTATTGTCTGGATGTTTTGTTTTTCCATCATTTTGGTCCCAGTTTCTCTTTCTGCTTTTTGTCTATCTTCAACTAATTCTCTTTCCAGTGTCTGCTGTCCATTTTTTTCTCCTCTTCTCTCTTGTTCCATTTCCTCCTTATGCCTGTCTCCAACGTATTAATTTTTCCCTTTCAGCTTTCTTAACTTTTTATTTTCTTTTTTTACCTCTGTCCACTCAAATCTTGCCTTCTTTCTCACCCTTCTTCTTTTTTAAATGTTCAGCAACCTCTCAATTCTCCATCTTCTCTCAGTCCCTAGCTCTCCCATTTCACTCCTTTCCCAGCCTCCTATTTCCTTCTATCTACTCCCCATTACCACATGTCTACCACTGTACTCACTGCTGTTTCACTCATCTTGTCATCTCCCTTTTGACCTCATCCACAAGGCTCACCACTTTCAGAATCCTCCCTCTCTCCACTGGTCAGGCTATAATTTCCTGTCTCTTTCTTTCCTGCCTAATATCTTCTTATCCCAGCTCTCTTCCCTCCTGCCTTCCCATGGGTCCATCTCTCCTCCTCTATCCCCATGGTCCAACATTTTGTTCCCTCTCTTTATTTTAATCTTTTATTTTTAGCATTGTAAACCAGCCAGGTGCACATCGATGGTCAGTATATTAAAATTAATTAAACTTGAAACTTCTGTTTTTCTTCTTCCCTCCCCCCTTCATGGTGAAAAATGAAATGGAGGGAAAAAATAGAGATGCTGCATCTCTCTGCCTTCCATCCACAGGCCTAACATTTCTCCCTCCCTTCCTTCCATCCCTAGAACCAACTTTTCTCCCTTTCTCTTCCCAACTTCCCCCATCCCATTTCTCCCCCTGCCTGACTGCCTGCCTGCCTCCCTCTCCACCATTTCTCCCTTTCTCTTCCCAACAGTTCTCTCTTCAAGTATCTCTTTCCCTCTTCCTCCACACCACCCCAGGTCCAACTTCTCTCCCTTCAGACCATTGCCCATCTCTCTCTCTCTCTCTCTCCATCTGTCCTCTGTTTCTGGCCCCATAAGCTCTCCCCCCACGCCCAATCTGGCACTTCTTTTAATACCCTCCCCTTCTGTACTTAAAAAACAAACAAACAAAAAACAGTCCAGGAGGCTTCCTCAACCCAGTATGTTCTCCCCCTTCTCTCCACACCCATGCATCTCTATCTCACTCCTCTCCCACCACCATGTCCAATAATTCTCTCTCACTCACTCCTCTTTCTGCCCAACAGTTCTCCTCTTTCTTCATCTCCCCATGTGCACTATCTTTTTCCCTCTCTCAAACACCCAGTTCTCCCTTTTCTATTCCCTCCTTCGCCTCAGCATTTCTTTCCCTCACTCCCTCACTCTGGCTCATACTCCCCTCCCTCATTCCCTTCATTCTGTGTCCTAAGTTCATGCCCCTCCCTCCTATCTTCCATCATTCGCCCTAAGTTTGTTCTCTCTCCCTCTCAAGTCCCAACACGCCCTTCTCCCTCCTTCCCTTCTGTGCCTCCCTCTGATTTTTACCTTCAGGCCAGCTCCCTCCTCAATGCTACAGTCATTTTTCTGCTCAAAGCTATAGGCAGTAGCTCCTATGCACCTCCAGCGACTGATCTGGATGCCTTGTCTCTGATGTTGCGACGTCACAGGGAACACTTCCGGGTCAGCCACGGGAGGCACATAGGAGCCGCTGCATGTGACTTTGAACAGAAAAACACTGCAGCAAGATGGAGGAGGGAGCCAGCCAGAAAGTAAACACCCAGAGGCGGCAGAGGATAACGCTGCATTGCCCTCGAGCAGGGCCACACGAAACGCCGCATCGCCCTTGAGCGAGGCCGCACAAAATACCTGGTGGGGCCACAGGTTGGACACTCCTGGTCTAAAGTAAGTTTGAAAAATTAAATCTCTATTGAACTCTAAGGCAAATGTCACTTTGAGAGTAGATCTTTCAGTTATTACTTCTAGTGAGTTCTCCAAAAAGTTTGTCAAATTCATTCCATCTTTTTCCATTTCCACTGCTTCAATGGGGGTTGAACTTTTCTGTTTCTTCACCAAGGAAATATATTAAGCTCCAACTATGGGTGTCAGACTTTCCAGTGGTATTAAAGTTTCCTTCAGATATATCTGAACCATTTCCACTGCAGATATTATTGGAGATTTAGGAAAATTTAATGGTCTCAAGTTATTTCTTCTCTGCTTATTTTCCATATATTCCAGGTTTTTTTCTGAATAAAAGATCTTTCTTTAACAATCTCCATTTCTAAAGTTTGTATTTGATTAATCTGTTCTTCATGTCTTTTTATATTCTCACTTAGTTCTTTTAACATTTTCCCCATGTACAGCTACCTGAGAGCTAATAGAGGCACAACCAGAACCATAGTTACTGCCTTTTTGAGATTGGAGTCCATGATTACCATAGCTCTCCACAGTTCCACCAAGCTTAAAGAACTCTTCAAACTGTTTGTTGTTACTTACAGAAGGTGAGTTCTCACTAGCCTCTGCATTAAATGCCATTGACTGGGCTCCAGCGGGAACTATTTCCACCAAAACTTCTCCTCCCATTGCTTCTCCTGGGCTAAACAGATACACCTCTTCTCGGGTGAGCTGAATTGCCACTTTCTCTTTCGATCTACTTGTACCAATTCTACACCACACAGGATGTTTTAGACTTCAATCATATCTCCCCTCAACCATCTCTTTTCCAAGCTGAAGAACCCTAACCTCTTTAGTCTTTCCTTATATGATGGGAGTTCCATCCCCTTTATCATCTTGATCACTCTTCTTTGAACTTTTTGTAGTGCCGCTATATCTTTAATAAACCCAAGTGAAAATAAGAAACACATTTTATGGAATATACTCTATAAACAGTCTACAATATAATAATAAACTGGGATCTATAATGAGTTCTGTGTTCCTTTGCATGTATGTGTTTAATGGTTGAGAGATTATTAGAATATCACATGCACAAATACCCCCTCCCCCTTTTTAATAAGCCGTGATAGTGGTTTCTACCATGGCCTGGAGCACTAAATGCTCCGATGCTCATAGAATTCCTATGAGTGTTAGAGCAGCTTCGGAACATTTAGTTCCACGGGCTGCGGTGGAAACCTCTACCATGGCTTAGTAAAAGAGAGCTATAGGTAACTGTACTGCAAATGAATACATGACACAGAAATGATTTATGATACCTCATTCATTTTCAAATCCAATTTGGATACTTCTTTGGGATCCATAAGATTTCTTTGCATTGTTTTTCTCATAGATTGCCATTCTTGTCCTTCTCTGTTATTAAAATTTAAAAACAAATCATTATATATAAGAATAGCTGTGTGATATCTCAGATATAGGAGAAATTTGGCTGTAACCTTAAGTATTTGGTCGCTGCTAATTGTTGTTATGTGTTTCCTTCTTCGCTATGATACTTCTTGCTTCCTTGTTATTATATGTGTTAGGTGAAATATTGCTTTCTATTTATTTTCTTTCCCCATTGGGTTCTGCCTGTTTTGTCTTGATGTGTAGCGGGCCGATTTTCAAAGCTATTTAACCAGCCAGAAATGGTTGCTGACCGGTTAAATAACTTTTTGTGACTCACCACAAAAATTCAGCAGGACTTAACTGGCTATCTCCACTGAATATTCATGGTTAGACCCACCATGAAACCAAATAACTCAGGGGACTTATGTGATTAGACACTGATATTCAGCACCTGATCACATAAGAGAGCTGTTTAAATAGGGCCGCATAAATAGCAACGTAAGCTACCAACCAATGAATATTGCCTTAAGCTGTTACGTTTATGCAGCCAAAAATAAAAATGGATATTCAATGCCAGTGGCCAGAATTGGCCCAGCACTGAATATCTGAGTTTAATGCCAGTGGCAGACATGAAAAGTGCTGCCTGCCGCTGGCTGAATACTATAAAATAATTAAGTACTTTGTACAGTACAGTGATGTTGTCTGCTGTTAATAGTGGTATATTAAAACCTAGATTAACTAAATAGACATTTGTTTTAGTTTCAAGAGTAAAAATTCTTCTATTAATAAGAACATAAGAAGTTGCCCCTGCTGAGTCAGACCAGAGGTCCATCTTGCTCAGCGGTCCGCTTCCGCGGCGGCCCATCAGGCCTAGTGCCTGAACAGTGGTCTCTGATTAATTTTGTAACTTACCTCTAATCCCATCCCTATAATCTACCTCTACTCTTATCTGTACCCCTCAATCCCTTTGTCTTCCAAGTACCTATCCAAAGCTTCCTTGAACCCCTGTAGCGTGCTCCTGTTTATCACATCCTCTGGTAGCGCGTTCCATGTATCCACCACCCTCTGTGTGAAAAAGAACTTCCTGGCGTTTGTTCTAAACCTCTCCCCTTTCAATTTCTCTGAGTGCCCCCTTGTACTTATTGATCCCCTTAATTTGCATTTAATTTACAATCATGGCAATCGAATTACTAAAATTGTTTCACATTGATTTCGGAATTAAAGTAAGGCACGTGTTTTGAGAGCTGAAAGAGTCATTTGTTACAGCTAGGACTTTTATAATCTCTTACGGCAGAGACAAAAGGAAAGTTCTTTCATCGTACACAGACATTTTCACTTGGTACTAATGGACTATGTCAATCAGCTGGAAAACCGGAAAAGATTGCATTCATTTTCTTTTGAAATGATCTGGCAAAAGAATCACATTGTCTAGGAATGTGATTGCCTGAGCAGTTATCAGCCTGTATTACAGTGTGTGTTTCATTGGAGTAAATAGTGCTCTGAACTTGACTATTAGTGGTCCAAATTACTTTTGTGAAATATATTTTCTTTTGACTGTTTGTTAACCCTTCGTACTCTTTAAGTTTCAAGTTTATTTGGACTTGATATACCACTTTTACAATTATACAGAGAATTAAAAATATACTTCGAAAAATATTTTAAAAGTTTGTTAATATAGTTCAGCAAGGCATCAGTTATTTGTTACACATGCGTCTTTATAACTGGTGTATGAGTCTCTTTTCATCAATCAGATGAGTAGTAAACCAAGGAGCACTTTTATGGTAATTTCACTTACCTGTATACCCTGAAAATATTACATCCTCAACAATTCCACTTGATGAGTGTTCCCTCCCAACCTAAGCTGATTGATATCATAATGACCATGCCTAAAATACGAGGCATGTTATAGTGCAATTTCTAAACTTATAACTGGGTGAGCATTTTACCCAGTAAGATGCCCAGTCTGAATATCACTGATAACTGGACAATCTCTGGCTTTGCCCATAGAGCACCCCAGCATTGTCTAGATGGTGCCAAGACGATCATTGGAAATATTCAGCAGCACTGTCTGGTTACTGCCACTGAAATTTCCTGTAACATGTATGTATCCGATTAGCAGCATCTAATTCTTCATGTTGTCATTATCCCCCTTTCTAAAATTAATTGTTACAGCAGTACGGCTTTGTTTTTAATTGTCATTCTTCCAAACTTGATAAATTTGATCACATTGGGGTCAATATTCAAGATAATTTAAGCAAGAAGGGGAGGCTTCTGCCCATTTAAATCGTACTCTGCAGGCTATCCATGAATACTCAGTGGCATTTAACAGGGACAGCTTTGAATCACCTGCCTCCTGATGCCCCTGAACATCACTGATACCCCTCTCCCAATCCATTTCCAATTCTCTTCCAACCCCTTCCCCCCAACCCACAGCAAGCTGCCCCTGCACCAAGAGGTTGTGAGATCAAATCCCGGTGCTGCTCCTTGCGGGACTTGATTACAATCAGAGGGGTTTACATGCTATATAGAGGTACTTATTTTGTACCTGGGGCAATGGAGAATTAAAAGACTTGACCAGATTCATAAGGAGTTGCAGTGAGAATCATACCTACTTCTCTACATAGGTCAGTGATTCCTGTTTTTTACGCCAAATACCACCTAAGTTGAACAAATTTCAACTGAGTATCCCCAAGCTCCAAGCAGCAGAGATTTTGAAATGGACATACATAACATACATAACAAATAGAGGTCACTGCAACTGGCATTGCGTAGTTCTAAGTGACCTTTACAGAACTGGCACGTCGCACTGATTTTAATAGCACTTAACTTTGGGCACCACTTACAGTCTTGCCCTAAGAGTGTCCTTAACATATTAAGATGCAGTTAGTTATACCTGGTTGATGGCTGAATGTAAAGTGTGATGATGCTAGGTAAAGCTAATATTCTATATTGGCATCTGTATGCCCAGATGCCTTTCTAAAATAAATTTTGCCTCGTTTTGCCATTCCTAAAAGGAAGCGCCCAATTATAGAAATTGTCACCTTTGTCAATAACTTCACATGAATATTCCAGCAAATAAAGTGTACAACTTAATGCACTAATGGACTGTTTCTAAATAAAACCGTTTATTTGTATTTGGCTGGCACTGTGTCTCCTCTGTCAATCTTGACCAGGTGGTGTTCTCTACAAAGTAGGAACTTCCTATTATAGGATAATTTTATAATATACTTTCACATATAAAAAGCATAGTTACTCATCTGTACCAGGTATTTTCTTAGGACAGCAGGCTGATATTCTCACATATGGATAATGTCATCCATGGAGCCACAATCTGATATTCACTGCCAATTAATATTAGGGCAGAGCAAAACCTGGACAAGTTCAAAGGAGGATTAACATGCTTCCTCTTCAAAGACACCTTTGAATAATGATCTCTTTTTTCTACCCTTTTTTTCTGTAGTTTCAGCATTAAATAGGCATTTCCCTACCCTACCTCTTGTTTTTTTTTTCCTTTTTTGTTTGCTTTCCTTTTAAATATTGTAATTCTCCCTATTTACCTTTCATTTCATTGTACGTCAATATTATGTATTGTTTAATTAGTCTTTGTTTGTGCCCCTATTTTAATTACTGTAAAACACTTAGAATTTCTGATAGGTGTTAAAAAATTTTTTTAATAAAACTTGAAAACTTGGAGCCCGGCACAGACAGTGCAAAAGTACTGTATACTGCAATTTTAAACTGTACTGCACACGTGTCAATGCCTTTCCACCTGATGTTGGCTTATGGGACCTTCATTTCAGTAATAAAGCTAAGAAGTAAACTAGGGGAGATGGGAGGGTTGTGAGAAAATCGGTCTGCTGTCGTTGGATAACACCTGCTACAGATAAGTAACTATGCTTTATATGAGGCAAGAAGGCAGTATATTAACACATGTGGGACTCCCTAGCTGCCAGGATCATGCTTCTGAGAAGAGGGTTATTGACAACTACCATGAACCTGGCAAAATCAAAAGGGTTGGAGGGAAATTAGTATCTAAGTAGAAAATACATTTTCCAAACAATAATGGAATGTGAAAGTATGTATTGAGGACCAGGTGGCTGCTTTACAGATGTCCTCAATGGGAGTGAAACATAGATGAGCTACTGAAGTTGCAATTACTTGAACTTGGTGTGCAGTGACAAAATCTTCAAGCGTCAGCCAAGCCTGAGCATAGCAAAAGGAAATACAGTCAGCCATGTAGAAATGGTTCTCTTGGTGACAGGAGCTCCAAGTCTGTTTGAATCAAAAGACAGGAACAGTTGAGAAGAAGTTCTGTGGGGTTTAGTGCGATCCAAGTAGTAAGCAAGAATATGTTTGCGGTCCAATGCGTGGAGTGCCTCTTCACCAGGGTGAGAATGTGGTCTTGGAAAGAAGACTGGGAGAATTATGGGCTGGTTTAGATGAACTCCAAGATGACCTTCAGGAAGAACTTGAGATGAGTGTGAAGAACCACCCTATCATGATAGAACGTTGTATAGGGAGGATCTGATAGAAGGATTTGAATTTACTGACTTGATGTGCAGATGTGAGAGATATAAGGAAGATTATTTTCCAAGTAAGATGTTTAAGAGATGAAGTTGAAAACGGCTTAAAGTCGCAATGCTTGGTAGGGACGATGGTGCAGGGATGAGGAATTTAGATTTGTTAGGAACTAGGCAACTTTCTGGGAAAGGGGGAGCTTGTTCTGAAAGGACAGACTCCACCTTAACCAGGATAGAACCAGGCTGCTGGCGCTAACGTTTAAAAATTAGATAGAGCAGTTTTTGTTGTTACGCCCTCAGGTATTATCCCTGGCAGCTCACTTCTTCTTACGTTTTCCTTGTAAATGCTTAATTCTGTATGAATCAAATAGGTATCTTTTCTTGGATCCAAAACAATTAAAGACTTTTCTTGAAAATAAGCGCAAGATACAGGTCCAAGTTAGGGATCCATGGGAAGAATTAGGAGTAGCCTAAAGAAGAAAGAAGTATAATTCTAATAGTCCTTTCTAAGATGCTGCTAAATGTTTAGTATTATTTCTTGATTTTGTTGTGCCTCTTTTTCCTAATAATTTTCTCCCCTATTATTACAGGACTTACAGGGGATCTAGCTATATGACTATTTTGATACATGTTTTTCATGATTTTATGTTTGTATTATAATTTGTTTGTTATAGCTATTTTCTGTTTCCTGAGGCATGTTATAATTCAATTTTAAAAAAAAAATAATTCAATTAAAAAAAAAAAAGAGGCAAAAATTCATAGCAATTTTTTTAGGTACATCAGAAGCAGAAAACCTGTGAGGGAATCTGTGGGACCATTGGATGATCAAGGAGTGAAAGGGGTGCTCAGGGAGGATAAGGCTATAGCGGAAAGAATGAATGAATTATTTGCTTCAGTCTTTATGGAAGAAGATGTAAGATATCTAACTGAACCAGAAATGGTTTTCAAGGATGATGATACGGAGGAACTGAAAGAAATCTCGGTGTATCTGGAAGATGAACTAAGCTAAATCGACAAGTTAAAAAGTGATAAATCACCAGCACTGGATGGTATACATCCCAGGGTATTAAAAGAACTCAAAAATGAAATTGCTGACCTGCTGTTAGTGATCTGTAACCTGTCGCTAAAATCGTCTGTAAGATTGTAGGATGGCCAATGTTATGCCAATTTTTAAAAAAGGATCCAGGGGAGATCCTGGAAATTATAGACTGGTAAGCCTCACTTTGGTGCTGGGCAAAATGGTAGAAATGATTATAAAAAATAAAATTGTGGAACACGTAAACAAACATGATTTAATGAGACAGAGTCAACATAGGTTCAGCCGAGGGAGATCTTGCCTCACAAATTTGCTTACTTGTTTGAAGGTGTGAATAAACATGAGGATAAAGATGAGCTGGTTGATATAGTGTATCTAGATTTTCAGAAAGCTTTTGATAAAGTTCCTCATGAGAGGCTCCTGAGAAAATTAAATTGTCATGGGATAGGTGGCAAAGTTCAGTTGTGGATTAGGAATTGGTTATCAGATAGAAAACAGAGGGTATGGTTAAATGGTCATTTTGCTCACTGGAGGAGAGTAAACAGTGGAGTGCCGCAGGGGTCTGTACTGGGACTGGTGCTATTTAACTTATTATAAACTAAGCCCGTTACATTAACGGGTGCTAGAATAGATGTGTGTGTGTGTCTGTCTGTCTTTCTTTCTCTCTCTCTCTCCTTGGACGCTGTCTGTCTATCTTTTTTTCTTTGTCTCTCTCTCCTTGGATGCTGGCTGTCTGTCTTCCTTTCTGTCTGTCGCTCTGGCCCCCTGTTTGTCTGTCATTCTTTCTGGCTGTGTCCTTCTGTCTTTCCCCCTCCCTCAGAGCAAAGCTGTTTGCCCACAGCACATCCTTCCCCCCAAAGCAGCTCCCTTTCCCTCTCCCTGACTGTCTCTCCGTGGCCTCCTTCTGTCTTCTCCCAGAGCAAAGCTGTCTGCCCCCCAGCACACCCCTTCCCCCAAAGCAGCCCCCTTTCCCTCTCCCTGATTGTCTCTCCATGGCCCCCTTCTTTTTTTAGTGTGTTGTGGTTTGGGGGGGGTTGCCTTGCTTTGCTTTTTTTTGTTTGGTATTTTTATTTGTTTTGTTGCTTTGTTTTTGACCTGGTCTTGTGGTCTGAAATCTCCAGTTTGTTTGTTTTTTTGTTTTTTTAACTTCGCTGGTGTTTCTGGTTCAACCATTGGCTCTGATCCAACAGTCAAAAGGCCTCCTGTTTGCTGTTGGGCGCTTGTTCTTTGGAGGCACCTCTTGATTTGAGGGAAAAAGAGAAAGAGAGCCGCTGCCACTTGTGAAGAGGAGTTCCATGTCAAAAATGTTGCCATCTGAGGTGAACCGTGTTCCAGCCATGGGAGCATGTTTTCTTGTTGGCCTGCAGATGTTGCTTTTTCTCTGTTTTGGTCTTTTTTGTATGGTATCGACAACTGCAGTACGCTTCCCTCCCCTTGTTGAACAGAAGCAGGGCCCTAGAGGAGGGAGCGAGTAATGCACAACGCGGCTTGGAAGACGAGTGCAGCTTCAAAGGGTGGATCTGGATCGGACCCCTCCAATTTCTTCTTCATGGTGCCTAACAACTGACAATGATTTCCTCTCTCCTGAGGTTGTTAGAATGGATGTGCTGCTCCCCTATGAACAGAGCTTGTAATGGTCAAGTGGTGCTGGTGTCAGGAGTCTTTCCTTGGGCTGCCTCTTCTTTGGAGACCTGCTCTTGGCTGTTCGGGTCTTGACTTTTTCCTCCCCGGCATCCTTTTGTCTAGTCTAAACTAAACTAAACTAAACCTTAGGTTTGTATACCGCGCCATCTCCGCGAACGTAGAGCTCGGCACGGTTTACAGAGTTAGAATAGAAAGGAGCTACAATGAGGGGTTATAGGAAAGGAACTAAGAAGATAGAGAGGGACAAGGGTACTAGAGAGCGGGAGGTGTTAGGTTTTTGAAAAGAGCCAAGTTTTCAGGTGTTTGCAGAAGGATTGTAGGGAGCTTGAATTTCTGAGCGGGGATGTGAGGTTGTTCCAGAGTTCTGTGATTCTAAAGGGGAGGGATGTTCCTAGTTTTCCTGCGTGGGATATACCTTTTGTAGAGGGGAATGATAGTTTTAGTTTTTGGGAGGGTCTGGTGGAGTTAGGGTTTGAGGAGTTCCAAAAGAGTGGGATAACGGGAGGAAGGATGCCATGTAGGATCTTGAAGGCTAAGCAGGCACATTTAAAGAGGACTCTGGAGTGTACTGGAAGCCAGTGAAGCTTGGGCAGGAGTGGGGAGACGTGGTCGAACATGCATTTTGCGAAAATTAGCTTAGCCGCGGCATTCTGAATTAACTGGAGACTATGGAGGTTTTTCTTAGTTAGGCTTATATAGATGGAGTTGCAATAATCCAGCCTAGAGAGGATGGTGGATTGAACAAGGACGGCGAAGTGAGAATGATGAAAGCAGGATCTCGCTTTCCTCAGCATATGAAGGCTAAAGAAGCATTTTTTTACCAAGGAGTTGAGGTGGTCATTGAAGGAGAGAGAGGAGTCTATGATGATGCCCAGGACTTTGCTTGAGAACTCAAGCTGAAGAGTGGGGCTGGAAGATAATGGGATGGAGGTGGGTAAATGATCTAATATTGGGCCGAGCCAAAGTAATTTTGTTTTGGACTCATTCAGCTTCATTTGTACAGATTGGGCCCAGGTTTGGAGGTTCATTATGCATGTGGTTATGTTCTCAGCGAGATTAGTGAGGTTTGAATCGGTCTCGAGGAGGATGAGGATGTCGTCCGCATAGGTGTAGAGAGTTTCTTAGGGGGATAGATGGAGGTGTTTCAGAGAGGACATGTAGATGTTGAAAAGGATAGGAGAGAGGGGTGAGCCTTGCGAGACTCCACATATCGGCTTCCAGGGGAAAGATGAGGTACCGTTTGCATTAACGGTGTAGGAGCGGAAGTGTAGGAATTTCGAGAACCAATTTAGGACTATGGAGCTTATGCCTATTTCGGAGAGTTGGAAGATTAGGATATCGTGATGGACGACGTTGAAAGCTGCGGAGAGGTCGAATTGTAGAAGAACAGCAAATTTGTTGCGAGAATGGAGTTGTTGCACCTTAGAGATTAGTGAGGCCAATAGGAATTCAGTGCTGAAGTTGGGTCTGAAGCCGAATTAGTAGGGTAGGAGAATAGAGAATTTTTCTAGGTAGGATGAGAGTTGAGTGGATATGATAGATTCTAACATCTTGGTTAGGAGAGGGATATTTGCTATTGGATGATAATTGGATGGTATGGAGGGGTCAAGGTCGGTCTTTTTCAGTAGAGGGGTCAGTGCAATATGTCCCATTTTGGAGGAGAAAAGGCCCGATGTTAGGGCAGAGTTTATAAGTTTGGTGAGGGAAGCGATGGCCTATGTAGAGATATTCTCGAATAGGTAGGAGGGGAAAGGATCCAAGGTATACTTGCAAGTTTTTAGTTTGAGGCAGAGTTTGGAGACTTGTGATTCGGAAACAAGCTCGAAGACGGTCCAGGATCTGTCAGCTGGAATGGGATTGGAGCCAGGTAGGGTAGGGTTAAGGTCAGTAGAGGCCAGGGAGTTGTAGGAGACTGTAGGCGGGAAGGAGCATCTTAGGGTGGTAACCTTTTCATTGAAGAATTTTGCTAGGGCATCGGCTGATAGAGACGAGGGGTGCAAGGATGGGTCCTTTTTTGTAGTTAAGGAGCACCGAATGTTAAACAGCGCACTGATCTGGTTGTTGGATCTGGAGATCTTTTCTCTGAAGAAGTTCTTCCTGGCTTTTTTTAGTGTTGAATTGTAAAGTTTAATATAGACCCTCCAGGTCTGTCTATCTGAAGAGGATTTAGACTTTTTCCGTTTGTGCTCCAAAGCGCGATATTTCTGTTTCAGTTCTCTGTGAAGCGGTAGGTACCAGGGGGCCTTTCGGGGGTAGGAGATGGTTTTAGTGGATATTGGAGCAAGGAAGTGGTAGATGGATTCGGAGAGGGAGATCCAGTTGCGCCAGTAGGATTCGGAGTCTATAGGCTTAGGATTGGAGGAGAGTTGGTTGAGGAATTTGGACCAAAATAGATTGCTCAAAGTTTTTATGCAGAAGGTTATGGAATGGGAGGAGTGGGATGGGGATTCGAGGTGTGACATGAAAATGGGGAGACAGGTAGCCCCTAAGAAGTGGTCAGCCCAAGGGACTTGTTCCCAACGAGTGTCGTCGGTTGAAGTTTTGAAGGCGGTAAGATCAAGGAAAGTGGTGAAGTCTAGTGTGTGCCCCTTTTCGTGGGTTGGAGAAGAGGTAGGTGAGGGGAAACCGAGAGAGGTAAGGAAGTTGTTAAATTCAATCGTGTCCTTGCTGTTGGTATCGTCAAGGTGGAGATTGATATCACCAACGATCAGTAAACATAGAAACATAGAAATAGACGGCAGATAAGGGCCCACAGCCCATCTAGTCTGCCCACCTTAATGTCCCTCCCCTACCTTTGCCCTGTGAAGAGATCCCATGTGCCGATCCCATTTGGCCTTAAAATCAGGCACGCTGCTGGCCTCAATCACCTGTAGTGGAAGACTATTCCAGCGATCAACCACTCTTTCAGTGAAAAAGAATTTCCTGGTGTCACCTCGTAGTTTCCCGCCCCTGATTTTCAACGGATGCCCTCTTGTTGTCGTGGGACCCTTGAAAAAGAAGATATCTTCCTCCGCCTTGATGCGGCCCGTAAGATACTTGAACGTCTCGATCATGTCCCCCCTCTCTCTGCGCTCCTCGAGCGAGTATAGCTGTAATTTGTCAAGCCGTTTTTCGTATGGTAGATCCTTGAGTCCCGAGACCATCCGGGTGGCCATTCTTTGCACCGACTCCAGTCTCAGCACATCCTTGCGATAATGTGGCCTCCAGAATTGCACACAGTATTCCAGGTGGGGCCTCACCATGGATCTATACAATGGCATAATGACTTCCGCCTTACGACTGACGAAACCCCTTCGTATGCAGTCCATGATTTGTCTTGCCTTGAACGAAGCCTGCTCCACTTGATTGGCAGACTTCATGTCCTCACTGACGATTACCCCCAAGTCTCGTTCTGCTACCGTTTTTGCTAGGATCTCGCCATTAAGGGTATAAGACTTGCATGGATTCTGGCTGCCCAGGTGCATAACTTTGCATTTTTTGGCATTGAAGTTGAGTTGCCATGTCCTAGACCATCGCTCCAGTAGGAGTAGGTCGTGCATCATGTTGTCGGGCACTGAATCTTCGTCTGTTGTGCATTTGCCCACTACATTACTCAGTTTGGCGTCATCGGCGAATAATGTTATTTTACCTCGAAGCCCTTCTGCCAAGTCTCTTATAAAGATGTTGAATAGGATTGGGCCCAAGACTGAGCCCTGTGGTACTCCACTAATCACCTCCGTCATTTCGGAGGGGGTGCCGTTCACCACCACCCTTTGGAGCCTACCTCCAAGCCAGCTCCCAACCCATTTCGTCAATGTGTTACCTAATCCTATAGAACTCATCTTGCTCAGTAACCTGCGGTGTGGTACGCTATCGAATGCTTTGCTAAAGTCCAGGTACACGATGTCCAGGGACTCCCCTATATCCAGCTTCCCCGTTACCCAGTCAAAGAAGCTGATCAGGTTGGATTGGCAGGATCTCCCCTTAGTAAATCCATGTTGTCGGGGATCCCGTAGATTCTCTTCATCCAGGATCTTATCTAATTGGTGTTTGATTAGAGTTTCCATTAGTTTGCTCACTATCGATGTTAGACTCACTGGTCTGTAGTTTGCTGTCTCCATCTTTGAGCCTTTCTTGTGGAGTGGAATGACGTTAGCCGTCCTCCAGTCCAACGGGACGCTGCCTGTACTAAGGGAGAGGTTGAAGAGCGCGGACAGTGGCTCCGCCAAGACATCACTCAGCTCCCTAAGCACCCTGGGGTGCAGGTTGTCCAGTCCCATTGCTTTGTTAACCTTGAGCTTTGACAGCTCACCGTAGACACTGCTGGGCGTAAACTCAAAGTTACTAAACGGGTCAACTGAGCCAACCCTTGTCTGTAGCTGAGGGCCGAGCCCTGGCGCTTCTCGGGTGAAGACTGAGCAGAAGTATTCATTTAATAGTTGGGCTTTTTCCGAATCCTTTTCCACATAGTCTCCGTCTGGTTTCCTAAGACGTACAATCCCGCCTGAGTTTTTTCTTCTATCACTGATATACCTGAAGAAGGATTTATCTCCCTTCTGGATGTTCTTTGCTAGAGACTCCTCCATGAGGAATTTAGCCTCCCTGACTGCTGTTTTGACGGCTTTTGATTTGGCCAGGTAGTCTGCTCTAGAGTCCTGCTTCCCTGATTGTTTGTAAGAGATGAATGCTTTTTTCTTCTCCTTGATCAGGTCTGAGATCTCCGCAGTAAACCACTGTGGCTTATTGTTCCTTCGCCGTTTACTTACTGATTTTACATAGCGGTTTGTTGCTTCTTGTATGGTTGCTTTCAAAGTCGACCACATGTCTTCCACGTTATCGGTTTCTTCTTGGCTTTGTAGCGCCTGGTGAACGAAGTCTCCCATTTCTTTGAAATTTGTGTCCTTGAATTTGAGGACTTTGGTTAGTGTAGTAGATTTAGTGAAACCTTTCCTGATATTGAACCATACCATGTTGTGGTCACTGGAGGCCAATGTGTCGCCCACCGAGACCTCTGTGACACTTTCTCCATTGGTAAGTATCAGGTCCAGTATTGCCTGATCCCTTGTCGGTTCCAACACCAGTTGCCTGAGGCTTGCTCCTTTCATAGAGTTTAATAGCCTCCTGCTGCTGCCGGAAGCAGAGGTAAGTGTAACCCAATCCACATCAGGCATGTTGAAGTCACCTAGCAATACTGTGTCCCCACGCAAAGTGATATTTTCTATATCTTCGATTATTTCCATATCCAGGTCATCCTGTTGTCTTGGGGGTCTGTAAATTACGCCAAGATACAAGCATTTGTCCTTCCCTCTGGCCAAATTAACCCAAAGGGATTCCCCAGTATACTGGACATCTGAGATTCTCGTGACCTTAATGTCATCTTTAGTATATAATGCTACACCCCCTCCCTTCCTACCCTCTCTGTCCCGGCGAAGCAAGTTGTAACCCGGTATGACCATGTCCCACCCGTGGGAGTCTGTGAGCCAGGTTTCGGATATCGCCACCACATCCAGGTCGGCATTCCTTATTTCTGTTTCCAATTCCAGGATCTTGTTTCCTAAACTGTGTGCGTTGACGTACATAGCCCTCCATGTTATATTTTTGTTATGTCTCAGTGGGGATATTCCTGTTTGAGCTATTTGAACACCTTTAGCATTGTTTGTGTTATTTGTGCTTTCCTGAGGCTCAGAACCACAATGTGTATTCCCCATATACCCAGAACTACAGTGTGTACTCCCCCTAGACCCGGAATTACAATGTGACCCATAAATATGATGTGACCCTACTCCCGACTCAAAAGTGTGTGCACTCACCCCTGACCCAGAATTTCGGTGTCTACTTTCCTCAGCCTCATAAATGTATTGGCATTTTAGTTCGCCTGGTATGTTGTTTGTGCCTGTACCCTCCCCCGACTTACCTAGTTTAAAGCCCTGTGGAGTAGGCGGGCTAGGCAGTGTCCAAGGACATTCTTCCCTCTTCTGGTTAAGTGTAGCCCGTCGTGTCCCTGTAGTCCTTGCAATGCTTCTCCATGGTGCAGAAACCCGAAGTTCATCTCCTTGCACCATCCTCGCAGCCAGTCGTTCGCCCTTTGTATTCGATCCTCTTTGGCTCTGCCCTTGCCCCTCACTGGGAGAATCGAGGAGAAGACTACCTGTGCATCCATCCTCCTCAGCTTCTCCCCCAGGGCCCTGAAGTCTTCAGGTATGCTGTCCGGGCTGCTCCTTGCGCTGTCGTTGGTTCCGACGTGGATTAGAACCATGGGGAAGTGGTCTCGGGGCTTGATGAGTCTGTCAATGCAAGCAGTGACATCCCGGATCCTGGCCCCTGGCAAACAGCAGACCTCTCTTGATTGTAGGTCTGGTCTGCAGATTGGTCCCTCGGTGCCCCTCAGCAGCGAATCTCCGATGACCACCACTCTGCGCTTCTTAGGGGTGGGCTGTACTGTTGATTCCGGAGTTGGAACCGTCTGCTGAACAACTACTTGTAGCTCTTTCTCTGGACCTTCCTGTAGCAGCTGATATCTGTTCCTCAGGGCGATATGAGGTGTCGATGTTGAGCTGTCCTGTATGGGGGAAAAAGAGACAGAGTTAGGTCCTCTGCATTTTCTTGTGGAGGAAGTCACCAACTGCCAAGAGTCAGCGTCTCCAACCACTTCCTGCATTCCGGTAGTTTGTCTCAAGGTGGCCGTTTTGGATGCTATGGGTGTTCCCAGGGTGGTCTTGTCAGGTTCCTGTTCAGCGATCTGAGACAGCTCCTGGATGACTCCATCGATGAAGGTCTCGACGTCTCGGATGCTCCTTAAGCGCTGAACCTCCTCTCTCAGGCTCTTTAGCTCCATCAAAAGGCTTTCGTCCGGTTGAACCATTACTTCTGTCTGCGTTGAGACTGTAGACATCTTTGAGGGGATGGCCTCGGTCTGTACAGAGACCTCTGCCCTCCGTCCTGGTTCTCCTTCCATCTGTACTCGGACCATAGCCATCCCCTGGGTGCTCCCGGTGACTGAACTGCCTGTTTTGATTGAAGTCTTTGAAATTTAAGGAAGGCATTTGTTATGGCCTCAAAGACGAGATTGGAGGATTTGATCCAAGGGGTAGGTGGGCGGTATAGTAACAAGATGCCCAATGGGTGAGTGCGGAGTTCATCATTGACAGAGGCAAGCATATATTCTAGAGAGGCGTGAGTGCCCTTCTCGAGGAGCTGGACATCAAAGAAAGATTTATAGAGGAGTGCCAGTCCACCTCCTTTTCGATTGGATCTGGGAGAGAAGAGGCCTTGATAACCGTGGGGGAGGAGTTCATTTTGTGTAAATAGATCGTCTTTGGTGATCCATGATTCCGTGATGCACAGGAATCCAGGGTCGAGCTCGTCTAGAAGGTCCTTCAAGATTTGGGTCTTATTGCATGCGGATCTGGCATTGCAATAGAGTGTCGGGACTGGGGTGAGAGAGTCAGAGGCAGAGTTGGGAAGATTGGCAGGGGGCGAGGGCTTTAGTGAATCTTGGTTGACTTTTTGGGGGTTTTACTTGAAAGGGGGATTTCTGGTGTGTGTCAATGTGGGAATTCTGAGGCCAGGGCAGATATTGTTGGTGTTAGTGGGGTCGAGTAGGTTGGGAGAGGGAGGTTTCAGACAGAGGGAAGTATAGAGAGGTGAACAGAGTAGGAGGCAAGGAGCCAGAGGGATGGATTCATGGCGGGGTTAGGACAAGATGGTTGGTGCGTGAATTCTGCAGCAGGGGGGGTTAGTGTTAGCTACGGAAGGAGCATGGGACTTGATTAGGCTGGCTGAGTGAAGAGCCAAGAGTAGGGAAGAGAGGAGGGTTTTTTTTTTGGGGGGGGGTCATTCAGAGGAGGAGCCTTAGCGGTGAACACAATTAGCAGCTAAGCTAAGTGTTAGCTACGGAAGGAGCAGGGGACTTAATTAGGCTGGCTGAGTGAAGAGCCAAGAGTAGGGAAGAGAGGTGGGTTTTTTTTTGGTTTTTTTGGGGGGGTCGTTCAGAGGAGGAGCCTTAGCGGTGAACGCAATTAGCAGCTAAGCACTTTACAATATGGAGCCTAAAACGGAGAGACTTGGGGCAGTAGATGGTTAACGGAAAGATTGTGCAGCCAAGGTTTATGTGTAGCCAAGGATGTGCTGGGGGGAGGAAACAGGGGCAACAGAAAAGTGACTATTGGTGAAACTTTTGGCAGTGATATAGTTTGGCACTAAACAAAAGCATAGACAGTAATAAAAATTTGGCATCTAAACAAGAGCATAGACAGTAATAAAATTTGGCACTAAAACAGGAGTATAGACAGTAATAAAATAAAATTTGGCATCGGGCAGTATCCGGATTGGGAGGGTTAGACAAGGGAGAGCTGTGAGTCTGGAGGCCCCCAGAGGATCTCGATAAGCCAAGGAAGGGGAGGGCAGTGAGTTAAGGCAGAAGGGAGCCCGAACGTGCTTGCACGGTCTTGCACAGACTTCGGCAGCTTTTGGGCGGGCTGCAGGAGGCAGAGTTCAGAGAAGAGCAGAGGCAGGGCCGATCACTCCTGCTCCAGCGGTGTCGGGCGGAGGAAGGGGGGATGAGGATGGTGGAAGCTTCCTCCTTCTTCTGCCTTGAAGAGCTGTTAGAGAGCTAAAACATTCGGGGGCTGAAGGGAGACCGATCGTTGGGTGGGCAGAGGCGAGCCCGACAGGTGGAAGCGGTCTTTGGCTGTAAAGGCTGTGGGGCAGGTTCAAACTGCCGGTCCATTCCCGCTGAGCCTTCCAATTGGCTCAGTGGTGCAAAGGTGAGGGTGAGGGGCGGAGTTACCTCCCACACCCTGGGATGGTTAGCCCTGCTCCCGCTCTGCTTCCTGCTTTGGCCCACTGGGGAAGAATCTGCTTTTGGCTGCCTCTTGTCACAGCCATCATGGGAAGATCTGGACTGGATTAACAACAGGCCACTCCAGTGGCCAACTTTCTTTGGGGAGAGTCCCCCCGGGGCTTTGGGGAGAGTCTTCAGAGTCTCGGAGCCCTCCTCCCGGCAGCCGCCGCCAGCACCGCTCCGCACCGTCTTCATCCCGCAGCCTGGTGCTTCAAGCCAGCGCATGTGCCTCAAGCCACCGAATACGGCCATGGAGGGACACAGCACTTGTCAGGTACCCACAGCCTCCTAAGTGCGCATGTGATCTGGAAACTGGAATGAGTGAGGTGATTAAATTTGCAGATGACACTAAACTGTTTAAAGTTGTTAAAACCCATCGGATTGTGAAAAATTGCAGGCGGACCTTTGGAAATTGGAAGACTGGGTGTCCAAATGGCAGATGAAATTTAATGTGGACAAATGCAAAGTGATGTACATTGGGAAGAATAATCTGAATTACAGTTACCGTATGCTAGGGTCCATCTTGGGGATTAGCGCTCAAGAAAAAGATCTGGGTGTCATAGTAAACAATACAATGAAATCTTCTGCCCAATGTGCGGTGGACAAAAAAGCAAATAGGATGCTAGGAATTATTAACAAGGAATGGTTAACAAGATTAAGAATGTTATAATGCCCCTGTATCGCTCTATGGTGCGACCTCATCTGAAGTATTGCATTCAGTTCTGGTCTCCTTATCTCAAGAAAGATATAGTGGTCCTAGAAAAGGTTCAAAGAAGAGCGATGGTAAAGGGGTTGGAACTCCTCTCGTATGAGGAAAGACTAAAACAGTTAGGGTTTTTCAGCTTGGAAAAGAGACGGCTGAGGGGAGATATGATTAAAGTCTACAAAATCCTGAGTGGAGTAGAATGGGTACAATAAGATCGATTTTTCACTCCGTCAAAAATTAAAAAGACTAGGGAACTAGGTAATGCATTTAGGCAATAAAAATAAGGAATACGAGTATACAATGTCAGGTGCAACTCTGGGGAAGAGTGAACAAGAAAAGGACCTGGGTGTACTGATAGATAGGACCCTGAAGCCGTCGGCACAATGCGCGGCAGCGGCAAAGAAGGCAAATAGAATGTTGGGCATGATAAAGAAAGGAATCTCGAGTAGATCGGAGAAAGTTATAATGCCGCTTTATAGGGCAATGGTCAGACCACACTTGGAATACTGCGTCCAACATTGGTCTCCCTACCTAAAGAAGGATATAAAACTGCTGGAGAGGGTGCAGAGACGAGCAACAAAACTGGTGAAGGGTATGGAGAAACTGGAATACGAGGACAGACTTATAACACTAGGATTGTTCTCCCTTGAGAAAAGGAGACTGCGTGGGGATATGATCGAGACCTTCAAAATACTGAAAGGAATCGACAAAATAGAGCAGAGAAGATTATTTACATTGTCCAATTTGACACGGACTAGAGGACATGTAATGAAGCTAAGGGGGGACAGGTTCAGGACTAATGTCAGGAAGTTCTGCTTCACTCAGAGAGTGGTTGACACCTGGAATGCCCTCCCAGAGGAGATTATGACGGAATCGACCGTCCTAGGCTTCAAGAGCAAACTAGATGCATATCTCCTTAAGAGAGGCATATAAGGATATGGTGG